>NC_140123.1:148537858-148977858 GCF_964035555.1 Netta rufina
CAATGAGAGTTTTGCCATTGACTTCCGTGGGAAAAAGATCAGGCCCTTCCTATTCTTTCTCTCTCTTCACCCACCCACAGCTGTCGTCTATCTATTCTTATGCTGCTGCTCTAGGTTTTTTTAATTCTCTGTCCAATATTATAATCTTCATATTTTTTTAATATTTCTCTGGCCTCTTTATGCACTGTAATCTGAACCTTTTGCTATTTAACCTCCCTAACGTTTCACACACCCATTCCCCTGTCCCTCTTTCATTTTGTTTCTTTTCCAGATTTTGGCTTTCCTATTTTAACCTCTCTGACTGAAATAGGAAACAGAAAAATAAACGAAAATACTAAGAACTTCATACAGTAGCTGGGTGAGGCATTGGTTTGGATTCATCAAAGGGTATTCGTTTTTCAAATTTTAATAGCCTAGATAGGAATCTTGTTCATTATTCATCTCTGTTAGAATTGTAATGAAAAGCTGCAGTGGGGGGAATTAAACTTCTAGACAGATGCTTCATAAATAAAGAAACATTTCATAAATATCAAATTATGCCACTGTCTTAGCATGTGCAGGTTCTCTGTCATTATAGAAATGTGATAATTATCTCTGATTATTCATTATAATTTAAGAATGGATAATGAGTAGAAAATGAAGGAGAGAGATTCCTGTAGCATTTAAATTTTACCTTTTCTTAACCTGAGTTTTAGGGGCTTTTGCAGTATTAGCTCAGCACTCATTTCAGCAGAGACAATTAGTATGTGGTGAAGTAATATCTCTCTTCAACAGTACATTTAACTGTATGTTTCACTGGCTGCTGAATAATACTTCTTCCTTGCAACAGGCTCTTTGTCTCTGAATATCACGCTATTCCCACTGGTGCTATGATAGGTATGGTCAATATTAAAACTTATTTTGCTGTTGTTTTCAAATATTTGATAGACAGAATTAAATAATTAATTTTCTCAGTTTTGTTTTGTATTCCAGACAGAAATAATCAATTCAATGCCTAAACAGGTTTCTGACAGGCAGCAGCAATACAAAATTCTCACACTCTGTCATGCCAAAGTGCCTCCTTTTTACCTGAGGGTCCGCTTGAGGAACGAGAGCAGAAACGAATCTCCAGGATCCAGCCATTCAGTGAAACTTCCACTGGAAAAGCTTCCATCATGTTTTTGTTTGTTTGTTTTGTTTTGTTTTGTTTTTGTTTTGTTTCCTTTGTGTGACAACAAGTATTTGACAGACATCATCTACTAACTTGTAAAAGGAATTGAACTGCTCTTGGAATGCTCTGTGGTGGAGAATATATTTCTGTTACCACCTGCCTAATCTGGATTAGAATGTGGGTCAACTTTAAAAGATACATGAGCAGCTAATGAAACCATCAATAGTGATGGAAGTTCATTTGAAGTTTCCAGAGTGGTGGATGCCATTTTTTAGAATTCTGGAAAGTATCACGTAAGGCCTAAAGGTAAAGTAAGGGAATAAGAGAAGAGTTTGGTGTAGGAAAATGTCTCTTTGCATTCACAAAGAGGTAACAGAATATGTTAACATATCTGCACTAGCTCAGCTGAGTTAGTACAAGTAGCACAGGTGACAAAGTGCAAAGAGTAATGCCAATGTGCAGAAAATTTTACATCTGTCTTCTCTTTTCACAAGGCTAGAAGCTATCTTACTTATTTGTTTTTCCACATAGCATACCTCTCAACTCTTCCTTCCTCTTCTCTCACCTTCATACATACAGACTGTCAGCCTCTACTTAATTTTTTCTCCACTCTGGAAAACTTATGTGTAACGTCAGAAATAGTAATTATAAAGAAATTTGCATTTTTTCTGACAGGATGCTACCCTAGCTTCGGAAACAACTAAGGAAAAGTGCTGAAAGCCAGTCTTTCTCCTCTTAGTATAGGAATTGCAACAATCAGAAACTAGTCTGTTCATGAATCGCATCCCAGATATTAACCTTATAAAGGAGTTCTCAGATTGGAGAACATCTAACTTCTGTTGGGTGCCTTTACACCCATATACTCAGCATCCACACACTACTCTCCACTGCCATCTGTAAATCATGTGATCACATCAGCTGTCAGAAATATGCCCTGCTTACTTTCCATTTGTAGCAACCAGGCCTGAAATTGTTGTTAGTTACAGCTGTCATAAGTGATCAAATATAAAGAATCTGTTTAAAATCTGAAACTGAGGATTATAGTAGTCTTAATCATGTTAAATTGCCAGAATTTGTGAAAAGGAGGCTCATGACTTCTGGACATGGATGTTCTAGAAAATCATGTTGGAAGAGACTTTGAGAGACCATCTAGTCATACTCTTTGCAACCAGATGCTGTGAATGGCAGATGGAACATGAAACAGCTTCATGATTACTCATTTCAGAGGCAGGTTGTCACTAGGCACAGAAGACTTTTTAATGGACGTGATACATGAACTAAAAAGGTTGAGAAAAACTGCATTTTAGTTCAGTATTCTTTTCCTCAGCAAATTTCATGGTCCTCAAACCACTCTTGGCGGAACTTCTTAAAGCATTTTTCTCTTTTACACTTAACAGACTTTTATTTCATAGCAAAAATTCTTATTCCTTGTCTGTATGATATCTAAAATATTAATAGATCTTTTACAATTCAGTTAAGATTGTTATAGAATAACAGGGTGCAAATCTTACCATACGCTGTAAGATATCATACAAAATCTGTATGCATACAATATTTCAATATCATGTGATCAGATAGGAGAACATTATTCATCATGAAATTACTTGGGAAGTAAACAGAGATCATTTTTTTGTGTGTGTGCAAAGTGCTGTAACAGTTACCTGTTACCCAAGTATTACCTAAAGTTCTATTTTGTGAATTGAAGACAAGTTTCAATTATGCATCACCTGCATGGGATATTCCTTTATCATATTAGTGTATAACTATAGCACTAGACTCACCCTTGTGTTGTAATAATGTTAAGATTTGGTGTGTACAAAGGTGTTCTTAGGTATTGTGTAATTCTAAACTATGTGTTAGGGTCTAGTCAATGTTTTTGTGGATTTAAATGCAAATGGTCTGGCATTTAATTTTTATTAATCACATAGTACTTTGGACGTTCTCAGAGTCTGATCTTTTCATCCTGAGCTTATTTGATCTTCATCCAAGTAACCAGCATAACTCAGTATTCTCCCAGGATATAATATTATAGTTTGCAAAGTGATTGTTAAATGCATTAATAATTTCAATGGGATCGTTAATAACACCTCTTGTCAGTGACCTAGCCTGGATAATAACTTTCTTGTGACTTGCATGAAGTATTTTTTTTTCTAGGGGGAGGGGTATCTTTTTCCAGACATTTCTAGATGTCTTTCAGTTGTTTTCCAGTGACTGGAATAGCTTTTAACCGTGGTATGTCTTGAGGTTTATGCATTCATTTCTAAGAAAATGTGATAATTGGTTAACCAACCATTCCCCTGTAGTTGGCCTGATTGCTTAACCTAACAACTCCACCAATATTTGCTGTAAATAACAATAATTATATGTATTTTTCACTATAATGTCCTGTTGTTATAGAAATTTAAGGCATCAAGTGTCTATTTGCATAAGTCATATAATAATATTAAAATAGTATATCAAAGAAATCTTTTTGGCGTAGTGAAAATTAATTTGGCAGAATTTCATTTTGTAAGAGTGATGTGTCATCATTGTTAGTATTTTCACATTGGGATAGTCACATGATTTCAAAGGGCAATTTTATGTCTGTTGGTATACAGTTTAGAACCTCAAAACACACTGTAACTTGGAGAAAGCCATCTCCAGAAATCACATTTATCTCCCTGTTTTCCCTTGTCAGTTTGATATACTGCTTTCTTACAGTATTTCATTTTGCAGATCACTGTATCTTCCTGCAATGACACCAAGCTGTGTAGTGGCTAATGAATGCCACATTGTCTGTATTACTCTCTTGTTTTCCTTGTGGGGAATACAGAAAGTCTACCTACTTGTCTGCAAAGAGATCACCACTGTTAACAAATGATCACTCTTCTTTCCACTTTACGTACCTTGGTATGATGTGTATCAATGGAGCCATTGACCAGGGTGACATCCTTTATCAAAGAAAGTGGGTTAAGAAGATTAGTTGTGAGAACAACAATATAAACTGGTAAAACAATGAGTAAGAAATCCCTGCCAAACATTGACATAACTAGTGAGCAACCTATTCCATAGTAGTTGCCTGTGTGCCTGGCCTGCTGTGAGAAAGATGGTTTTTACTCTGGAAAATGAGAAAGTCCTTAGGCAGAGCTGCTTGTAATGGTCCTTCATTGAAACATACTCAGGTTACTGTTCTCTGCTCTCCACCTTCGCATGATACTTTGACTGTTGTGTAACTAGTAGGCAGGTTTTACTATGAATTATCTATAGCAGTCATACCTCTGACTGTTTTTGTAGAAACTGAAAGGCGAGAATGGGGTCCGTAACGGTAGATTACAACATTTACTAATCTTGGACAGCAAATGAAGCAGCTAAGCTAACACAAAGTTGATTATGTGTGCAGTACCACTTATTTTACCATGTCTTCTGTGTCTCTAGACTCAGAAATGTTAATAACATTTTTCAGGTGCATATGTTATTACTTTCATGCGTCCAGGGTAAAATCTGAAAGTATGTATGTTTCTTACCTTGAGATCTCAAGAAAGGCACAGAAAAGAGAGGGCACGTAGATGTAGCAAGAGAATATGCTTAAAAATATTATTAGAGTAAGTTCTTTTCTTTGGTGAAAGAAAAGTGTTAGGAAAATGCTGAAGAGCAGAGTGTTACAAGCTGAAGAATGAAGCCTCTCTGAATAAGAGAAGACATTATGAAAGGTGTGTGAGAGAGAAGACTGAGATGTCTAAGGGAACATTGTTTCCAGAATGGAAAGAAACTGAGGATGTAATCACAGGTATTCTAAGAGATGCACTTGCACAGAGATACTCTAGGCATTTACAGTGAGGAAAATATATTGGAAAGGAGTCAGAGAAGGGGTTGGAAGAGGGAAATGGTACAGCTATTTCCATAAGCTTTCAAAAAATTTCTGTGGAACAAACAAGTAGTCTACAGTTAATCCTTAAAGAACATTTAAATGGAAAAGAGAAATTCCAGTTGGATAGTTCCAGAAACAACAAATTACAAGAGAAGACAAAACAAAGAAAAAATACTCAGCATTTGTGTGTAATCAACTTTTTAGAATTGATTCTCTGTCAAGTTGCAACCTTGAGAAGCCACTTAAATGTCAGTAAAAACAGCTTGATTCTCCATTCTAGCTAATGACGTGCATATCTGGGGAGGAAAAAAAAAAAAAAAGAGAGATCTCAAAGTGGCTTGGGCAGATTTGGGGTTATTCTTAACTTGGAGCTATTATTCTTCAGTCCATTCCCTAGGTCATGTTAGAGTCACCCATAAGAGTCTATCTTAAGTCAGCAACCAGTGGGTGTAACTGAGCTGGTTATAACAGCTGGGGAATGCAGGCATTCATACAATGACTGTGTCATTGTATGCATTGGCATAAGTATCACTCTAGGAACTTTGCCCTATTGCGCTTAACATCTTCCCTTACCTTTTCCAGAAGTAAAAATCCATCATTGGCTGGTTTGGAGGTCGCTTTGCTCTTCTGAAACATTCTGGAGAAGCAAGGCCTAAACATAACAGAAGGGTTCCCAAATCACTGAAGGAAGATTTTCCAACAAACTCAAGCTAGGATAATGATCAGAAGAGGGGAAAGGAGGCTATGAAATCTGTCTTTGTGTTACGCAGCCCCTATAAGGTGTTGATTATGCATTATAATTATGCATTATAGCTTCACTCCTGTGAAGTCCTGTGTCCTATAACTTAAGAATTTCTTAGCATGACAGCAAACTGGGTAAGTACTTACCTCCCCTCTTCAGATGAGAGGCTGAAACTTAGGTTGTTAGTATTACAGAATCATAGAAATTAAAGATGGAAAAATTTTATTAGATCATCTACAGTAGTTCATCATCTTGCCAATACAAGCATTTTACTATAGAACAATGATTCCTTGCCCAAAGCCACAGAGAGAATCAGTGTCAGAGCCAGGATTAAAACTCAAGGAGTTTCTGGCTCGCTGTTCTCTACTCAGACTGCTTGAGCATACTGCAGAAAAGCTAGATTGTCCAAACATTAACAGAAAACAGCAGGGATGATTTGATTAATTCAGTTTAGTTGCTAAAAGGCCTGTAGTGGTTTTGATTAGCCCTTGGGTCCTCACAAGGCTTTGGGGGGTATGTGTGTTAAATTTCCTTTTACCAGTATATTATCTAGAAGATCTTGAAGTGATATGTGTTCTTGAGAAATGTGCAATCAAAACACTACTTCAAGCTAAACCCCATGAATATCTGGATCTCTATCTTTATGATAAATAGGTCAGACATAATCCTGTTAGCTCTTGAAGGCAGGGTCTGTGTTTTTTTATAACATCCATACAGTTCCTTACTGAACTCTTTAAACAGTACTGTCACATAAATTATTAATAATTAATACTTATCTACTGGACATGAGAGATAAAGTTTGAAATTGTTTCTGAGATGTAGCTTCACTTGTTCATAAGCAATTGCACTGATGGTTTCTGTATGCTTAGAGCACAGAGCTATTTGAGTATCAGTTGTTCTATATTCCATTTATTTTTTGCAAGGATGTGTATTATACAGGAAACATTTATTATAATTGTTGTTATTACTATTATCAGCATTATTATTATTGCATAGTACTCAATGTTAATATATGCTCATGTAGCATCTATAGAAAGAACACTTAAAACATCAGCATACCCGGACAACAATATTATCACTTCAACACCAGAATTTCACATACACAGGTTTCTACAACACAAGTATTATTAGTAGGACTGGAAACACTGCCTAATATTAAAGTTTTCAGATGTGTCTCTTTATAAAATCTTGTTTTAATTAGCTAAACTTTAACTATTTAAGTGAATTTTTCAGTGGTATGTATCTATCTCAGACAGGATTTCTTGGAGAAAATTTTATTACAAATAGTCCACAAGTTTCTAAGAAACCAAGGGGAAGAAAAAAACAAAACAAAACAAAACAAAACAAAAAAAAACACTGTTTTACTGAGAAGATCTGAATCACTATGTTTTGCTGCAGGGATAGAGAATTTTTCAAAAGGTGATCTTTATATTGGGTGTCTGTTTTTTTTTTCTGCTTTATACAAAAATTTCAGAATGTTATGAGTTGTTCTGGCTGATACTTTTCTTCAATTAACTTCTTCCCATTTAAAATGAATCTTTCCACTGATCTGATTCTGTTTACTCTTGAACATGAATGTTTTTACCACTTTAGTGCTCATTGGGTACTTCCTATTTGTCAGGTGGCCTCTCAATAACTAATAAATGAGTTTCACATTGCATTTTAGCAGAGATCTGAGAATGAGTGGTTACACGCTGTGGCAATGCAAAAGATAATGAGAAGTATCTCTCTGCATGTAGCTAAGGTTGTGCTTTCACAATCACTTGAAGATGATCTAAGTACATGCTTCTGCCAAAAGTGGTGACCTCACCTATCCTCAGACAATGGTGGGCGTAGTTGTGCTCTTTGACTTTTAGAGAACTAACCCAGATGCAGACTGCTAACTTTTTGTCTGAATTAGTTTGCTGACCATGTGTCCATGTGAATGCTGGCACAGGAGTGGGAGAAAGAATTCCTGCCTACAACAGGGACAGAGAAGGTAGCTCATTCAGTCAGAAACTGGCATTATCTTAAACGAATAATAACCTAATAGCCATGTTCTTCTCACCTATCCTTCAACAATATATAATCTTTGAATTCAGTCAACAGTTCATTAATACAGAGATTAGTTGATAAGATGTGACTGGTGAACACCAAATACTTTCAGATCTACCACTGGTGGTTTTTATCTGGTGTTATTGGTAAAAAATTATTAGAAATTACCATAAATGTTTTGTTGTATGCCTGTACTTCCTTTGTCTAATTACAGACCACCTGAATTACAAATATTTCACAATGAAAGATGGAATTCATCTTACTTTAGATGTCTGTAATGTAAACATGAACAACATGGAGGCTGACCATGGTGGCCCCCTTTAATAATCCAAGTCATGTTACAGGGACATTTAGACTGAGACCTGTTTTCAGGAATCTGTATTTGGGAGGATTAATCATGCTCTAGAATTTTTTATCTCATTCTGTTGAACAACAACAAAAAATAATCTGCAGATGAGTAGTCACATGACAACATATACATTACATGAGATGAAGCCAACAAAAAGCATGACATCTAACCTGGTGAACTCAGGGACTGGCTAGGAAGGAGATTTGGTCACAGACTGGGACTGGCTGGGAAATGGATGATGCAGCTGGGAATAAATGGGAGTGAAGGCAAGAACAACCATTAAGAACAACCAAATACCAGCTTCCTTAGTCTCCTACGTTAGTGATCTGTGCCATACAGAAAGATGTTTCAGCCTTACTTGTAATTCTACTGGGTATCAGAATAGTGTCAGATGATGTGTATTGCCAATTTTGTAGTTTGATATTTTTGTTTGTTTGTTTAAATAGGCATTTATTCAAAGTTAAGCACTCAAAAGTAAGAATTGCCATTAAGTTCACCCCTAAGTGATCATCATCCATGCTACACTTTCCATAAGATGCAAATCTCAGATGTGAGTTAAGATTATTCTTTTTCAGGAGCAGCACACTTTCCTGAATTTAAAGGCTGGAAAGTACACTGTTGTAATGTAATAGCAAAAAGTGTTGTAAGTAACTTGAAAGGATTTACAAGTAGAAATGTACATAACAATCTCTAAAAGCTTTATAAGGTAGGGTTTTTTTTAAATTGTTTGTTTCTTTCTTTGTTTCTTTGTTTGTTTTTCCAAACTAGATTTAACATCTAACTATCTACAGTAATACATTCATGCTTTGTTTGGTTTCATATATCATGGACCAACTGTATCAGAAGTCTATTTAATTAGCCCAAATTAGGAAAACTTTAAGAATCCATTGAACAGAGGCCAAAGCAGCAATTTTAATATTCAGTTCAATTAAATGATATTTTAAATATAAAATGTAGAAATATATTAATTAAAAGTGAGTAATATTTAAGAAATAAACATCTGACTTCTTGGCTGGGCATTTCCAAACTTCCAAACTGCCATGTAACTAACAGTAACTTTAGTTAGATTTAAATATGTTAGATTAAAAGTATTATGCATAGGAACATGAGGCATAAGAAAAACTTCAGCATATGAGAATGGGAGATGGTCCCAATGAAAAGCAAATCTGTAAGTATTATATAATATAATTCCCTGGCTGCAGTTGAAGATCATGCCATTGTTTCTAAATAGCTCAGAGAGTCCTCCCTGTGTTAGTGCAAAGCATTGTTAAATTTTAATATTACTTCTGTGGTGCTCAGTTTTTGAGTTTTCTTGGCATACTTCACTGAGGCAGAGGAATGCTTAAGGCTAAAAATGAATAACTTAATTAGAGTAGGGCCTTCTATTACTGGGCCAAATTCTAAGGCCTTCAACTGAGCAGAACTCCCAGTAATTTGAGTGGAACTTTTGTTCAATTGACTGCATAACTTGGATTTTTGTCCCATATTAACCTCTGCTAGATTAGTCCCATTGCAAGATACACAGGGAAAGACATCTTAATCATGAGGAGCTGTGTCTTAAAGCGGGTCACCAACAGCCCTCCTCTAAAGAGATTTTATGTTCTAGCTTTAGCTTAATTGAATATTCTCACATTCTGGTGATGCAGGGTACCTCTTTTACAATAGCTGAGGATCCCTTTCTGAGTTATTATTGCTGTATTCTGGGATAGAAAGAGTAAAATTCTTGAGTGTTTCTCAGTAAAAGCAAATTCCAGTTGGAAATGACTTGCATATTCTTGTAAAATGATTGGTTTTGTTAATCCAGCTAACTACCTCAAATTATCTGTAATTTCATAAGAGCAAGACACTGGGAAATTTTGTTGAGCTGCACTCAAGGATGGTCGTATTTCTGTGATGGATAAAGCAGGATTTTCTCCCTCCACTTCTGTTTATGACAGTTAGTAAACAATATGATCTTGAATATTTCTGGAAGAAAGGAATAGTGCTGCAAGATATATTGTTTTAAAGATTCTAAGGCTTCTAATGTGGCTGCATACATTGCTACTTTGCTCTCAAAGCAGAAATACCTTATGTGAGAACTGTTATTAGCTTTTTTTTCCTTTTTTTTTTTTTTTTTCTTGCTTAAGGAATTTGTTATTAAAGAATGTAAAGGAGAAAAACAGCCAGTTCTTTGTCAAATGTCAGCTTTTGTGAAAGTAAGGGTAAGATTTTCAGAAGTCCTCAAACTTACTTCACATTCCATCTTCTCTAGTCAGCATGAAAAATCATATTAACTTTGATGGAATTTAGACCACAATGAAAACAATAATTAGAAGTTTTATAAAATTAGAAAATTTCAACTTTCATTTTCATCTGTGTGTCTCTTAAACTGACATTTGTGGGAATTTTTCCCTTCTGTTTTTCACTGCATTATGACTGATGTTATGAGAATCTCAATCTAAATTTTATCTTTATAACCTTAGCATTAAACCCCTTTTGATGGATTTAGATAAAATGTTTTAAGACATTTTTTTAATGCAATGACTTAAAGAGGTGAAAAATTTGACTGTAAGACTTGTATGTGATTTGTTATTATCTCGATAATCCAAAATTTGAACCTTAATTTATTCTTATTTTTTAAGCTTCAATTTCTAGTTATTAGTTCTTCCTTATTTATTTATTTATTTATTTATTTATTTATAATTGAAAAATAAATCCACTGTTGAAAGTATTCAAATTTAATCACTAATAAATTATTATCAGGTCACCTAGTTAGTTTCTATTAGACACACACATTAACTACATTGAACTTTTCTGTCATTCTAACTTTCCAAATCATGATTAATTCTTATTTTTTTTTCCTGAGTCCTATCTGATTTTCTAGTTTTTTTTTTTTCATTTTTTTTTTTTTTAGTGGGCATCAGAATTGCACACACTATTCCAGTAATGGCCTCACTGGAGAGATGGAGAGAATCACATGTGAAAATTGCTACAGAATACATTATTCAAATGTTATTGTGATAAAGGCCAGATAGCACCTAGCTACCCTGATAGATACAAAAGCTGTAATAACATTCCATTCCAAGCTTTCATTGGTTTTGGTTCCTGTGATTCTATGCACTCGCCATGTTCATTTTATTCCGAGTTTTGGTTACTCCAAAACTGAAAAGTGAAACTCATCCCAGCCCACAGTTCTCCCCCTTTCTGTACCCTTAATTTCGCGTTGAAGCTATGCAAAAATATGCATTTTTGTTATATTTATTTAAAACAAAAATAGTTTGGCACAACTGCGCTGAAAACTGGGTCATGACTTGTTCAGAATATTTACAGCCCTTTCAAGGAACATAGGTTGTATTTAGGGCTTGTAATGAATTCAGAATTTAACAGAGTTTCGGGTCACAGTTGTAAATATTGTCCTGAACCAAATAACTGTACTTTTTAATGTTTCAAGATATGTTAATATAAGTTTTTTGTTTTGTTTTGTTTTCCTGGTGAGTTATTGATTGAAGATATATATATTTTTTTAATATTAATGTTTTGGCATTTGAAAGGGAAGTGAAAGATTGAATGCAGTTCATTTCAATTAATTTTATTTAAATTTTTAACCCTTTTTAAAAACTTTTTTATTTTAACTTTATTTTAAACTTTGTTGCAAAAATGACTCAATAGAAAATTAAACTGAGGTCTGCTTTTCAATACCATTTGTGACAGTGATTGCCCCAAAACATTGCCTTATACAAATTGAGTTCACCATGTTCAGGCTGAGGACTCTTGGAAAAGTCATATTAGCTTAACAAGTGACCATGCATCAGCAGAGCAACAGTTAGAGCATGGGGGCATGTTTTCTGCTCAAACAAATAGATGTAATTCAACATAAATATTTAGGCACAGAGTGAAATTACAGAGGCTTTGTTCAGTCTTTGTTGCTGATCTTGTGTATCCTCTTATCCTGTGTCAGTCATATGCTAAGCCAACCTATCTTAAGCCTCAGGGAAAAAGATTAAATGGACATAGACATATACAAGCAGTTCCAGCAAAGGACATGAAGATGATTTAGGGATTGAAACATCTGACATATGAGGAGAAACTGAGAGGGCTGAGATTATTTAGTCCGAAGAAAGCTTAGGTGGATCTTATCAAAGTGTATAAATACCTAAATGGAGTGAATAAAAAAGGATGAAGCTAGAACCTTAGTTGTATCCTGTGACAGGATAGGAGGCAACGGACATGAAATGAAGCATAGGAAATTCTGATTAAATATACGAATTATTATTATTTATTTATTATTTGTTTTGGATATGAAGCATAAGAATTCTGGTTAAACATAAGCATAGGAAATTCTGATTAAACATAAGAAATATATATATATATGTTAGAGACAGTGGTAAAGCACTGGAACAGGTTGCCCAGAGAAGCTGTGGATTCTTCATCCCTGGAGATACTCAAAACATGACTGGACATGGGCCTAAGCAATCTGCTATAAACTCACTCTTCTCTGATGAGGGGTATTAGACTAGATTAGACCAGAAGTGCCTTCTGACCTCATTAGTTCTGTCAATCCATGAAGTTATATAGGTGAGATATCCCTTCTGGTGTTTTTTTCCAGAGCTCTATTCATATTTTTCCCAAATGGACCCACACCAAACTTCTGTGTTATGGTTCCACAGTAATATATGTATGTGCTTTAAATTTCCCTTTATCTCAGTAGTCCTTAGCAGCTGTTTCTAGCTCATCCATTTCTAGCACACTTCCCGACTGCACACGTTTTCCATCCACTACCTGCTTAGGGTAGAACTCCACTGTCAAACTTTCATAGACTGCATTAGATATTTGATATTATATACTGAAGTATTGATGTTGTAGGCATCTCAGCTTCATTTCTTCAGAGATACACATTACTTCTTACATGACGAGTCAGAAAAATCATGAGCTACCTCTTCTATTTTATCTGTAGAAAATGGTAAATGACAGTTTTTCCTTCATGGCAGGCTGAAATTTGCTGGATTGGTGGAACAACTCATAAATATTTGCTAAAATAATTCAGAGGTTGATCAAATCTAAAAGGAAATGCTGAATATGTACAGCTCAAGATAGCAAACGTAATAAAGCATAGAGTGTTGCAGAAAGCAATCACTCTTCACTTTCACAAGTGTAAGACATAGGTAGGGCTAAATAAAACCTGTACATGTGTTTCTTCTTCTCCATCCTCACAGCTTCAACTAAGACATACTGTTCTTCGGCAAGTCATACTGTTCATTGGTATCAGAAAAAAATATCTTCAAATCCTATAGTTAGTCAGCAATTTGTAGTTATTTCTTCTTCTCATCTCTTAACCTGATATTACTTTTTTAATTCAACATTTTTGTTAAATCTTATCACTTTGATCAAATGATCACATACTTTCCATTAGAGAGTCATTACTGTTTATCAACGCACATTGCTTCATTTGTGTTTTGGCAGCTATCTTTAGCATATTCAGATATCAAGCCACTATGCTCACCTGCTTACTCAGTAGTGAACTGGATACATTCACAGGTTGCCACCGTATTCTTACAATTCCCAGCAAATATTTGCAGAAGTTAACTATTTGAATTCCAGGAATACGATTCATGAAGTTAATCAGGTGAAAAGACGCATACATTCTATTATTAACATTTGATGTAAGGATCTGGCTTGTTGCTCATATGATCTTCCTTTCCATGAGAAGGCTTTGTCAACTCTTGCTAAATTGGCAAACCCTATCTTGCACAGACAAATGCCAGTTTTTGTGCTAATCCTTGTAAACCAAAACCGTCATGTTTCATGGAGCTCTCTTCATATCTGTTATAATACCTAAACAAAATGGGGTGAGTTGAGGACAGTGTTGCAGCCCTAACTCTGAATTTCCTAGCTTTTGTGGGCTTAAGTCATACCCTTAATGTTATTTGAAAGTATTTTTTTGTGGTTTAATATATACTATAACTTGTTCTTTTGTGACAACTGGATTTATACTGGCTTCATCCCTAATACCACTGGAAACTGGAATCAGGTCATAGTGTGAGCCTGCCTTCCAAATATTTTAAACAGAAAGTCACCATTCTGTACTCATTGCTCTTGTTCTCCAATAAAAGTCCTGTTTTCCATATTAATTAGAATGATACCTCTTACATCAATACCACATCCAATGTGTAGACTATTTATCCACCTGAATGTTAAAGGTGAACAAATGAACAAAAATCTCTGTGTTTTTTTCTCCTTTCTTTGTTACTCATATGAAAAGATTTAGTTTTAATGGGGAAAAAAAAAAAAAAAGTTTTTTTTTTCTTACATTAGTAATTCTTTTCTTGTCTAACTTGATTTTCCTTGGTTGATTTCTTAGTTGCTCTATGCTGTGTTCAAACATTTTAATGCTACATGCTGTGTTCATGTTGACAAAAGTTTGATTGTGTCAACCTATAAACAGCTTTTAATACGTCCTCACATTACAACTATAAGCTTTAATGAGTGCCTGAGTAACATTATGTCACATAACAAAATAAGTTCCTGGTTACGTATGAATGTTGACGTACTTCCTGTGTGGAAGTTTTGCCTCCTAATGATTGCTCAGGTCACAGATCTGAACTTTTATATTGGAAGTTGAATTGAGTAGCAGAATGCTCTTCTAAATATGTACAAACATTTGTGTTTGTTTTGGAGATAAATACTTTTCTTGTCAGTTCACCTGGGTAGGACTGACTGACTGCAGAGCAAAATACATTCCAAACCCGTATGATTCTCCATAGAGGAGGAAGATGTTGGTTCCCTCCAATCAGGAGGAGATCCCTGTTTCACGTGAACCAAAGGAATGGAGACTTCTGTGGAAGAAAATGAGTGAGGGGAACAGGACAGGAGAACTGGAGAAGCTTGAGAACTGAAGATCTTGAAGAGGCCCTTGGTATTACTTTTCTCCTTATACAGTGAGGAAGTGGTGGTTCCAAATGCAAGGTTCACTCCACCACCATGCCATAGTCTCTTTCCTTCCCAGGGAGTCACTATAGTGGTAATAATTAGTAGTATAATAAGTAGTATGGTCACTATAATCAAACATGTCACTGAAATGGGCAGTCCCTCCCGTCCTAGACTTCTGACTGTGTATTCCCGACTTGCCATCTCCCCTATCCAGGCATTAGGGAGAGACCATTGATTCAGTAAGTCACCTCAGGGAACTGAGTTGGCTGTAGGTGGACCCTTTTTTTCCTACCTTTTTCACCATCCAACTTGCATATGAAATGGAATAAAAAAAGTATGAAACTTCATCCTCATTTGCACTGATATAGCTATATGGGTGGGTTGTTTGTTTTTTTTGTTTGTTTGCTTGTTTGTTTTTTGGTTCATTTCCATGATCTGTTTACAGCACAAAGCCAAAAACACCTGAGATAAGAATGAGGGGAAACTGAACAGGAATATAATATTTTTTCTTTACCACTGAATAAGCTGTAACATTCACATAACATTTATACAGCCACAGAGAGAAGCTGGATAAGAGGAAGCATTCTAGACACAGAGAGAGCAGAAAGGATCTTGGATAGCTTATCTGCTCTCTGTCTGACCAAAAACTTTGCTGAAGTGACTTTTGTAACACAAAAGCTTTGGTCATATATACAGAAAGTCAATAAACACTGGCTTATTTTTGGAAAGGCAACTGATGTTGGTAAAATTACTTGATTCCTTATCTTTTCATAAAGGTGTATGTCACCATTTCCAAGAAGACTGAGGCAAGATTTTAGGAGCTGTGATTATCAGGCCTGTTCTCAAAAGACGCAGACCTTACCACTGTGCCAAACACTGGCTAAAAGGGATTACTCGGAACACTGTGTTAGGGCTATAGTAACAAGAGAAATGCCTTTTACACAGATTTGGCTATCAGCTCAGCAATGTCTTATTTAATTAAGGGGTGCTTAAGAAAGCTTCATTTTTGCAGCTGTCTTATTTTTTTCCCCATTAAAATTAACCAGTATAAAAACAGTCCTTTGTTGTTTGATGTAGTTTTCACTTTGCAAAACATTTGTGATAGGAGGGATGAACAATGTTGTTTGTTTGGTTGGTTTGTTTTTCTCTTGAAATTTAGAGTTGCGAAATGTGATAGTAGGCATTTGACAAATTGTGTTAATCTTTTGTTGCCTTTTTGGAATGCATTTTTTCTCATGTAATCTCAGGTCCACATACTTACCCCTTATATCTCTACCTTATGCAAAGAAGTCACACTGTTTTGTATAATATGTGGGAATATGAAACAAATATAAAACAGTAAGCCACATGTCACAGGATCTATCACTCTATTTGGTGGCTGGCAGAATGTGTGAGGCTCTGGCTATCCTATACTAACCAGATAACTTCCTACTAACATTGATGCAAACTGGGTTAATCTTAAAGCTGTTTCATCCATATTGCTTTGCTGAAAAGTACAGAAGTTCACAAGACTGTGAATTTGCCATAAATAAGGTAATATCCCAAAAGGGATATCTTCTCAGATTCTCAAAATTGGAAGACCTCACCAAAATGACATTGGCGATGTTCCAGCTAGTGCATAATAGTAACGTAGTTTGCTTGCTGCTTCTCTTAGAGCCAGGTCATCTCATTATTTTTGGCAAAAGTATTACATATATACACATCTTGTCTCCCTTTTTGTGACCTCTAAATAGCAAAAAGCTAAAGTCTATTGGGAGTTCGTGCTTTCTACCTCCAAATACAGCACTGAAGACTGTGTAATGAGTTTGGTGTCCGTATGTGTATATGTAGGTTTGTCAATATGTATACATATAAAAACATACATGCACACACACAGAGTTTAGTTTTAACTTACATTACAGTGTGTAAGTGTATTTGTGAGATGGGAACTAACAAAATGCATAATGAAGTCTCAGCTCCTCCTAAAATTTGAGAACAGAAAGCCCTTTTCCAAACTTTCATGTATGGAAATACCAGATGAGTCAATGGGTGTTCTCCATGATAGGAGCTTCCAGGACTTTCTCTATGTCAGCAGCATTGCCTTATAACTTATTTTTAAAGTTTGCCCATCATCCACAGCCACCACTGAATTAAATTTTGGTGCTCAGTAGCCCTGAAACTGGGCTGATGGCTTCCATCGTTCTTCAGGAAAGGCAGTCACACAGAAACAGTTTAGAAAATTAACATCTGGCATTTGGGTTAATATGAGATTTGCTCAAGGTGACAATTCCTGGTAAAAATTATCCTGGAGAGGAAAAATCAAAAAAAAAAAAAAAAAAGAAAAAAAGAAAACCTGACTTACTCATAGTGTAATAACACTGTGCTTTTAAAATGTTTTTAACCACAAACAGTTTGGAGCAACCAACTGCAATCTATTAAGTTTCAGCTCACAGGGATTTTATTTTTTCCTCAACCCTTTATTGTACGTTGTATAAGTATTTATAGGAAATTCACAAATCTACTGACATTATGAGAAATATGTAGCTTTCTGTGGAGAAACCAAATAACACCCAATTATAGCTCCTAAGGTAGATCTTGGAAATTAAAGAAAATTTTCACTGTTAATTGATGTATATGTTCTACAGTATTATTTTTCATTGTCCTGGGAGTTATTTCCTTTTAACTTCAAGGACAAATCCAGATTGATTTATAAAAGTAACACTGTGTAGGACACTAGAACTTTTATCTCATTTCTTGCTTTGGGACAAATCAAGCAAAACTTTTCTTAGAAAGTATATCTATGCAGAACAATACATTTTTCAATACCTAGCTTATATATGGCAAAGATTACATATAAAATGCATTTATCCATTTTGAATATTAGCAATATTTTAATACTGTACTGGTATTTATAACCACAATACTTCTTTATCCACACAGACCTTTCAGAGGTTTCAATGAGAACTGAAACCTGTTCATCTCAGCAACAATGGAGCTAATCTGTTTTTGCAAATGAATAAAAAATCCAGTAAATTTTTCTTGCAATAACATCGTCATGTATTTTTCCATTTCAGTTTTAGGATGTGGTTATGTTTTCTGATGTGCAGTAAACTATGCTGTTTGGATAATCTGTTTGGGAAGTCAAAAAGTGATGAAATCTAATGACTAAATCCCATGCTTCATGGGCTTGCCCATTATCTGTTACTATACTTTCATGGATTTATTAAATATTTTATAGCTAAGGCTTAGCTATAGCACATAGTATCATACTATGTTAGGATAGCAGTTAGTGTATCTAGAAATAGAAGTCTGTTATAGACTTCTATTCTAATAGAAGGCTGCAAGTGTTGTATAATGCTGCTTGGAAGCTAGTTAGAGGCAAACAATGTTTGCTTTGAGACTGTGATGGTTTCAAGCCTTATTAAAGGATTCATCTTGTATTCTTCCTGCCCCTGTTATTCCTTTTTTGTTGTTGTTATGCTGGACATAAGCAGATAAATTTTTCACAAGATGAAACCTCTATTGAAGATTGTTTGTTTTATTTTCCTGTCAGGTATGCTGTCAAAACAATATTGTCAGAAGACAGAAGAGATGGGGGTGTGGAGGTGAAGACTTGCCATTTCCTCACACGGTGGGGCTTGTTCCTCCAACTAACAAGTCTGAGATTGCAGGAACCGAAGAAAAATGAGCTACTTAGTGAACGAAGTGTCAATAGTATAACACCTGGGAGAAGAGACAGTAGGAATGGGAGACGGATCTAACTTGGTAATCACTGATGATTTTGTCACCTAATCCTGAAAAAAACTATCTTCAGTTTGGGCTAACTGATGGAATCTGGTCCTGTGAAGATTTAAAAGAAAACATAGGTAGTGGACTGCAGTACTTGGGAGCGTCTCTGCCTACTACATTTGTCAAGAGGATATTGTTGGGCTTGGTTTCTATTTTATGCAAACATTGTGGGATATCATTTCAGATGATGGGCATTGAGCCTACTCTGTAATTTGGGGATGTGCTAGAATTTGTCTCTTTTAAGATTGAGTGCAAATATTGTTTTATAAACTGTGGATAATCAAGCAATAATTAATTAATTAATTAATAATGAATAAATGGGAGATCAGCTCTTCTCCAATAAGGAACTGAACCAGTATTAGCCTGATGTGGACTGATCAAATGTCACCTGTACTATGTATTCCAGCTAAAAGCAAAAGAAGCACTTTCTTGAGTTTTAGAAATAAACTACTATCTCAGTCCTTATGTAAATTCTCACAGTTTCAATGGATTTGATGGGATTGCAAGATTAATTCTGTTATTTGAAGATACACAGCAGTAGAAAAGTATCTGGAGTTTGTGTTAATTTATCTAACAATATTACGGCAAAATTCTTACCTGTTTGGTATTGATGGTGTTTAAGAATCTAGAATCTACATTCCAGATTCTAGAATCTAGACTGTGTCCTAAATGTTTACTTAGGTATAGGTACCTCTGAATTGCAAACTTAAATCCTACAGGTGTCACAGAACTCATGGTCCATAGATCTGAGTCTACACTGACCTGAAAGTAGGTGCCATAAAAGGCCTGGAATTGAAAATACAATCCTTCATGATTATTTTTGTATGTTAGGTGCATCCTTGAAACTGAATCTAATTGCTGCTGGGAAAGAGGAAATTTTGCTTATAGCATATATTAAAGATTCTCTGTGTAACAGAGTTTGTGGTTCTTAAGCCTTTGACCCTCCCATTTACTTTGCTAGGGATAAATTCAGACAGGAATTTTTGTCTGCTACAGAGTGGCAGGAACAATCAGAAATTAAGACCATCCACAACATTCTAGACTCTCCAGATTAAACCTGATGCATATTTTGCAGGAACAAAAGTATGAGTAAGTGTTAAAATTAATTACTAATACTACTGATACTTATCATATTAATAGAATAAACTAATTAAATTATTCTAGTAATAATGAAGATATTCTAGCATATGACATTGTCTTACAGTTCATGGGGCTTGGCATATTGGAGAATGAAGCCAAAAAACGTACTTCAGAATACTTTGGAAGCATGACATATGCAGAACATCATATTCATGCTGTAAAGCTTATCTGATATCTCCAAAAGATTTCTAGGAACTGTGTTCCTGGGTATACAAAGGTGTTAAAAATCTTCTTCTGATACTAAGGTAACTGGAAGAAGGGGAAAGTTCAGGGACTCAAGAAGACAGACAGGGTGATTAACCTCAGTTGCCAAGAGTGATTTGGAGTCTTTTGAAGATTCATTCTGTGAAATAAACCATACTGATTTGATTAGATTAAAAAGGTCTGACAGATTAATTTAAAGCAATCTATACCAACCTTATTGGATGAAAAGGTGACGTGTATTCTGGAATAGGACCTGTATTAGATAAAGAGGCAGGTGAAATGACCTGAGTAGTTTAATGAGGCTCTCCAATCCATCTGTATGTGTTCCTCAAGTAGATGATGGTTGCCTGCCTGATAAACTAGATTTGCACATAAATTCTTTGTTGCTTTATGAATTGATTTCTCGGTATCTTTTACTGTTCTATGCAGATAACTAACATTGTGACAAATGGCTGTGAACTTATTAGACCTGTCATTGTCCCAGAGAAAGCACGAGTAGAGGTTCTTCTCTGAAGTCAGACTAGCAGAAATTATCTCAAAGACCTGCAGCCTCAATTTCCTCCTGGATGGAGGGAAAATATAGGCTTCTGTAACAAAAAGAAAATGGTAGTATTTCAAGATTTAAGACTTAAAAAGGACCACTGAAAGACACACAAATGGATTAAAGGTGCATTAAACTCAGAAACTGTTAAAGAGGTACTCTGGGACACACCCATCCATGAGGATTTTTTGGAAAGAAAGGATTTTGGAAGGAGGGAAGATAAAACAAGGGTTAGATGGCTGAATGTTCTGAATGTGCCTCCCAGTTTTTATAGAATGGTATAACTGAACTGTGTTTAACTCAGTTTAAATTTTTACTTTGTGGTTGACCTTTTCCAGATTAATGACACAGTTTCAGTGGTAGGACACAGGAGATTTGCCAGTTGAAGTGATTAAGTAAAAACATTAAGAGAAACTATATATATTGTTGCCTAGCAGAGAACCAAAACATTTTTTTCATGAAAGCCACATGAACTTATTTTCCAGGTCTTAAAAATGGCTGTGCATGGGACATCAATAGAAAGGAACTGGCAGAGAGAAGTGATTTGTAGTAGTTGCGCTTTGGATGGTGATGATAATTATTACAATATCCCCAAATACTTCTCATATGAAAAAAAATATATATATATTTGAAAAATAGTGCCAGAGTATTAAGGTCACACTCCAGCTAGATACTTTAAAACATGCTTCACTACTGAGTTTAATTACTGCCTCTTTCAGATCTTTCTACCAATTTCCAGATGTTACCTTAAATCTGATATAGATAAATGAAGGCTCTTAATCTTTTCTCTGTTAATCCCTTTTACCTTCTCTGTAGTCAGTATGAATAACACCAATCTGCTTGCTCAGTCCCAGACCCTTGGCATAACCTTTGGGTTGGGCTTTATTCCAGACTTCCACATCCAGGTTCCATCCGCGTCTTTGCCCTCTGAGGCCTCCATTCTGGGCTGGGATGAATCTGCCTCTGAACATGTCTGTCTGTGCACCCTAATTATACCTAGACAACAAAAGCATATAGTTTGGGTTAGATTAATTTTTAGTGGACCATAGCTGAATAAAGCAAATGTCCATATGAGATAATGAAGGTGATGATAATCAAAGATTTAGTGACATGAAATAATAGCAAAACATGAAATACAAAAGGTGATCTGGTGAAGGAACTTTTAGGAACATTTTGAAAGTCTAGGCAACAAGATTTGTTTTTATTCTATCTTGAGTTGATAACTTTCTCTCTTTTTTAATTAAAAAAAAAAAAAAAAAAAAAGAAACACATATCCACAATTTTTGATCCTACCTCTGGATTCAGCTCCCAAACTCTGGAAACACCAAACAACTCTTTAGAACAGAATGCATGTGTTGGAGGAATAAGTGGAGAAAAGAAGTAAACTAAAGTGTGAGTATTCAAACAACACTGCGGCAGTTACACTAGACAAGGAATGGGGACAGTAAATAAAAACTAAGTTGGAGGATCTTGCTAACTTTTGCTAGTAGAGGGAATGAGCTGAATGTGGCAGTTCAGATTTTCTTCAGTTCTCAAAGACTTTGAACTGTGAGAGTAGTTCACCACCCCTGTAGAGTAGGATGTGTGTTAATGCCCTAGTAAGCAGATTTGGTATCCTATTGCTTCTGAATCAATCAATTTTGTAAAATACCAGGGCAATTCCTTCCTTTAGGTGACACTGGAAGCTAATAGTCTTTTAATAGAAACATTTTATTTTTGAAATATGAAATCATTTGGTATATGAACTGAGTAAGTATCTGTTCATTTCATGTTTATGACATACAAGGACTGAAATTATGTGTGAAAGAGAGAGGGGAATTTGCTTGTGTATTGTATTGTATTGTAATTTGCTTGTGTATTGTATTTTAAATGCTCTATTATATTTCTGTGTGAAAAGAAAAGGGCTTATAATAATATATTTTTTATTTTTTTAATTCTATGTAAATGATAAAAATATAAACTTCTTTCTTAAGCAAGAATTACTCAGTTAACTTGTCCTCTCATTTCTTTAAAACTTGATTCCAACCAAGACCATCTGTCCTTTCCTAAAGGTTTTCAAGTAGCTCAAGTAGCTTCCTCTTTTTTTTTATTATTTTTTTCTTTTTTTTTTTTTGTTTTGTTGGGTTATTTATATTTAAAAAATATTTTGATATTGGTGCATTTAGCAGACTGAAAATACAGTTGTTGTATCCCCCATAAAGGTAACTATAGAATATGTACATGCAAGGAATATATTTAAGAAATATATTTAGTCTGCACCAGGAATATATCTAGTGCACAGTCATGTATCTTGTGAATGAGTGTTGTAATTCCTCCTCAAATGGAATTCTTTCTAGTTGAAAATTGCCACTTCAATGTAAGCAAAAGTAATTGTAGGCTGGTGGAGCCAGAGAATTCAATTTCATTAACACCAAGGCTATAAATATGAGGTATCAGTTTGTATTTGCAGATTATTTTTTGTTTTGCTTGTGTGGATTACACTTAAAATTAAAAAGGATTTTTATTTATTTGAAAGAGGCTGTGAATGTTATTATGTAGATTACCTGAATGAATACTTATTTAGGCAGACAAGTAACATTCATTTATCTTGTGTTTCCAGATATTTTCCTGTTCTCCGGCAATTTGAAAAATAAAATTCTCATCTGCCTGTTTAAAATGTATTGGTCTACATCATGCTATGATAAACAAACAATTTATATGAAGTCTGATTTTTATTTTTTTTTTTTTTACTTTTTGAATAAATATTCTAACAAACTGTGTTGTCTAGATATCCAAAATCTCTATGTGCTATTCACTGCAAAGGTTAACCCAATTTCAGAAAGACTGGAGTTGTTAGATTTCACGGGCATTACTTAAGTAAAATTACCATCTAAGTGAAATGGGAAAACATCACATGAAAAACAAACAAAACTGTCTTGTAAAAAGATGTCTTAATCCCAAATGAAACAAGAATATCATTTAGTCCAGTTAAAAATCGAGGTGAAAAATTGGAAGAAATTTGCAGGGAACTTTGCCATTTTGTTTTACAGAAAGTGAATGGATATGTTCCCATTTCTGTGGAAAATTTTGGAGGTAACTCACATAATTTATAATTGATTTTCCACTAAACTGTTGAAAAATCTTTTTTTACTTCTGCTACTAAAGTGCAGCACCAGCAAAAATCCACAGAACATCTTGGCAAATTCTTCAGAAATTAACTCTACCTCAAAAACTTGAAAGTATGATGTCTTTTTTTTTTTTTTTTTTCATTTTGAAAAAGAGAATACCCTGAGTGTGTGGAATACATTAGTTCCATCATTCAGTAAAAGGCTATAGTACTGTAGTTATAGAAATACATTTTAGCAAAACTTTTCAAATTGGACTTTAAGGTAAACTTTGTACTTTTTAGATTTGAAATATAATAGCACCTTTTTAGAATTCTTGGACCTAATCTGTGTCTTAGATGCCATGTATCAACAAGTGTCAAGCCTGCAGTTGGTTTGCTGTTTCCTAGATTTCTGAAAGTCTGGATATTAAAAATTCTTAAAGAATCATCTAATGGGTTTTATTATAATATAATGAATCTTTTAGCTCAGAGTTGTTGGCAATTTTCTATAGCACCAAATAATGTTTTATGATCTGAAGAGCAGTAAAGGAAATCACAGGTTTTGTTTACTGCATGAGAACTTTGCCTACAACTTGAACGTAGTACAGGGAGCCGTTAGAATTAACTTTAATTAACAACTTCACCAGGACGATTAAAATCAAGGAAAATGGCTTATCCTTTCCTCTAAAGTATAGTTCTAGCTGCTCTGTTTGAGGTCCCATGTTTAACACAGAAGGGAGCGAGGGGTATGCTTTTATTGCTCACATTGTAACTGTACTTTGGAGAAAGCAGTCTTCAGCTAAAGCCAAAGGTCCTTTGAAAGTAAACAGACTTTGCTGCTGATGAAAGTGGGACCAGCATTTCCTCCTCAGGTTCCACAAAAACTAACCTGGAACCATTCCCAATGCAGCATTCTCATTTTTCAAAACTATCTCCACAGCATCTTTTGCAAAATGACTTACTCCATAGGCTTCAGAAACAGTTAAATGTAAGTGTTTCACTTGCTGTCACAAGGTACAGACAATAAGCTACTCTTTATCTCCTAAACCCTTTAAGAATATGTTTAGTTTAGCTGTAGTATTAGATCTGAGGATTGCTTTGATATGAAAAACCTTCTATGGTGTACTTGATTACTTTCGCTGCTAATAGATTTATACATTTCACTTGTCAGTGGTGAGATTTTCAGATAGTCTTTAAAGAAATATCTGTCTATTTTCTGTCAATTTAATTCCATTATATACCTTGAAATGCACTATTTAAGAGGCATATATTCTTATGTTTCTTATTTTCTAACAGCTAATATTAGATTATGTATATTATGATGCTAAGACCTAGCTTCATCCAAGTTTATTTTCAAAATGCCTATTTCTATCTCTGTCTTAATAGAGATTTGAGGATGGATATTGTCATGTTTTATGAATTGAAAACCTTCAAATACATGGTAGAATATTAACAGAAAATTCTCAACTGAAATGCTAATTTACTGACAATATCATATACACATGACATCCAAGGCAATATTGACTACCTTCTGTATGTATATGTTGCTTAAAGCATATGAATTATAGCAAGTTTTGTACTTCAAACAGAAAATATCTGGTTTAGAGATCACTTAGAATTAACAGGTGGATTCCTGCCTTCAAGATTGATTGTTTAGTGACTAATTTTGAAAAAAATCCTTCTTGATCTTTAATATAAAATTTGGGTATTTTTTTCCTTGTAGTGACTAGTCTGTCTTCTATACCAGGTATAGCTATTATTTATACTTTTGGTCCAAGGAATATATATTAGCTTGAATGAGGTCACTCACTTAAGCTTTATACATTTGTTTATAGGATGCAGATCAACTGAGCTTCATCATATTCAAGATAACTCCTGTCATCTTGACAAGGATAAGACAAGGATGAAATCATACCTCAGGTTAACAATCTGTTCTAGTATTATTTCAGGTTTCAAACTGGTTTCCACAGAATCTTCCATCCTCTACAATATGTTATAATGATTCAAGCATTCTATGCTCAGAAATTTCTGCTACAGTGTACTTTGGCTGTGAAGCTTCTCACGCTGGTATTTATAAATGTGACATGGTTCCATTTACTAAAACCACAGTGGAAGCTCATTTGATTTATACATCTTATTTACAGTTATGTAGGCTACTAATTCTACTTTAAATTTTCTGAGCTGTAAGCCTTGATGGATACCATAAAAATGGTCTTTTGGGTTATTAATTGATTAATTCTATAATAATCTGATGCTATCATATAATTAAATTGTTCCGTATGTTCACAAAGACAGGGAAAATTAGCAGCAATAGAACTCTCATCCCTTCCTCCCTCTATTCAAAAAAAGAACATTATATCCATTTTCAAATTACCATATCCCCTCCACAAAAAAAAAAAAAAAAAAAAAAAAAAAAAAACAAAGCTAAGTGGACAGTTAAAAATGAAGGGTTCCTGAAGATGACTTCAGTACACAGGAAAATACACCAGTCTGAATTATCTTCCTTTTTTACCTCTCATATTTTCACCAGCTCTATTGTCCCTCTTTAATTTCACCTTGCCTTCACCTTTATTATTCTTTTCTGCTACACACTTTACAAATACTGTCCTATTCTTTCGGAGTCAGTTGTCCTCTTTGACACAAATTTATACCCAATATTAAAATTCTGCAATATGATTTGAGATGCAGAAAGAAAATCATTTGTGTTTTGTACAGGGACAAATAAATTATTTTCACTTATTCATGTGCTATAGAAGTTGAAAGTAGAAATAGCTTAAGATCTTTTGACATGTTAGAGATACTGTAAGAAAATTCAGACATTTTCTATTACAGGTTGCTTTTTTAATTGTTTATAACCTTACTAAGATTAAACCATTGAGGTTGGCATTTTGTTGTCTGACGGGCCAGATTTGTTCATTGTAAGTTTCATTTTCTCCGAATATGTTTTATACATTCTTGTTTTATGCTTGACAATGTTTTATCCATGACAATGATCATGAGTCCACACTTTGAAGCAGGGACTTGTTATTTGCTAGAAGAACTGTCTGAGTTTTAGATATGGGCCTTTTACTATACCTCAAAAATTTGTCCAGCTTTGGCCAACTTGCAGTTCTCTGAATAGTCTTAATTTACACATCCTCAGTATAGTTTTGCTAATGGATTTTCACACACATTTTATGAATATTCACTATGCCTTAGGCATGCCATGTCTGCTCAGAGAACCAATTGACCATTAAAACTGCTTGAAACTTCTTCAATCACATTGAGAAAATGATTCTAACAGATTCCCCATGCAGTTGTTTCCAGGACACAGCATGATGAACAGTGTCTACAACATGCAACATTTTAGTGCTTTCTATGCTAGCTTGAGATGACTGTCTATATCTGCATTGGACAGTGAAATACTTGCCTCTATATAGGGCTGTATGGCACTTCTATCAATCCTGGGTTAACTAGTAACAGTTTAGGTATCTGCATTATTCTACCTTACCTGCTGTTTGTCCACAGCCTTCCTGTATTCACTATACACTTACTCTTGCTCCTGAAACATCACAGGTAAGGCAGAGGGGAGGAAGGGTATTCAAGAAGGAACAGAAGAGGCTAAGGCTGTACTGTCAGAATCTTGAAGGAGGAGGGAGAACATCTTCATGGGGAGAGCATGTAGGTGAGCTGAGCAGGAAAGTCTCTACAGACTGGGACAGAAAGGCCTGTAAACACAAGCAAATGCCTGAGAGATTCTAGTCCCTGCATTCCTGTGTTGTCTGTTAAGTAGGTATGGAAATCCTTAGAAGATGTCATGTCTCGGCATTCATTAGTGTCAAGCTCAGACAGAGGGTGAGAAGTTTCTACTTTTGCCATTTACTGCGTTAGCTTAGGTCATAGATGACTGTGTTGTGATACTAAAAGTTGTGACGCAGTTGAGGACCAAGAGACTGCTTCAGGTTGGACCTCTAGGTTTTAAGGTAAATTTCAGGAAATGACAGTAAAAAATACTGCATGTGTGTAAGAGTCACAAAGTCAAATACTTTGAAGTTGTGTTCACATTGAGGATGTTTGCTCTATATCCAGTACACTTGTGTTTGTGTATTGCAATGATGCTTTTAACTATGCTTTTGAATGCTAAACACTTTTTGTTGTTCTACTGATGAGGCAAATTTATTAATAAATAGTAGGACAAAAGAATATTTTGACTGTTAGAAAGCATGGATTAAATGACATTGGATTCTGTATATCCAAATAAGATGTAATTTAGATTTTTTTGATGAGAACATTGCTTTACTGTGTCTGACAAATGACAGGGAAATATTTTTTTACATTCCATTCGAATGATCACCTTCAAGTTTCTGTGTCAATTGCTTAAAATGAACAGGACAGCCCATATTTTTCAGAGCTATTGTTTCACAGTCCCATTATCCTCCAGAAGAAAAAGAATGGCTTTGTAAAATAAGCATGTTGGGTATTTGATATTTTGCTAACAATGAGATCTAGACAAAAACTGAGGTACTGGTTTACAAGTGTAGAAAACACATATTGTAGCTACTAGACTGCAGACTGCATAAACTCTCTGTTTTACCAAGTATGCATTGCTACACAAGTAGATGAGCAAGGTAAAATACTTGGTGCTGTGGACATCCACATAGAAATCATTGATGGCATACACATTCCAACTGGTGTCTAGCCCATGACAGCTAAGATTATACAAAACCACAAAGGCTTTCATTCAGCTCTCCTATGGCCTTTCAGGACCACCAAGGCAACATTTACAGTCATCTAGAAATGCTTCATAGAAAGGCTTGACAACGGCCATGTTTTCTGCAACTCTGGCCTCGGACTGAAAATGGACATTAAGATTTCTTGCTACAGCAGGGACAGGATCATTCCTGGCATTTGGGTACCTTCGCATTACTGGAGACACTGCATATCCTTGCAGTGCTGGAACCTGGGGGAGCATCTAGATAAACATGTAGCCCATCTGTGGTTTGTATTCTTACCATGTCTGCTTTGAAACAGAATGGCATTTTATGTGTGGCAGAGCAGACAAAAACATTTCCATCAACCTCCAGATAAGTGGTACTTGCTGTGTCCGATATAACCTCTGTGAGAACAGGGTGAGTGGTTTTTTTTGGCAGCTGTATACATAGCTCTTCACAGCAACTGAGAGGTGCTGGCACTCATGTCTGGGACACTATTTGTGCCTTCACTGCTGATTGACATGACCACACTGAGTGTCCAGAAGCTGACTGTGTGAGATAAGAGGAGTGAGATAGGCTGCTTGTCGATGCTTTTTCTACTGTGACAAATGACTGCATGAATGGAAAGTAATTGCATACAATATCTGTCCCTCTTTAGCTCTCCTTTCTGCCATTCTTTCCCTGGTGGCATTCCATCCACTATTCCTTTTGAGCAAGCATCCTCACTGATTCTGCATGCCCTGATAAACAGCAGTCAGTGCAGTCACTTATGATCCTTCCTGTAATTCGGTGCATGCCTGTGACTTCTGTCCAAACAGTACTCTGAAAACTTTACAGGCCATGGCCTGAACACTTACTGGAAAAAAAAAAAAAAAAAAGTAGTTGACAAGCTGTAGCACACCAAAAGGTGCTTTTGATTGCCCTTCTTTTCACTAGGATATACGGCAGGAGAGATACGGATATGAGAACAGGGAAGCTATCATTTGGCTTTGCATGACTGAGTAAGACTTTAGAAAAAAAGATGTCTGAACAGAGTCATCTGATTCCTCCCTATGCAGCAGAAAGGTGCCCTCAAAAAAATCCTTTCTGCCCTCATTGAAACAAGACCTTCTCTCCTGTCCCCCCTATTTTCAGTACCTCAGTGAAATGCTTAATCTGTCCTGTATTTATGCTTTTGGCTGAAACACCTATTCCTAGAGCTGCTACACCCTTCCAGACACCCCGCTACACCCTTAACGATGGGCCATTAACACTCCATGGTTTGCATATACTGCCTTAAAGGTCCTCACAGTGGGACCTCCTCTGTCCCAGCACTACCTCCATCCTCCCACTCACGATGCATTCAGCAGCCAAGCTCTCTGCATGCCTATTCCCCTGCAAAGTCAGAGAGGGACCACTGTTCAACAGGCCATGGCCCAGGCATGTATCTTTAAGCAACAGCCAAAAATCTGAGTGGGAGGAACACCTGCAGCTCAATGGGTCGGCAAATGTGTTCAAACAACAAAAAAAAATATATTCCCTGAGAGGGCAAACATGACCCAAAACTTGTCAGAAGATGAAGAGGGAAGGAGATTTGGGGGTGGGGGAGTGGATAGGAAAAAAGAGAGAGACAGAGAGAGAGGAAAAAAAAAGAAGGAAGTGGGGGATCCAATATGCCAACCACTCAGATATTCCTTCATAAGATAATGTGGTGCACTAGGGATTGAAAATACCTCCCCTCTCCTCTCCACCCTCCCCCCCCCCAAAAAAAATAATAAAGCAAACAATCAATGTAGCAGATATTATACACTCATGATTACTGGGAGAGCTGGAGATGCCCCAGCAGATGCCCTATTTTGTGAAGTATGCCAACATACCTTGCTCTCCTTGGGTCAATTTGGATGCCTAAGCAATGTGTTCCTGAGGACTGAGGATAGACTTGTCAGGGGGATGGGGATCCCTTGTCAGGGTTCAGCTAACCTCTGGTGTCTCCTGCAGCTGGGTTGCCTGTTGCAGCCTAGGAGCATGGAGACATACCTATCCTATGGGAGACCAGAGGTGTGCCACAGGAGACACTGCTCACATAATTTCTCCAGAGCTTCCTGCTCTCAAGCCTCTGGGCAAGTGTGCAGCAATTTGGTGGCTAGGTGGTCCAGGAACTGCTGTGGGGTCTGCTGCTACTAGCTCTTCTTCCCATCATCTTCAGCACTCTCAGTCCTCACTGCAGGTCACTGAAGATACGCATCTGGGACTGCCTCCTGCCCGTGTCAGTGAAGGAGAAAGGGCTGCCACTAGGAGATCTTCACCATTGGACTATGCAGCACTAAGGAAAGCAAGTCTATTAGTCCTTGATACCCTGTGAAGATCCAGCAAAGTTCTCTGTTGCTTATAGACATTCTTTACACCAGCAAGAGGCGCTAAATCTTGTGTCCTGCTGTTTTTACAAAGGGGAATGGTCTTTGGATCATGCAGCCTTGGAGGACTGCATTGCCATGACACGCTTTGTGAGTGGCTTTTTTTGGTCACTAAGACAGAAAGGGGCAGTCATACAGGGTGAGGAATAGATTTTGACAGAGCAAGTTGCTGAGAGCATGACTGAATTATATGCAAAGATATTAAAGCCTCTATAGAGAAATCAAAAAATGTGGGATTGGAGGGCTGGAGGGGACCTCAGGAGGTCATCCAGTTCAATGTCTGCCAGAAAATTATATTGGTAATTTAGAGATTTCCTCAGCTAATCTCTTTAGTACTCTTGAGCCTAAAATATATAAGCTTGTGGGGTTGTAAATGATTAATTATCACACAGACTGCCTCATATCCTCCTTTGTTACACATGGTGAATTTTCTATCAGTGATACTTTAAGTAGATCTACAACTTGATTCATACCAAATGCCACTGAAATACCTATTGAACATTTCTGCTTTTCCTTGATCACACTTCACCATCTTGCTGTCCGAATCTTGCTATTGATTTATAATTCATTCACTGAGTTCATTTCTTCTATAACGTTTTTAAATGCCTTACCATTTTAAGTTTTTTTGCTTTATAACCCATTCATTTGACTTACTGACTTAATTACTCACTTATTTCAATTTGTGGTTTATAATCATTCTCATTTCATTGTTTTTTAATTCCATATCCATATATGCATGTACACATGTGCATATACACATGTACTATATGTTTATGTATGTATGTGTAAATACAAAACTTCTAGCATTGCTTACACAAGGAAAAATACCTTCTTGGCTCAAGTATCTTTTTTTTTTGATTTTGAGAATCTTGGTTTCTTGGGCATCCAGCAAGATATTCCTGAACAATTCCCAGTTGTTTTAGCACTTCTTCTGTTAAATGCATGTTCCCAACTATAATCTCAGCTATTCCTCTAACTTCCAATAATTGCAGGTTTTAAAAGATCCAAGAGATATTTCAGGTTGGTGACATATCCTGTTTGCACTTAATAAATCAAACCTCATTTCATTAGGCAATTTTTCAATTTTTATAGAAGCCATTAACTGTTCCTTATTTATCATAATGAGGTCCATTATGGTGAGTAATTGATAATGGACATTACTGAGTTACTTGATATCCCATGCAGGAATTTCTGTGTTAAGAAAGAAGTAATTTCTTTTAGAGATTTCTGGAGGTTTTTTGCCATCTGTATGGACTGAGAAAATGATCTGCAGGATGAAAGACACTTATGGTAAAATAGTTTTTCTTTCTAACTTTAATAGCCAGATTTTTGAGGAGAGGTTGTCCCATATTTTTGTGAAATATGGCAGTCTCTTGTTGTGACCACCTAGCTTGATTTTGTTAGTTTAGATAATTAATATTTTAACCATAAACACTGTGGAGTCTGCACAGTCATCCATGAGTTTCTAATAATGAACAGGATATTGGATGCAAAATGTCACCACCGTCCAACCTGGTTTTCCACTGTACCTTTTAAGGAACACATTAGACGTGAAATGCAATCTTCCAAAACCCAAGGGGCCTACCCCTTCAAGTTTATCTGTTGCTAATCACATAATTTGTCTTGTTCTGCAGGACTGCTTCCAACTACTGTTATTGACTCTCTAGGCACCAAACAATAGTACTCATAATACCTCTCAGCATACTAGTTTGCTTTTAGGTTTCTTATAAAAAATGATGCTTTTAGTTGGTTTATGTGCTTGGATAGGTATATCTTATTCTTTCAACATGATTCTCTCTTTTCATGTAGTTTGAGTAGATTAAGTTTTCTTGACTACTTTATCTGTCATCCAGAAGATTGGTATTATTTTGCTGAGACAAAGGCCATAAAATCATGTGCTCTACTCTTTTGTTAAAGGTTACCTTTAGAGGTTACTATGTTACAGAACCAAAATCTTCCCTTACTTCACCCACTACCCCAACTATTGAACTCCATTATCTTCTGTCAGTTTTCTAATCTCACTTGAAAAACAGCTAAAATTTCGAAGTATCAGCTGGTCTAGTTTTTTTCAGCTTTTCTCAGCTCCCTGGTTGATTAACATTCTTAGTGGCTGAAAATCACCTGAAATAAACAAACATCCCTAATTTCAAAGCAATGCCTTTAGTGTTTCCTGTTGGACAGGAGAAATTATCCTGTTATCTGTGCTGTATTGTGGGATACATCCTAGGCCCAAGCCCAGGATAGTGCTGGGGGCACTTCCGAGTACCCTGGTTTGAACTGAACATCATCTCTCCAAGTTTTCTTCCATTAAACTAATTAATTATTTCACACAGACTGTACTTTTCCAGTGTCTTACTCAGCACCAGGTTGTTATTTGACACAGCTGGGACAACAGACTTCAGAAACTGTTAAAACTGGCAGTAACCTGGGACATTATTATTTGCCATTGGAAGACTGGACAATCTGCTGTGATATTGACCTACCTGTTCTATTGGGAAATCCAATACATATATGCAGTATATGAACTTCAGTATCATGGATTTCTCTTCCATTTTGGCTACTAGGTTGTACTTCATATAGATTAAATCATTTCTCTTTACAAGCAAGATACAGATTATGCTAGATTTGGCATTGCTCATAGAAAATGATGACTGTTCAACTTTGTTGCTATAGCAAAACCACGTGTATACAGCAAAGGTTGTAAACAGTATTTTGCAAATTCTGATGGAAACTCTGCTGCTAGATCTTCTAGTTATACTTCAGTGTCTGCATTAACTAGCTCTTATTCACCATTTAGTCAGTCCCATCCTGTGTCAAGAATTGTCAGTGAAGCTCAAACTCTAGACAAAGTTCACACGCTTCTGGTAGTGTGTGTGAAAATCAATGATGCGTCCCTGTAATTGTTTATAAAAGATACAAAGAGGACAATTTTTCTGGGCTGTATACTCAGCTCTTTCCTCTCATGTCGGCAGACTGTTCCAACTCCATCTTTGGTCTGTCCCTGTTTGCTGCCCCGCCTGCTCTATAGACTGGTTCTGTTCCTTGTGGAAGCATTTTGAAATCCTTATTCCTTTGTTTTCTGTGAAGCAAGATTTATAGGGAAGGTAATATTCTTTATTAGACCATTTGATTCATTTGGAAAAAATGGACATTCTTGCGGGGTCAGAGTCCCTTCATTACACTTGTTTTCTGCCTGCTTGGTTTTTCCATTTCTGAAAGCTCTGCTTAGAGAAAGGAGGCCTGCTCATTTTGTCCTTTTCAGTTGCTACATTTTCTTCCAGTGTAATAGAGAGAACACATGTACTTGTGCTCTTTTGTGGAGACTTGTGTGTTTGTTTTTCCAAAATCCAAAATAATAATAATAAAAAAAAAAAAAAAATTTAGGCCAAACATCTGTATTTTGGCCCCAGTATATGGAAACCTCACTCCCTCCAGGTTTTTTGGAAAAAGTCCTGGACTGATATGATCAACTTTTTTTTCTTAAAGGAAAAATAAAAATCTGGTGTACCAGTTAGTTACAAGGCAGAGAAAGACCCTATGGAGAATAACAAAGTATATGTATTGATTTTAAAATGAAAAATAGAAACATTCCAAATATTTACAAATTATTTCTTCTGCTACTTACCCCCTAGGTAACGGAGAAATGATCTGTGTTGGGTAAAAGACTGTAGATTGTGAATAATTTTAAGGTCCAATGCAGATCTGAATGCCAGACCCATCCAACTTCTCAGATGTCTAGCAGAGTTTATGTAAGTTTTGACTGAGTTAAATACCAATATATTTTTGCTTGACAGCATGACCTATACATTGTGGGCAAAGAGTTCTTGCACTCTTCTAGTAATCTCATTCTATGCTTTTTCAGTCTGTTTACTTCTCCCTGAAATGATCATGACCTTCTGCCAGATTTTCTTGAAGGTTATGCTAATCTTTATTGGCAAGAAAAACAGTAGCTGGAACAAAAAAAGTGAAAGAGAATGCCACATGAGAATGAACAGCATGCAGAGCGTGAGAAGTTTCTGCAATAGCTGGAACTGGAGCAGCTTTGTCAGCATGCAGTCCCTGGAGCAGTAAGTGGGGATGTACAGACTGAAATATCCTAGAATGAAATCTTAATTAATTTTCTGGTACTCAGTAAGGTATTTGGGATAAATCCTTTGCTAAGGCAGGTGGGGGCATCTCGGGTACTTTGTATGAAATTTTGTCCATTTCATGCAGTCCCTCATTTGGCTCCCTAGGGTGTTTCTTTTTTTTTTTTGTTTAAATCAAAATGAATATGTATATCTGTCTGTCTGAAAAAAATGTAGAAAGATCTCCATAGCCATATCTCTCTTGCCTGAGTGTTTTGTGTTAAACACACATAGAAATGGCAAATGTGTTTATGAGCAGGGTCAGAATAACTTCCCCATAAAACTTTCTGACCTGATCTCAAATAACCACAGCTTAAAATATTGCCAAAATTAAGCTACCTCATGTTAGATTCATGCTGCTCAGTGTATTTAATGATGGGAGCAATCTCATGGAGTTGGGGGGAAGGGGTTAATGATACTATTTTTGAGAGGGTGGAACTGCTGCTGCTGCTTCCTAGTAGATCCCCAGCATTGCAGTTTAAGCTACTTCAGGCTCTTCAACATTACAACATCTGTAGCATGGTTCAGGGCCAAAATGCAAACAGTTATGTCACATCTACTTTACAAGATGGAACATGGTTTAACCAAGTTGAGGGACAAGCATGCTGTAACGAGGCCCCACAATATGTTTGTTTTTGTGGAGCAGATGAACCCTAAATTAGTACCAGATGTCAGTACTAGACCTGCTGTATAGGGAACACAGCAGGGAACTAGCAATTATGTAGGAGCCACTGTGAGGCCATATTTAAGGTTGCATTCTGTTTTTCACTTACAGTGAGAACTCAGTCTTTTCCTCTTACAGTAAAGCACCATATTGCTCCTTCCAGTGTAGGTTCATGAGCGTATCAACTGTGGAATGCTGAAGTGTCTTGTGCTCTCAATCCAAGGTACTTTTTGCCTTTGCAGTGCTCAAACAGCCTATATATTCTCTATTTCTATTTGAGCTCTGATCATGAAAAGTGGTGTGAGCTTCTTCCTTCTTGGTTTGCTTCTACTGCCTTTGGCTTCAGATGTAGCTCTGCTCACATCACAGGCTGCAATGTTTTTGGCCTTGCAATCATTTTTCTGTCATTTTGCTTGTTAGTTTGTTCATTAGTTACTTAGCAATTTTCTTTGTTTGCCTGGCCTTTTTTTGTTGCCAAGACCTTCCCTCTTGGCAAACAAGGAAAAAAGGGAGATTTTCAGTTTGAGTTAAGCCACGTGTCTTCCAATGGCCTTTAGTTCTCTGTTTCAGAACACTTTAGTTCCCTACCCCCCATGCCTTTTATGTGACAAGTCTTCAGGCTTGCACCTTTCATCACTTGTGTTGAGGATGTGTCCTTACTGTTAGGAAAAAAATCTGTTCTGGAGATTCTGCTACCCCAAAGCCCTTCTCTAGGAAAGATCTTGACAGCAGTCACTTGATCTTGCCTGTGCACATCTTCAGACACCAGTGGGACAATTCCAAAGTCAATTCCGAAGTCAAGGACTCTATACTCTTTTGTGTCCCATTAGTGTCTTAGCAGTTTTTCTTTGGTGAAACAGAATGAATGTCTGGGAGTTCAAGGAAGGTAATTCACTACAATATCTTCAAATTAATGTCCCTTTTTCTTCCTTGTTTTTTAACTTCCATAACTTGGTGGTCCCACAGATTGGATTAAACGAGTTACAGAACTATAATATCCTTAGAAGATGTTATTGTTGCATATTAATATAGGGGAGCTATGGAAACAAATACTGCCTCAGAAGGGAAGTGGGTTCACCTTCAATGTACGAGATGATAAATTTTAAGAATGCACAGTAGAGTTTCAGTAAAAGAGGAATCTGAAAAGAAAACATCTCTACCAAAATTTGAAGGATCTTGTTCTGGATCCAAATTTTGATAATGGTTCTTTTAGCACACAAAGGAGGTAGAGAAGTTCTTGTTTCCTCTTGCAGGTAATCATACTTCCCATTCTAGGGCCCAGCATGTCTTAATACAAGCTTCTTATACAAGGAGCTTGCCAAATTCTAATTCCATGGAATACTGGTCATCAGTGTAGATTAATGGAAAGACTTAAGGACTTTTCAGGGTTAGAGAAAAACAGGCATAACATTAATGTTGGTGAAACATATTGTGCAATTCACCCTGAGCAAATGCTTCCCAACCAGGGGATTAAAGAGCTGGATTTCTGATACTTCTGCTAATTAAATGAATGGGAGGGTATTCTGAATACTGGTCTCTTGGATGATCTTCCAGTCGATAACCATGCAGAGGAATGAGACTGGGGAATAGGGGAGATATAGGCTTGTACAATGTTCTCTCTTTTAAAACCCATGGCACAATTACAATACACTGTAACATAAAATTAGTCCTGGAGCAGTTAAATGTTTTGAGCTCACGTAACACCTAACAGCTCACTTAAATTTTGAATTGTCTGTAAGAAAGAAAAGAGGAAACTCCCTAAATAGGTTGCTGTCAGTGTCTCAGATGTTTTTGCTTTGGCTATTGTAAGCTTCTCCTGTCTGGCCCCATGGTTCCTCTATTCTCTGCTTCACATCTGTCCCGAATATTTCTGTTAAAGTCATATTTGTTTCCTCCCACACATTAGCACTCCATTGATTTCCTGTCACTTGCCATGTCAAATTCAAGCTGTTTATCTTTACCTACAACGCCTTTATTGTGTGCCCTTGCCTATACATCCAGCTTCATTTCCTCTGACACCCCCTCCCACATCCCTTATCTGGAAATGATCTCAGTTCACAGGATTTGTAGCTCAAGAAATAAAAGGCTGGAGTGAAATTGCCTTTAATCAAAGCCCTAGTCTCTATAGTAAGTCATACCTGCTTAACTGAAGGTATGATTTTACACCCGGGCAATATATTCAAAACCGGACAGTGTTCTTTGAGGGTGTTCCTTTTATCATTGTTTAAGCTTGTCATACGTACATTAGTTTGCATTGGCATGTGGAAGCTGGGCTGTAAAACTAACTTGAGAGTTGGTATGACCATTGAAGAAAAAAAAAAAAAAAAAAAAAAAAAAAAAGTAAGTTTCTTCCACTGTAAATTTTTGAGATTTCAAAAGAAAAAAGAAAAATACTAAATTTCTATTGAAGGAAAACTCTCAAAGCATTGCTAGAAATGGGAAAGATCTGCATCAGGAGCATAACAGTCAGTCATGTTAAGAAGCTTGATTTGTTGTAAATCAAGTGGAAGAAAGTCTTGATCCTGGGTGTTTTCTGATTTTTCACACTTTCCTTATTTACTAAGTCATTTATTGGTCCAGAGTCTGGAGGGAAGCTGCCTCTTCCTCTCTCATTCAATTCCTTTTCCTAACTTCCCAGCATGTCCCTTCTACTCTTTGCCTTTTCTCTTAACTGCATTTACAAGCATGGTATGGAAGAAATGGGTATGTAAGCAATATTAAGACAGGACTGGTATAAAGAAGAGCCTTGCATGGTACTTCTTACTAATTGTAGCTCTACATTTTGCCCAGGGATCAGTTCCAGTGTAGCGATCTAATTTCCTTATTACCATCTATGCCTGCCTTTGTAGATAGGTAAACCAATCTTTCTTATGTCCTAATATGCAGTATTTCTTCGACCCAATTTGTGGTGTCATTGTATCTGGTCAATTCAGCATAACAACTAACATGCAAAATAAACATTTACATTTCACTATCATTTTTCCCACAGTGAAATCCGTGGGGGACACTGGCCTTTCTCTCCTGTCTTCACTGAAACAGAAGGCTGCACCTACATGTACACAGGTAGTACTTCAACTCCTAGTATCTCCCTATTCATAGTCAAATCACCTAAATGTTTGCATGTAGGTTTTATTTTTAAGACCTGTTGATTCTTTTTCTCATTCACAAGAAGACACACATTTTGGCAGTCTTTTCTTGTTTAGAGAAGAGTCAAACAAAGGCTGAATAAATTTAACACCTTTTTTCTTAAAAATCTGCAAAATGTGTCACAAGGTGTATGGAAGAAGACTACTGTCATGACACTCACTCTTGGTAGGGGTGGCTTTACGTCTACAGTTCTCCTGCAATAAAGCAAATGAATGGACAAGCCAAGAACATAGTGCATACTGCACATGCATGTGCATGTTACTTTGATGGTTACGGTGGTTTTGTTTTTTCTTTTTTTTCTGATTTTAGGTGTTTGTCTCAAGACTGAAGATGAAAACAAATGACCCTGTCTTATTAAAGACACAATAGGTCAAATTTATCCACAACGTTAATGTGCTTTAACTTCATTAGTTCTGAGCTTGCAGTGAGTGTTTTTCCATCACATTTATCCCAGTATCAACAGAGATAAAGCAAGTTGAGGAAGAAGGGGTGGGGGCTAAAGCAGAGGCCAAGGGCAGGGAGATTTTCGTGCAGCCTCTCAAACACATTGATTGTAGTTTGGGATTTTTCAAAGCTGCACATGTTGAGTAATATCTGCCAATAAACACAGCTCAGTGGGTGAGAAATCTGTCTGCCTCTTGCTGAGGATTAGAAGAGAAAAGACACCAAATGAGCAATTTCTTCACATGTGGGTCATGCCCCTCACTGGGGTACTTGCCCCTGACCTAATCCTGTTCTACTTTGTCTCTCTCACTCCCTCCTGTCTTCCTTCCCCGTTCTACTCCTCCACTGCTGCACTACTGGTGGTCTGGTGCATGCTGCACAGATGTTTTCCCCATGCTATTATAAGATTATTTTTCAAGTGGCTTCTTGGAACAGATGTTCCAGTGTGTGCATTCTCCTTCCCTTGGCTGAAAGTGCTCTGTGCAAAGAGCAGATTGCATTGCTGCTCTCCTTTTGATCTAAAGAGCGAGAGAGAGAAAAAAATCCCACACAAATGATGCTGGTTTTCATTTCAGGCTGCTTGGCAATGTTGCACCTGGGTGTGTGTCTCCTGCTTCTTTTCTCCCCCATCACTAGTGCTGCTTGCAGATGTTTTTTTCTGAGCCTTTCTTCTTCAGCCCATTTTTTTCCCTCTGTGACCCAATATTTTACTCCCACTGCTTTTAAATTTTCTTTCATCTAATACTCTGGTATTCGTGCTTCTAAAATCATTCTCTGACCCATTGCCAGCACCTCATCTTCATCTTCTCCTTCCTTTAGAAACTCCAGGACTGTTAGGATGGATTAGTCTCATGTGTTTGGGTACAAGGCCTGTCCCCTCTTTAGTCTTTTCATTTTGAGTTCAGATTCATTGCTGAGGTTCTCCTTCATTGCCCCAGTGAATTCACCTGAGTATTGCTGCTTCTACTTTTCATTTTATTTCTCCCATTGGGTCAAGAGTATTTTCAAGAGTAAGAGGCCTTGCAATGTCCAAGGACCATCTTTTTCAAGTGCCACTTAATTTATAGATTCAACAAAGGTATGACACAAGAAGATTGTGAAATATATGCTATATTATAGGATATTGTAGCTAGGCTTAACTCTCTGAAACTCATCTTCTGGGATTAAAAGTAAATAAATAAATCTTTATTTGATCATAGCCAGTCTTTTAAATAGGCAGTATATCAGCTTCAACTCCATGTGTTGGCCTTCCTGAAAAAGTTCAGCTTACATGAATTCAGTCTTTGGGGAGAAAAATAAATATTGCAAATCTTTTCTGAGCCAATGAGATAGAATTTGAGAGTGGGTTCCTAACCTAGTATTAATCAACTTCAGTTGATTCAGGATGATTTATATCTGAAGAGAAATTGGTTTGGATATGTGTTCAAAAGAAATAGGCCCAATTCTTGTTTTGATGTAGCTAGCACTGTATGAACCCATTACTTCTTTTTCAAATGTCCTCTTATAGAAAAGTCCTGCAGATTTAATAGGGAATGATAACCTTGCATAAGAATGCATAGGATTCTCTAATAGGAAAATTATTCTTTGTTGCATTCACAGACTGTCCTACATTCCTCCAAAAATGTTAATATTCTTTGTTGATTTATGGCCGTGTAGAGAATTTTCTCTAAAACTGGGGTAGACTTGCTAGGCATCATACCTTCCTAGGGAAGATTTAAACAATACTTACAATCTTGTGAACCCTTCCCTTCTCTATCTTCCCTTGTTTGATTGTTCTACTGCACTGTACTGCACTGTGTATCAGCTAAAAAAATAAGTAAGCAAATAAATAAATAAATGGAGGGATACATTACCAGTTAAATAAGCCACAGCTTTGGCAACATTTCCCAGATGTTGCCAAACTACTCACGCCTGTGACCTAAGTATGCAAGCACAGCTTATATTTGCGATTCACCACCAATCCAAATAATCCATTACAGGTAAATGAGACTGTTTTCATTCACATTTGGGACCAGTTTATCACACATCCTTCTTCTCTTAAAACTTGGAAAATTGGCCTTTCAATACTACTGAGGGCAGCTACTTCTCATTAGCCTTGAATTCTGCACTTAGGTATTAGAAAGTTGCCATGGCCTTCTCTGTACTGTTGGTGTCTAAAAGGGTTGTGAAAGGAAGAAGGTAAAGAAGGAAAACAACATTTTAATGCTGATTTTCAACAGATTTATGAAAAAAAAAATCATATGGCACAAAGCATGTGATAGCAGGAAACAGGATTCTCACAGGAGAGTCCTATTTCCTCACTTTTCAATGTGTTTGGTGTAGCAAGTGACACTGTAAACATAGTTATATCTAACATGAACCCAAATTTTGGAAAAAAAAAGAAGAAAAAAAAACTATTATTCCTGTCAAAAAAAAAAAAAAGTCAAAAATATGCTGAAAAACAGCCACATAGCAACCACCTAGGCCATTTCTTCTGACCCAAGGCCAGACCTGTAATTCTGGACAAATGTTTTTTTGCCTTCTTCTTAAAATTCTCTGTTAACAGAGATGCCACGGGTTGACCACCCTATTCCAGGCAGCTCAACCACTGCTACCATTCACAGAGCATTTCAAGTGCTGAATGACATCTGTGGTTGCCATTTTACAGGCACCTGCAGTAAACTTTCTTCATAAACTCAAGGCAGTAGTAGATATATCTAGAGTACATCTGCTGGGCTTCTTTGAACCCCTGACTTATATGTGAATCTATTATCTTAAAACTTGTATTAGGAGGTAGGGGTTGCTTTGGTTTGGTTTTGTTCATTTAGATTAAATGATAGAGTGAAAAGTTTAGATGTCTTTATCTTCTTTTAACAAATGAAAATTTATATAATTATGTAAAATGAACTTTTTTTTCCCTCTTTTTCTTTGCCTTTCAGCGTATCTAAAAATAAAAACCTGTGCAGTTAATATTTTTAAAATGTGCAAAAATTCACTGTCTCTGATAGTAATCTCTAGCTGACAAGGTTCTCTGTGAGTATGGTGTTTTAGCTGCTTTTCTTCTCATCATTATTCAAAAAATCAAGGGGACTAGACAGGGTTTTTAGGCAGATCCTGCAGTTTAAACTGTACCTTTCTGGAAGATGGAATCACAGAGGGCTCTGATGAAGAGACATACCTCTATAACAGATGTCATCCTTGCTTCAGGGCTCAAGGAGTAGTTCAGTTTAAACACTCTTGACATTAACTGATCTGTACTGAACAGAAAATGTGAAAAAATGTGAAAAAAACAAGATTCCACTTGTGGCTGATCTGTGCAGGGTAAACAACAATGAACAGCAGGAATCAAAACCAGAACAGCCCCTAGAACTGCTTGGAGGTTTGCTACCACTTTTTATGAGAATTTAGGCAGAGACATAATCTAACCTGAAGCTATTGGCAGTTGTCTAGGTTTTAATAAATTACCAGCTATTTTATGACTTCTTTCTGTCTATTCAGTTGTTTTTTATACTTATATTGTCCAAGTTTTATGATATGCTTCCATATATGCCAGTTCGAGAGTCCTTTTCAGGATAAACTGTGTTTCTCTGCCATGTGTACAAATAACCAAATGGAGGGTGCACAGAGGATGGAGCCAGGCTCTTCTCAGTAGTACCCAGTGCCAGGACAAGAGACAATGGGTCCAAGCTGGAACATAGGAAGCCCCCTTTGAACATCAAGAAGCACTGTGACGGTGACAGAGCACTGGTCTAGGTTTCCCAGAGAGGCTGTGGAGTCTCCCTGCTTGGAGAGCTTCAAAGCCACCTGGAAAAGGTCCTGGGCAACCAGATCTAGGTGTCTGCTTGAGCAGGGGGTTGTATCAGATGGCTTCCAGAGGTCCCTTCCAACCTCAAGCATTTTGTGATTCTGTGACTCCATAAGGTGTCTTTCCAAAAGCACTCAGCTAATGAAGGGCAGGACAGAGTGCTGGCAGCTCTCATTCACAAAAATGAAGAGCATAGATCCCAATTGTATGAAGTGAACATTTCAAGGAAGCTTTTATGTGGAAAATTCTATCCTCTACCATCCTAATTTTTAACAATGTTGCAGAGTAACATTGGAGAGTACTTTGAAGGAAGATTGAAACCTTGTCTCATTTCACCTGGGAAGGGGAGAAGGGGCAAAGTGATTGTAGTTAAAGTTAAGGAAAAAGGAAGTGTTGACCTAACTTGGAGTTCTGAACTCCAGTCCCTAAAGTGTAAAGAATAGTCCTCTGTGGCAGACTTTCATTTACTTCTGATAACTTTGTATCAGAGCCTCTGTCACAGATACAACTAAAAATATATAGGCACCATGGAACCCAGTCCAACAGTTTACAGGCTGTGGAGTCCCAAAGACCTAAATTTATCTTTCATAGTGACAGGTTTCTGTTTTTGAACTGAAATCTGTGCTATGACTTTCTGAGGCATAAAGAAAACTTTTGCTCAGACCAGCATTCTGACAAATATGATGTTCAGAATATAATGTTCCTGAAAGGTACAAGAAAGGATATTTATTGCTACCATCATTAAGTTTGTCCTTTCTGTTTTGTTCTTTTGTTCTATAATTGCTTTTTTTAGTCTGTATGCATATTTTAACACCTACACCTTGTTGTGGCTTCAAGGTTATGGCTTTAACAGATGCCTATAAGACTGACTCTCACTAAGTCAGGTTTGACATCCCTGTCTATCTTTTATTCTACATAAAGTGACTTCCGCACTACCTATCCATAGCTTCCTGAGCCTTCCCAGGTAACCCATTCCTGCACTGTAGAATGGGCTTTGATATGACTTGGCTTTGCTTAGAAGTAGGCTGCGAATTTTGCTTTGTAATTGCAACTACATGTCAAATAGGAACAAATATGGTTAAAAAAAAGTAACAAAACAAAACAAAACAAAAAAAAAGTACAGATTGCAATGATAAACCAAGATGAAGTTCTATATTCCAGAAAGTTTTCCTATTCCACCATTCTGGACACCCCCTTTTTTTCTTAGATATTGTTGGATATTAGAGGCCTCTCTGTTTCCCACCTGCCTCTGCATACCACATCTTTGTCACACTCCTCTCCAGACATTCCTCCTATTCCCATATTCTTTTCCTTACTCCTGCATAGCTCTGGACATAACTTTTCTCTTTTCCAAGCAAGCTGATCTCGTATCAGCACCAACACTAATCTTACTGGAACAGTGTCACCCCTAGAGGTGTGAGAGTGGGATCTAAAAAATAATAGCGTTAAAATGTAACATGGGGAACACAGGCAAGTATTCTGTGGGCAGGAATAAGGCACATCTAATCTACAGGAATTCTGGTGTCATTAGTATCCTATATGTTGTCCTAGAAGGTCAATTGTAAATAGTTCTTTAGTCACTAGATGGGAAATACTTTAATCACAAACCGTAGTCTCTAAGCTTCTGTGTCCCTTCTTCCTGGACAAACATATGACAAATGATTAATATTAAACCAAACATTGTTCATTTAACAGATAACTGAAAAACGTATTATTGGTTAAAGGCTCTGTTTGGGAGCAGTGTTTTAGAACGGAACATGTAATAAAATGGGAGGAAACCCAAGTGGCATCATAGAGCATTAGGCTGAGGCTGAGGCTGGTAACAACTGCAGTCAGTCAGCTAGGCAAGGCTGTTAGAATTTACAAAGAGATGAGAACAGGTCTGTTTGATTTGGAAGTCAGGTTTTAAGCCATATTTTTTGATTGCACAATTGTTAGAATTTAACTCTTATTTAACAAGTAGACTTCAGCATTTGAAGTTGCAAAGTCCATCTGTTCAAAGTCATCTCACAGGATCTTTTCCTCCTGGCTGGGAAGTCTTACAAAATAGCCTTTTCTTGTCACTGTAGTGCAGTTGATTTTGAAGATGCAAATGGCACTGCAGAAGTCTCCCTTTCCAAGGGACAGCCAAAACTTCCTTGGCTCACCTGCCAGCTCAGTTCTGACTTGTGTGTCACACATCTGTCTGCTCACACCACACTGTTGGACCACTCCTGAGTTTATGGGAATATTTGTGACCACTCTTAATTGAGATGAAGGCTATGACTCCAGCAGCCAAGAGCAGGCAAATATCATCTGTCTGAAAGATATATGCACTCTCTTTTATAAAAGTGCATTATTGTTTCTGGCACTTCCTCGATGTCTGAGCTCAAGTGCTGGAGAATGTGAGGGTGGGACATTGTGACTCAGCTGTTTGCTGTATAGCATTCATTAATATGTTGTATATTTTTCTTGTAAGAACAGTTATAAATAGTTTTGTAGTGATCAGATGGGAAACAGTAAGCATAATCCTTACTCAGCATCACTGGGGAATAAGCTTCCCACCACTTTCTTTCTCTGACACCCTTGTGGTTTCCCAACTGCGTTTTCTACCAGGACTGTGCCTCCTGCCCAGTGCTGGCAGTGCAGGCACTCCTCGCCTAATGGGGTGAACAGGAGGGCAAAGAACCAGGAGGAATGCAGGGAGCCTGACTCTACCCTGTATCCACATGCCAGCTAGATCAAATGGCTATAGGTCTGATTCAGGGTCCTCTGAAGTCCAAATATTTGTATTGATTTCAGTGGCTCTGGATCAGCACTTGTGTACACAAATGAAAGTAAGCTTTTTTTTCCAATAGGGGACAAAGTCATATTTTCCTTTCATAGAGAGAAAGGGAGTGCTGATGCCATCTTCCCTGCTCTGCCCCTGGGGCAGTCCATATAGATATTGCTGTGCATCTTGGTGAGTCATAAGAGTTCTAGCTGATCCCTAGACAGTCATTCTCATGTGTACCCCTCCCTTCTTGTCATTACAAAGCAGAAGGGAATGATGCACAAAGTTTGCCCAGTAGTTTTGAATGTGGAAGGGGTAATCTAAGACCAGAAACATTTCATGGAATGTGCCAGTTCCAAATGAGGGAAAATTTAAACCTTCATTACCCAAGGTAGCTGTGAGCGTGACAATGCCTTCATTCTTTAAAAGTGCATTCCACTTGTGCCACCATGCAATTTCTGTTTTTGTTTTGTTTTGTTTTTAAAGCCCTTGTACCTGAAAGTTTTGTTGTTTAATTGATTTTTTTTCTTGGAAGAATATAGATAAGGAACTCACAAGTAAATAAACACTGAGGCTACAGTCCAGGTAAGTTCACTATTTCACAAGTCATTTAAGTTCACGTTCTTGCATCTCTTTGTGTGCATCCTCCCTTGGCATGATGTAGAATGCAGTTTATTTTCAAGAGTTAACGTCTGTGGTATGTTTTAGGCATCAGCATCAGTGCAAAAATATGTAATAAGGCCAAGCCCCAGGGACCTGCATGATTTAGAAAGAAGGGCTTTATAGTCCATGATTTGTCAGTTTGATTGGCTGCTGCTGAGGTAATGGTCTGTGTTTAATCCAGCTTCTTGACTTTAATTCTGTGGTTTCAAAGTCTATCTCAAATGCTGGTCAAGCCTCTCACTATAAAATCCTGCTTTGAAATTTCAAATGTGATAACTTTCTTTTGCATGTCGTCAAAGTCATAATGAAATAGAAATTAATATGTCAGTAATTATATGGATTAAAAAACTATTCCATATTGTCATTTTTCAGCCAGAAAGAAAAGGTGTGAAGAGTCACTCTTTTTACTTCTGAAATGCAAACAAGTTCAGTTATTCTACTCTTGGAGTATGTTTCTAATGATCACTTTTGGTTGGACTCTAGAATGAATCTCTGGATCAAGTGCTTCTAAATAAGAATAATATTGTTTGTGAGTAAAACATACAGTTACAGAGCTTTTATAACTTCTGCAATGTCTTCATAAGTGATGGTATTTTGACTAACGCTAATGCAATGTCTCTTGATCAATAAAATAAAATTTTCCAGGTATTTATGGAATGCCAATCCTATTTGGGGCAAAGACCTTTTAAGTGGTTATCCTCCTGAAAAATCCTATTTGGGGCAAAGATCTTCTAAGTGGTTATCCTCCTGAAAAAACACCCAGTCAGAGCTACTAGAAGAAGAAGGCAAAGGCCTTTGCACTGTCAAGGTGCAAAGGGAAGGTGTTGTAGGTATACCTGTCTTCTTCACAGAGTATAAGCATGAGCCTTGATGTTGAACTTACCTCACTTATCCACTGGAGAGAGTTTACATCCATTTAAAGTTTCTTGATGTTTCTGAAATGGGTCAAAATTTTGATATAGTAGAGTCAGAGGTTGCGGTGGTGAGGTGCAAATATATCAAAAAAAAAAAAAAAAGGGAGGGGGGCATTGTCAGTTGTATAGTAAAAGTTTGAGATGTTCTGCAATGCTACCTATCACTGAAAACATGTCCTAAACCTGGCTTCGTTTAAAGTGCCCTAAAGGCCTGCACTGTGAATACAGACAGGGCATTTCAGCCAAATACCATAATGAGAGCAGTGCTTGGGAACACTCTGTTTTAGCAGAGTGAATGTGACCAAAGGGTAATTTACTAAGACTGCCAGACTCCAAATGATTTCTAAAAGAGTGATTTTAGAGAGGCAAACGATATATTACTGTGGCAAAATTCTTGTACTGCCTTATCCAACTATCTTAGATCACAGTCTGTGTGCGTAAGGGGCAAAAATAGATGTTAAAAATAATGCAAAAAATCTCTAGTATATCTCAAAAAAAGATCATAATGATGATGGGAAATAAAAGTGAAATATAAATTTATTTGACTATGAGATTACACATTGGAAGGAGGGTGACAGTAGTAACCTATTGTGTCACTGAACACAGCTCAGTGTGTGCTGTTAATAATGAACAATTACAGAGTCTTCTGGAAAAATTTAAGAGACATAGCCATAAATCTGGTTCAAGAAGAACACTGAAGATTGGCTAAATGTCACAGAGTTCTAATCTGTCTGGGGTGTCTGGAGATAAGTCAGAGCTGGACTGTACTCTGGTCTAATGTAGCCTGGACTGTACTCTGGTCTAATGTAGCCTTGCGGAGAAGTAGAAATGGCCACATTGTCATTATTTGGGTCTTGGTTCAGGGCACAGGACCAAAATGTCGCTCCTGACTCCTTGCCACAAGTGAGTGGAAAAGGGAGGGCTTGAAGTTTTGGTTATGTCTCACCTTCATGCATTCACAGTTGCCTGAATATCCTTGCAAAATTATATTCCAGTAAGACTATAGCAACCTTCTACTTTCCTAGTGCTATTCAGGTATACATTGGTCCTTGCCCTCTTTTCATCTAAGGGGAAGACATTAGTGCTGCATTTAAAATATATATTGCATAAAGTAACTGTATATTCATAATAAGAAACCATGGCCTTTTTAATTAATGTACTTTAAGAAGACAAATTCTCAGTATCCATTTCATCAGCACATTAATTTAAAAATAATGTCTACCAGGGTGACTGTTGCCAGTTCCTGTTACGATGGGCTTATTATGAGCACAGAACTTTTCTCCCAGAAATGCTCTGTGTGATGTTTTTGTTTGGTTGGTTGGTTGGTTTTGGTCTGTATGTGTGTATGTCAAAAAAGAGCAAGGTATTCAACAGATACTCCTAAATGTTGAAGTCTTTTGAAGGTCTGAAGTGAGGGGGAAGGACATGGGCTTTTCTGAAATATATTCTCTAAATCAATATTGAGGAATGACAATTTCTATTCACATTGAAGACATCTTTCCAGTAAATCCAGCCTTTTAGTAGGGTTTGAACAGGCTCGTCCATGAGGAATATTTCTGATTCACTCTAAATAGAAGAAGAGCTAAAATGAGGAACTCATCCTGTAATGCAACAGGACGTAGTTTGCACGGCCAGCTACAATTGCTCACATCCAAGGTAGGCCAGATAAATACCTGCAGTAATTACTCAGCAAGGACAAACTTGCATGTAATGAGGAGAAGATAACTCTGGCAGCAGTTTTGGACAAGTAAGATATGGGCCACCAAGGCATTAATAAGACTATTAATCAAGACTAATGGTTTGCAGAGTGTAAATCACTCCTCCCACAAATAAATATAATGATGCTAAGAATTGTAAAATTCATCTAATAATTAAAAGTAGAGTGATTATTAGAGTAATAATTAAGAGTAGCTCAGAATAAGGTTCCAACAGTACTGTAAATTGATTAACTGAGATAGATCACAGTTTTAAGATTTTGAAAATGAGAATTGGGAGAACTGAGCTGAATGGTCTGGAGCCTCTAGAATGAAACCTTTGAAGAAAACTAAATTCAGGGTCTATTTCACACCTCAAGAATGTGTGAAATAGAAGCACATGGCTAGAGTTGGGTCTTTTGTAGGAAATTATTTAGAATTGTTTTCTCCCTTCCCTTAATATTATGTTGTTGAGTAAATTACATGTATCCCTGTCACTTATTGGGAAACTAAGGCCCAGAAGTTCTTCTTTGTTAAACAGTGGTTTTTGTTTTGTTTTGTTTTGTTTTTTGTTTTGTTTGTTTGTTTGTTTGTTTGTTTGTTTTTCTTCTGGGACAAAACTTTGCTATATTGCTACGTTAGTATCATTATAAAATATTCTTCCTAACACTGAAGTATTTAAATTCTATCTATGAATACAAAAATCAGTGCAAGCATATTTAGGTGACATGGAACTAGTGAATTCAAGTGGAAGATGCTGCATTTGTGTGAGTAAAAGTGTATTTTTAAAATAATAATAATAGTAATATTTAAAGTGAAGATTAAAATAATGCATCTGTAATTGCACTGTTTTTCATGTTGAAAAATCAAAATGTTTTAGATATTGGACAGATATGTAGGACAATACAATCTTATTTTCATGCTACAAAATCTATGAATGTTTTTTCTTATGTGAGCAACTGCATTTCAATATGTAAGACTGGTTCTGCAGACACTTCAGGATGCAACTTTTTTTAGGAGGCTCACTGTTTCAAATGAGTTGCATACTTGGGGTCAAATTCCTACAAAGGGGTACAAAAGTTATTAGTTAATCACATATATAATACAGTCAGTGTAACTGCTCAGATATGGACAGACATTTATGAGTCTAAGAATTTTCAGGAGTGGATTGTAAGATCTAGATTTTATTTTAGATTCCTGTCATGTTTATTACTTTGTCCAGAATGGAATGTATGTTTTAGCTGTTAGGTCTGAATCTCACAAGTACTTAATACATGTTTAATTTCGCTGTTTCTGAAAAAGTTTTAAGGTATGTTAATATAAGAAAGATAAGGTTCTCTGGGTGAGGGTGAAAACCTGACCTTCTCATTGAATCCCTATTGGTATCAGCAGAGTCAGGATTTGCACCACTATCCCTGATATATAGGCTTCTATAAGCCACAAGGAGTACATATATATTCTCCAGTTTTGTATTTTGTTTCAGACCTTGTTTCGGACCTTGTTTTCTGGCATATTTCCACTTTAAAACCAAGAGACAAAATGCTTATAGGAAGTAACAGCTATCGCATTTACTGCCTGGATGGTCATAATAATAGGTCAGTAATCAGAGGAAGAGCACTGAATGGTTGTTGTATGGAAGGGATATATCTGTGAATAACATTTTAGTTGGCACATCCTTAAAAGACATACAGATTGCTAATTGCCACAGCTGATTGCAATGCTCTGTTTGAATAAAGAAAATGAAGGCTGGCTGCCTCAAGGCATGCTGGGAACATGAAGCCATTTAGGCAGGCTGTAGAAGGATTATCATGACCAAATCTTTGATTGTCTTTAACCTCAACAGTGAAGGAGTTAAGATTTTTTTTTTTTTTTTTTTTTTCATCTTGAAGCATATAATTGTGCAATAATTCTAGGGGGAAGGGGCTTCTGAACCTGGATCAGGTAATTCTTTCAAGATCCAGCCAAGTCTTGAAAGTCTCCAACCTCCCTAAGCAGCTTGGCCTGCTGTTTGACTGTGCTAATACAGAACACTTCTTTGAGGACGTAGGAACTGCTGGGCAGCTTTTATATGCTTTCTTGGGGTACACAGAAAACCAGAAAAAGTGTTTCCTGGAAGACAATGTTGAAAGCAGTGTGAGAAGCTCAGTGCATCCTGTTCTTAAGGGTGGTGGGAGCTGGGGTGTGGAGCAACTGTAGGTCACAATGGGTATGATTAATCACTATTGTGGTATATCTGTTTTCTTCAGAATAGGTTTTTGTGATGCCAACAGTGCCTGGAGAGTCATTTTCAAAATAGTGCAAGTGAAATATCAAATAGTTAACAGAAAGGTTAGTGGCTACTTAACTTAAAAACTGCAGAACTGTACGTATGCAGCAAAGATAAAAGGAGCATATATAACAAAAATTATGGTACCATAGCAGTGTTAAACAGACATCACTCAGGTTTTAAATCAGTGGAAAAGAAGGTTGAATGTAATTCTAACAACCCAAAGATGGTTAGCAGATCTATTGAATGGGTCTTAAGTTGTCTTAAAAATGTGTGAATAATGGAATGGTGTGAAAAGTGCTAAGAATGTAATACTGTGCAGCAATACACATCTTATTCTTCTGCTAAAACATATATGCAGTGCAAACAATCCCTTCAGTACCTTGTGGAGGACAGTGAAAGTTTAGCAGAATTAGAATGCACTGAGTGAAGTGATGGTATGGTTACCATATACAAATATTGGGGGCAAAACTATCAAAAGTTATCTCTTAACCTGTGAAAAAAGCTGAGAAGGCAAACCTAGATTATTATTATTGCTTAACTTTTATTCTTACCCTCTCTCCCCTCCATCCCCAGCCTATGTTTTTGCCATCTTAATTTAAAAGCTTCTCCTTGGGCAGATAAGTTCAAGCACTTTTTATGCAGGATTCTGATGACACAGATGATGTATTAAAATCTCTTTGGAAGTAATGATTGACGATGTGCTTATCTGGGACACTATTTATTGTGTTATAAAAATCTATGTAATGTGTGCCCAGAAAAAAAATCTCTAAATTGATTGGGAACTAATATCCAATTGGGATGAGTAAGATTGGTTATTTAGGACACATACAACTATTTGTGCATTGTGACAAAAGAATTCAACTGATCATAAGTAAGGTAATTGGAAAGATGAAGGTAGCCTTCTTTCAAAAGAAGGCTACCCAGAGATGTACAAACACATTACTATTTCCAAGCAAACATATTCCCTGATTTATCATAAATATTCAACTAAGCTTACTGCTGATGGACAATACAGAATGCTGCTGTGATTACAGGAGGATAGGGTTGAGGAGCTGAAACTAATTTTTCTCAGTTTAACAAAGAATACAAATTGATACAAGTTTGTATGGATCAGAGACTGCCTGTCTGAAAGAAGACTGTATCATTTCAACACAGACTTAACTGCAGCAGAACTATATACCCAAACTGGGAAATACAACTGCTGGTTATTGGTTTGGTTTATGGGTGGCTTCATGAGTATGTTTATAAATCACTTGAGGTAAAAACAGACCATATAACACAGGAATTTATATGAACAAAAACTACTATACAAATAGCCTTTTTAACCTCAGAAAGTGTCCATGAAATTGAAAAAAAATCTTTCCCTTTGAGATCCAAGCTTGAAAAGGGCATGATTAGAATATCCATGATTAGGAGAGGAAACATGAAGTGGTCTATGAGGGCTCTTTTCAGGAAGGTCCTTGCCTAAGCACAGCTTTATGCAAAGGTGTTAGTAGTGTAACAGAATATGCTGAGATCAGGAGGACATCACTAGGTAATGTCAACATGTCCCTGTTGGAGAAGTGCTAATGGAATTTTAAATCATCTTTTCTACTCCTTAGGCCTCATAATGTGTGGTTTTCTTCACTCCAAGGACCCAAGTACATTATCTGATTTTTAAGCATTAATATATTTCTAGGAAACAGAATACCGAAAAACAAACAAGTGGAAGTCATGGGAAGACCTCACTCACTTTTGTCTAAACCTGAGTCATAATTTGTTTGAATTACATTTATATGTATATTTAATGAAAAAGCTCTTGTTCAAAGGCTTTAAATTGTTATATGTCACATCTCATCAAGAAAACATTTATAAACTTGTAGTATAATCCCTTCCCTCTCCCATCCTGGACCCCCCTGCCCCTCCAGGCCCCTCTCAACCCTCCCCCCCGCCCCCCCCCCCCCCCGATATGCACACTGGATTCCAGATGAGTTAATAACTGATCATGTTCAACACTCCATAAATTTCTTCTATTTTCAGCCAACCAGTTTTGAATATTTGCATGGGTTAGCAGAAATAGTTTGGTTATGAGAATATATTCTGGAGAGTTTAACAAATTTATTCACATGAAACATTATTGCAAAACATATCATACATCTCCCTGTACAAAGATGATGTTAGAGACTTAGGGGAAGAAGAACAAAAGTTTCAGTGCCAGAATGTAATGGGTTCCTTGAACTGAAGGTGGTTAACTGTGCTTAGCCAAAAGAACTATATATCAAGAATGACAAATAGAGCAGAAAACTTACTCCAAGAATGTACAATAATTATGGTTAGCATGTCTGAGAATATTTCAAGGAAAGCAACGGGACTTCTGCTAAGGGAGTAGGTTGATGATCTGAACAATGCCCTTTCTTATAAGCACTCATGATGGTTAGTACTCTCAGAAGAGAGAACACCAGGAGACAGTGGCTTTTTGTTTCTTGAGTACAAATGTAAAGAAACCAATGCAGCCATTAGAAATGGAAAGCTACAGGAACAGTAAGTATGAACCCCAATGGGTACTTCTGCTTTTAGAGTTGGATAGGAATCCATGGGCTTCTGAGTGTATGGCGGCACTATGATGATAAAAATTGCAAATGATCATTGATAACAGAGAGCCAAAAGGCATCAGTACAACCTGTTTATGGGGGTGGGAAATTGAGATTTTTTTTTATTTTTTTTTTTGCCCCATCTTCTATAGATATTGATTTGTGCTTAACTAAGTGGTTGAAATCATCTGTGGTACTTGTTGGTTTTGGTTTTGACACTTGCTTTTTTTTTTTTTTATCTGAGTCTTCCAAAATTCAAAAACATCTGGAGGGGAAGGGGATATAATTTAGCTACTAAATCCAGTGACCAAGCCCATATCCTATGTCTAATGCCAGGAAATACCAGCACTCCTTTGTGCTACATTACAATGTCTAATATGCTGAAAGAATATTGTCTTTTATTAAATGAAACAATCTTTCAGCAGCTCCTCAAATAAGTCATATAACCAATAATTTTTTGTTGCACAAACAGGGCTGAGATACAGTTCAGAATCCTAGTCCTGCTTAGTGGCTAATCTGCATGTTGTTGCCTTCATATTACTGGTGCTGTCTGGAAGAGGACTACTAGTGGTAGTCCTACCAGTACTAGTAGTACTACTAGTAGTAGTACTACTACTACTGGTGCTGTCTGGAAGAGGACTACCACGCAATCAAAGATATTCATGTGACTGAACTCTAAGTTGTTAGTAGTTCCTCTGATATGTCACATCCCTTTGAATACAGCAGTGCACTTATTTGAAAATAAAACCCCAAACAAAAACCAACTTGTTTCAAGCCTTCGGTGGTGTTATGACTCTTCCACTTCTCAGGTTAAAATAACTTTGCCTAAATATTCTCAATTATTTTCCAAAATCTGTTATATCCAGACACAAGTACACATTGGCTGGATACAAGTACAAACTGAGAGTCAAATGGCCTGAAGAAAGGGATATGGGGGCTCTGGTTGGCAGTGGGCTCAGCATGAGCCAGTACTGTGCCCTGGCAGTCATGAGGGCAAACTACATTTTGGGTGTGTTAAACACAGCATAGCCAGCCAGTCAAAAGAGGTTGTTTTCCTGCTATATTTAGTACTGGTGTGACTTCACCTTGAATATTGCATGCAGTTCTGGACTCCACAATATAAAAAGGGTATTAGTGTACTTGGATGTGTCCAGAGGAGAGCAACAAAGTTGGTAAAGGTCTGGAAGGCAAGTTCTGTGAGGAGAGGCTGAGGACACTTGGGTCGTCCAGTATGGAGAATAGAAGGATCAGAGGTGACCCCATTGCTCTTTGCAAGTTCCTGAGGAGGTGAAGTGCTGGCTTTTTCTCCCTGATAACTGGTGGTAGGACACGTGGGAATAACACAAAGCTGCACCAGGGCATGTTCATACTGGATATTAGGGAAATATTTATTTACCATGGGGGTGGTCAAAGACTGGAATAGACTTCCTAGTGAGGTCATTAATATCTCATGTCTGTCAGTGTTCAAGAGGCATTTGGATAATGCTCTTAATAATGCTTTAACATTTGGTTAGCCCTGAACCGGTCAGACAATTGGACATGATAGTATTTTAGGTCCCTTCCAAATGAACTATTCTGTAGTAGCAAGTAATTGCTCATATTGCAATTTTTTGCATTATAATTAGCATTTTTAATGTTGCAATAAGAGTTTATTGGAAAAGACTATTTCAAAGTGTACCTCTATGGTCTTCTGCAGAGCACTGAACTTTCTTCTCATGTGTACATTGACGTTTTCTGAAAACCTCTAATATTAAATAAAGTCAAAACTTGACATTCTATTAAAAATTTGTAGTCATTAGAAAATAAGATGACTACATTCTATTCTATTTTCTAATGTAGTCATTAGAAAATAAGAGAATTCAGAAGATATTTTCTGCTCACAAATAAAAACGGAATAAACGTTTTCTCCCTTACAGACATAACTACGTAATTGGAAATTATGGCCACGATGGATTCAGAAAGGTTGGTGTAGTGATTTGTCCTTACCAACAAGGCAGCAATATTAGCAACAACTCTAATGAAGAAACCAGTGTCTTTAACAGGGACAATAAACTTCGAGGAAAAGTGAATTTAGATTTCAGATAAATGTCTTAACAATTGATTCTATATATCTAAATTGCTGTGTGCTACAGCACCGCAGATTTCAGTCTTCAAATGGCAGAATTTGTCTTATACCAGTTAAAAGTGTTTTGATATATCCTGATCAGTTATCTGTCTGCAAATTCTGAAATTTTAGCAAAGCAGTGAAAATTTGACTTGCAGTCTAGGAGGTGTAGGTTACTTTTGGAGCCAATGAAGTAACCTGGATAGTATTTTGTAAGGATTGAATTGGATTTTGTATTGGATTAGACAAAATATATCTGCCCAAGTCTTCTCTCTCTGGCAGTGTCTAATGGCAGATACTTCTACTGCTATAACTCCAATATAGAAGCTTGCAGACCCAGAGACTCTATCTTATTATTTATTGGAGCTTGAATTATTTGCGTTTCTGAAAGGCTCTCATAACACTTCATGAACACACTTTTGCACTTCTTTGTAAATACTTCGAGTTCCACACTTTAATTACACATTAATAAAATACTTCTTAGTTCAATGGGTAGTTAACACTGTAGTTTGGCCCTTGTCAATGAACGATGACTGATTGTGACTTACAGAAGTTCTGTGCCTTTAACTGTTATTTGTCTCTTTTTCAAGACCAAAGAGTTTTAGGTCGATTTACCCTCAGACATAGGCTACCCCATGTTGTTGATCCTTCTTGTCTTTTTGTTTTGTTTTGTACTGTTTCTAGTTCTGGCATATTCTTTTTGAGGAGAGGTGACCAGAACCATTCACATGGTGGCTTTATAATGTTTTCTGTTTTGATATTGACAGCAGATGCTTAAGTAAATTAGAGTAAGATATCATACAGAGTGACTGTAGTTAGCTAGTTAGCTAGTCTTTTTGTTGGTTAGAAAACAGCAAAGGCTAACCCTAATTCTCTTATCCACTTTATTGTGTGGGCCTGCATTTTTCAGTTTTGGAGGGAAAATGGTTGAATAAAGAAATGAACTCCTAAAACTAGAGAAGCAATGTGAAACTGTGGCCTAAGAAATAATCTGCATTAGAATTGCAGGAAGAGTTACTTTTTTGTAACTTTGGGGAGGAGGTGAGGGAGTGAGTGGGGGGAGTAGAAATTCAGTGGTTGAACCCAAAATAAATAAGTACTTGTAGTCAGCCCCAAATCAAATTTTTGTGTGAGTTAAAACATCGAAACAAATAGTCATTGCCAGTAGAAATGCCCAACCCTGTATGGAGAAAATAGTTTCAGGGTTTTTAGGGTCTGATCTCAAAGGCAGAGGTTCTCAACAAATATTCACTCTTTGCACCATATGCTTTCATGACCCATTGTAACCCCGCATCCTGTTGCTGTGAATAGGAATAAAGGCCTTCCTATACATGTTTTCATTTTTCCTGTTTCTGAAAGAAATGAGACGTTGTTTAACAGCAAATCTAATTTGGATGTGATTATTACTGTTGAGAGAATAAGTGGCTGGCTGGCTGGGTAGGGAGCCAAAAAAGGTTTCTAACCACAAGCAAAGAGAACAAGATGGGACTCAGCAACTCCATGCCCTTGCCAAAAGGGCAACACTGGGCTTAAACGAAGGTCTTTCTTGCAGGCATAAAGAAAATATCATCACGTAACTAATCTGTGGCATTCTCCAATACACGATATGGTCCCAAAAGACCTGTAAGCATGTTAAGCATGTGTGAAAAGATCATAAGCATGTAATGCTAGCATGTAATGAGGTCTACAGAAAAAACACAGGATTATGGAGTTGTTCTTTCTTTTTTTTTTTTCTTTTTTTTTCTTTTTTTTTAAATTTATTTATTTTTGTATCTCTACAAAAGCAACAGGTTCTTTTTTTTTTTTCTTTTTTTTTTTCTTTTTTTCTTTTTTTCCTGAGGGCAAAGACTTGGATGCTCTGCTCCGTTGTTCACAAGTGTCATCTTGGCTGTGAATGGTTTGAAGTAAGTGGGGAAAAAGGATGAGTTGCTATGTGAGAATCCCCCTCATCTTCCCCATCTTCTTAATGAGAAGTCAATAACCATACAAGAACTGCATGATTATAAGGTGGGAGGTGGTGGGGAAGAGAGTGAGGAAAGCAGGATATAGGAATTATTTTTTTTTGTGCTGCCCCACCCTATCCTTGTAAAGAACCACATTGACAAGAACAGCCAGCAAACTATAAGATCTTAGGCTCAGATAGGGAAGATATTTAACTCCACCCTGAAATTCCTGAGTTTGTGCAGTCCCCAGATTCCTAGGTTCCTTGGAAATTTTCTTTGGCAAAGGTTTTAATGACAATGTAGAACAAGTGCAAGTTAATATAACAGAAGACTGCCAAGAAGTGTCCAGTGTATTGCGGTCAATAGGTTGTATAACCTCCATTATTCCAAAAGGGATGTTTCACTTTAAGCACAGTGGGCTTGTTCTGGGTCAGTCACAGTCTTTCTTCAATGCTTACATCTCCCCTGCATGCTTGCATCACTACACTTGCAAAGAATCTTTTCAAATTTTCAAATTGTACCACAGTTTGTACAGAGCCAGTAGCTATTGTACGTGCCTAGAGTACAACTGTGAACACTATCCCCCAGTTAGGTTGAAAGGGAGAGTGTTCAGGAGTAACTCTCTCGGGAGTGACTGGATAGGTAAGTGTTACTTATAAAAATAGAAAGCATTGCTTGCAAGAAGAACTGCAATTTCCTACATGCATCTGTTAATTTGTAAGAATTACAAAGAAGTCATTTAAATTATGTAAACAGTCTGGGAATACTTTTTCTCTAGAAAATTCAACCAGAAATCAAAATTGGGTGTACTTTTTAATATTCTTTAATAATAATAATAATAATAATAATAATAATAAACCTGAACTCCTTCTACAGAAAGAGAATGGTATTGTAAAAAATAGTTTTGCAAGATCCCCAATTTTATATCACAGAATTTCAATAACAATGGAAAAGTAAAAATCAAACAGCCCAAAGAACAAGAAAGATCAAATGAAATCTATGAAGTGAATCTCTTAAAATGGAAGAGGGAGCTGAAATTCTATGAAGAAGAAAAATATTAAGCTGTGTGGCACACAATGGAATATTTGGGAGTGTACCAAGACTTGTCTATGTCTTGTTGATTTGCTCTGAAACTGCTAAACAGCTAATGAAGCAAAAGTTCAACTCAAAAAGTTTAATCTAGAGCTGACTGAAAAAAACATTTGGAGCAAAACACTTCAATATAAAATGGCTTTTTTCCAAAACCAGAACTTTCAGGAAAAGTTTTATTTTTTTTTTTATTGGAAGCAAATATTTTGGTCTTCTGTTCCCCTCTTCTTTTTTCTTCCTGCTTTCTCCTGCCACTGAATATAATGTAAAGACTAATGCGTAGGATTACTCGCTCCCAAAATTTTCATTTTTTACTCTTTTTCATTTGTGACCTTCCAAAACGTTCTCAACTACGGAAATGTTAGAGAGTAACAACAACAACAACAACAAAAAGGCTTGTAACCATGTAACTTTTCCACAAGAGAAGGCTTTGAAGATTGTAGGATAGCAAATATGCTTTCTTCTGAATAACCTTAGTGATGTTCACTGAAAATGATAGGCTTAAAAATACAAGATGCGTTTAAAATCTTATAAAACCATACTTCAAGCCATATATGTAATAGCAATATCAATATCTTTTGTAAAACTTTTTCAATTTTTCCCAGCATCATACATTTTAATGTTAGGCAGTATCACCATATTATCTGGTTTTCCTGTACATGCCATAGCATGTCACCAGTTAGTCCTGTTTTAGCTTATAACAGTGCCCCATTACTGTGGGACCTTCTGGGATTGCTAGTGAAACTCTATTTTGTTCATAACCTCTATAAGGATGCTCTTGACCAGTTCCTGAAACTTTAATAGCAATAGAATTTAATAGCAAGGTCATGCTGACAGAAACATTTGATGTTTCCCCCCAGAGAAGGACAAACTAATTGCTGCTGGAGCTTCTTGAGTGACAGTCAGGTGTCAGAGCATGAATGTGCCAAGCCAGCCTCTCACTACATCACTACAAATCTCAAAGTTTGCCAGGCTTTCTAACCTGCTGAATGGCAAATAACTACTGCACAGCACCATTGTCGTGGTCCCACCAAAGTAAAATCTACTGATACTGATGAAAGAATTCTTTGGCTTCCCTTAGCTGTGAACAACTTGTGTGTTCACCACCATTTGAGGATGGCTAGTGTCAGGTCTGGGAGAAGAGTCAAGGGGCACAAACACAACAGACAATGGTGCGGAGCTCTGGTTTTGAAACAGGAAAGACTTTTGCAGCATTCTAGATTTTATAGAATGAGTGCAGGAAAAGTATGTCAAGAGATGGCAACAAGTAGCTGTGAGACTAGGAAGAAGTCCAAGAGTGATTCTAGATTTTAAACAATATATGATCAAGATTAAAGGCTAAAGGAAGAAGACATTCTCAAAGGAGTAAAAGAACAAGAGCTTTTTGTAGTTGTGTGGAAGGAGGGGGAAAATATGTAGGAGAAGAGCATTTAAAGTAGAGAAACATAACATAGGAAAGAAAAGTAATGATTTGAGAAATGTGTGTCAAAGTTGATTCAGAAATAATAGCTTTGAGTAGGTGTGAAGGGAAGAAAAAAGATCGCAAAGGAAGTGGCAGGGAATACAGAAAACACATGGGGATGAAAAAGTCAGAAGCTCAGAGAAATATAACAAGGAATTGTAAGGAGGAATGTTTTGGGGTAAAAGGCAGGCTGATGTAGGCATGCAAAAAAGCCATTATCTTTTTTTCCCCTTTTTAGTTTTTTGTCTCTGCAATTGTTTATATTCCACTGAGGACAGTGGGATCTTTCTATCCCTGTCATTGCTGCTGATACTACCTCTGGCTTGGTTGGTGCGATAGCCATATGTGGTGGTTTTACTGTGGACAGGAATCAAGCCTACACTGACTCTAGAAAATTCAGCAATGCCAGGGAATGTTCCTGAGAACTGAAGACCACTTTTCTCTATTAAATTTTTTGCATGGATGCTGACAATACTCTGACCCAGGTCAGATAGCACTGTCCTTGACCATTCCCAAGGATGGTTCGGGAATTAGTTCATGCCAAAGGTAGTTCCCAGTAGGCAGTTTGAGGCGGGTGAGGGATATGAATGGCATTGAGGCAGCTTGCTCTCTGCCAGATGTCCTTTGGGCCAGGGAACATTTCTTAGCACATTTAGTTTATAGCATGGATGCAGCCAAAGAGTGCATTTCTTTAAATGAGAGGATGCACTCACTTCTTACCCTAGAGCAAGGTTAGAGCAAGGTTGGCTTCCTTTAGACAGGAAAAGGTAAAAAAGTTTAAAGCTACTGGAAGAGCAGCCCCAAGTCTGAATACAAGAGGCAAGATACACCAAGCAACAGAAGTACCTCTAGGCAATGGAAGAATGGTGAGTTGTGGAATTAGATGTGCCAGTAGAAATCTTGAGGTGAGGGGCAGAGGCAACTGAGTAGAAGATGGAGCTGTATCTGGATGCATTGAAACAATTGACTTCCATACTCAAGAGTATTAGTGCTGCGTTTGAACAGATGACACAATACATGGAGTTATGTCCATGCTCACACTCATAGGCAATAAGGCATAATATTGTGAATGAAAGTGGGCGGTGTTTCTTGCTTAGTGTTTTCTCTAGTTGCTGTGTTCATGAAAATGCATGTGGTGAATTCTGGTGCTATATGCAGGACACTCAGTTTAGAAATGACTTAGTTCTAGTATGAAATATGCAAAAGCTTAACTTGCAAATTGGCAAAAGATATCATGGAGACCTGGAGGTTGGGTACAACTAAACCTGAAATTACACAGTTTTCAGGTTTCTTTTCACCTACTGTTAGCATTAGTCAATGCCCATGACATGTTGAAGATGGAAGATGCTTTATAAACTTAATGCATTTACAATTTATTTGATTTTAATGGCGCATATCATTGGTTCTTTTGTATCTAGAAGCAACCAGTCAGATTAAATAAAATGTTTAATTAAAAAAAAAAAAAAAAAAAAGTTTGTTAATGTAAATAGCACATCAATGAAGACAGTATCTTATTGGACCAGAAGTGTTGCTCTTTGTAAGCAAGCAGAACCTACAGGAAGATTCTGAACTTTTGCGGAATGTCAGAGTGTTTAACAATGGAGCAATGTGCTGTGATTTTTGTCAAAATCCTCTGGACTTGTGTTCTCCATCTGTTTCCATTCAGGTCAAGTGCACATGCTTCTCATTTATTACTGTCTGTCATCTGCATGACAGGAACACCTAGAGGCCCCACCTGAGATCAGCTCCTGCCAGTCCTAGATACTGTACAGAGACTGACTCAAACAGTTTACAGTCCAAATGGCTATGACAAAAAAAAAAAAAAAAAAAAAAAAAAAAAGATGAAGTAAAATGGATCTTCAGGTGGAAGATCAAGAGCTGCAATGCAAGCACATTATGATGAAATCCTGTCCTCATGTCAGTAAAAGTTTCATTTCCATATAACCTGGATTTGTACCCCAGCTGACTTGTCCAAATTATCCAAAACTACAGAGGAAGTCTGCATCAGAGACAGGAATTGAACTCTGAGTCCTTCTCCAGTGACACCATCCTTCCTGCCAAAGGCGTAAAATGATTTAGGCATGCTCCATGCATGGCTCTCTGAATGAAATTAATGGAAGCTATATTCATGGAAGGCCTACAGTCTTGGGCCATTTGTTTCTGCTGCATGCTTTCCCTTCACATCTTCATTCTGATCACGAGATGAATAAACTCAGCAGGTTCACAAAGAAAGCATATATGAATCTTTTACAGCTGGACTGTGAGTTTAGGTTTGGAATAAGTCCAAAGCCTCAAAAGGAAATTCAGTTGAAATGACCAAGTTTTGCCTGGTTTGGGGTCAAAACCTAGTGAAAACAACACTTCAGATGGTTTCTGTATAAAAACATGAAGCCACCCAGGTTTATAGAAAACCACCTCAAATTTTCTTACTGTGAAGCCAGGTTCAGAAAGAAGGCATGGAAAATTGAGTAATACTGCCCAAGTTCCAGGTTAACGGCAAAGGTTCAAAATATTTTAAACCTGCTCCATTCTAGATTCATTTCACTTCTAAAACTTGGCATATATCCAACAGCTACCTGAAATGGTACCAAGACACTTCCCAATTATTCGTAGTCTCTTCAACCAAAGTTTAGTATTTGCTAAACTTTTTGCTCTGTTTTGTGACGGTTACGTTACAGCTCCTTCCTCAGGGACTCACATTGATACTGTCAGAAAGCTCCTGACTTCCAGTGTCCCTTGGTGTTTTAGTTTCAATAGTTTAAATTCTAGATAGGTTCAAGCAAAGGAGATAAAATACTGAGGTTTAAATTAAATACAGTCTGAGTGTTCTCCTCAATGACATACCACCACCATGTGTCAGTGAAAATACACGATTATAAAAATACAGCAAACCAGTTATTTTGGTAAAGCTATAGCTCATGAAGTCTTGTTCTTGCAACAGTTGATAGTGGTCAAATTTAGCTTGGGTATTCTATGAGACCTTTGTGTTCTCAGTGCAATGTGAGATAGCAATCCTTCCTGTGGACTGAAACTTTATGGTATTAGATAGTGAATTAAAGATATGCAAACAATGATGTACTAGCCAATTTTGTATTGCAAGAGTCCTAGAAAATAACACTTACCTCTCAAGATAGAAGGGTCCTGGTTCAAATCACACTGAAAATACACGCACTTCGGTTCTTCATCAAATGTGAGCATGTGTACACTGCTTTAGTCTGGAGTAGACAGTCACTAGCTTTTAATCAAGTCAAATGAAAAAAAAAAAAGCTATGTTTTCTATAAAGTCTTTCTCTGTAGGAAACTCTGAATGATGAAACAATAATGTGGCATTCAAAAAAAGAAAGAATTGGAACTCACTAAATGTGTTTAAAAGCTCTTCGAAAAAAAGAGAAGTTGTGTTCACAGACATACTTGAAGAGTTCTGGTATCCCATGGTGCCTGGTATCTGTGATAACCTAAGAAAAACTACTCATCATGCTATTCCTGCAATATTCTCCTTTAAATCATTTCCTCCACAAATGTAAATCAGGATAGTAATGTTATTCAAGGAATAAAACACAAAAAATAACTACTACTGCATAAGGCAACACACCAGTAATTGTGTGTGTGAATTTTTAGTAGTTGCCTAGTTGTCTTTAGCCTTTTCTGAACGGAGAAGAGTTTTCATTCAAAAATAAACACTGTTTCAGTTTTATTTAAAGCCTGCTAAAGTTAGCAGTGGTTATCACATTATATGAGTACCATTCCTCTTTTATAATACTGGGAAACAAAGATGCAAAAGAAAGTAAAAAGGAGGATATATAAGTTTCAAGTCAACTGTCTGATACCTAACCTTGAAAGGAGAGGCTCATCTTAGAATCAGTTTACTTACATTTGTATTATGTTTGCTGTCAGATGTACAATAGCTGGTAGGACACAGGTGACCTAGGAAATTGCCTGGAGTTAGATCCTACAAAAATTACAAAGGAGGAATCGTGTCCAATCTATGAGAGATTGATAAATGTTTTGATAAGAAAACTTTGATTTCATTTCAGTGCTACCATCTGGTGGGCAAAATGCAGACAGCAAAAATCACATTGTTATTACACTGGAACATTCTGATACAGTGAGTTTTTGTTTTACTTTGTGAAGGAAACATAAGATATTATTAAAACAACTTGAACATCTGGTTTGGGGATAAAGTCATTTTGCAGTGCTGCTGCCAAGCCTCAGGGCCAAGCACAAAGAGAACAACCTTCCCTTCCAGCCTCTCCATAATGCTTAACACCAAACTGTAAAATTTCGTGTCCAACACAAATGAAGAACAAACTATACTGAAGCTATGGCTGTGCATGTCTAGAGAAATTCACCTGATAGCTGGAACGTCAGAGAACTATAAGAGATTAAAACTGCAGAATTACAAAAGCCAACAGCAGGGAAAGAGAATCTAGTTTATTTTACTATGGGTAAGTTAAAGACTAAGTTACATCAGGCATTCTGAGAAAAAGAAGAGGAAAGGAAAGTCACTAGGAAATCTTTGTAATTATGTATTGAAAGGCTCTGCTGAGATGCCTTAATGAAGAGCAGTGCTGTTTTCTTTGGTACACTTAGAACTTGCAATGGGAAGGTGGAAACATGGGGCAGATCTGACCTTCTCCAACTACTGCCTGAACTTTGAGGATCTGGAAGAGAAGTGACTAATCATGTGTACTCTGTTCAGCCATCTGTACACACCCAATGTGGAACTGTTGTTTAAAATGTGATTGAAATGTGATTGAAATGATTGAAATGTGATTGAAGTTGTATCATGCCATCTAGGATCATGGTAACCTTTTATCTGGTATAAATTTATGAAAATATAATCCAGTTTAGCAAAATTTAATCAATAATGCTTTTGTTGATGGTGTGTTTTTTGTTGTTGTTGTTGTTTTTGTTTTGTTTTGTTTTGAGCAGGTGTGCATATGCCATTGCTGCTTTCAGAGTTTGATACATGAAATTCTTTGGTTTGACTCAGCAGACTTTATATAGTACTCTTCTGTGTTTAGCTGCTGATAGAGTTATTTTTTGAGTTTTAGGTAATGTAAATCTGCTACTCCAGAAGGTCAGCCAGTAGGTGACTTAATGTCTCTAAGAACTTCCACTAATGAGTACAACAGTAATTCATGATAACTTCAAGCTTGGTAAGAAGGTTCACAGAGATCTGGTCAAGCATTCGAAAACTTCAGCTTCATCAGGAAATTTGTACTGCAGTTGAATGGGAATAAATAACCATTTTCTTAGATTTGTCTCATATATTGCTCTTCTGAGTTCCTGCCAGCTTGTCTGCTAGAACAAATATCCATTCTTCCAGTATAGATTAAAGTGAATTCTATTTCTCCTACTACAGTCTTGGCTCTTGACTTACAAATGATAATGATCAAATGCAAGAAAGACTGAGATAAATTACTATATTATATGCAAAGAAATGGAAACAATTTTTTTTTAACTCTTCATAAAATATGTTTCTGAGCTTTGAGCACCTCTACACATTTCATGTTGAAAAGGCAAAAAAAAAATTAGAAATTATAAGATTTTAATGCCAGAAGGGCAGAACAGAACAGCTGCTGTCCATTTAATCTGATTTCCTATAGCAGATATTTGAAGAGAATATGGAAGTTCAATGTGGCTTTGGGTTGTTTTGTTTTGCTTTGCTTGGTAGCTTTTTTTTTTTTTTTTTTTTTTTTTCCCCTTAATACAAGCTTATTATCATTATTTGTGGAAAGTTCTCCTTTTGCAGTATCCCAGAAAAGAAACAAAGAAACTGCTCCTATTGAGACCTCCTATACATAGGAAATTATACAATTCTGCTTCTCCAAGTGCCCTGTAATTTTTGTGGGCCAATGCTTTTTGGAACAGCTTTTGCAAAATGCTGAACTTGAAAGGACCTCGGGGGCAACCTGGGGGATTGCTACTGTGCACTTTCCCTGGGATTAACTGTCCACTAGGCGTCTACTCTTCATACTTCATCATACTCTTCTCTGGGCTAGGCAAAACTTCCCTGAGCCTGTTCAGACATTTGTGGCACTGTACAGACCCAGTTAACCTAGGAGGCAATATTTTGCTTTCCCTTATAGCAAAGCCACCTCAAAACTGTTGAGCCCAGAAAAGGAGCTACTGCAATCTAGTATGACATGATCTTCCCACTGTGGGAAGCATGGCTGCATGTCTCCCAGGACTGTGACCTCAGGGGGATCTGGGAATCTGGAGCAGCTGCCATACACCAGAGGCAGCATCCTGATTCCAATACCAGCCCTCATCTCCAGCTGAATTCAAAGCTTAGTATATGCTTTAACTCCCATAGAGATGGGGTCTTTGTCAGAGAGGCAACTGATTTTGGCTCTCTTTAAACTGAATTATACTGGATTCCTATCTTTCCCCCTTTATTTCAAGCCTTTCTTGTGTAACACAAGCCATAAAGTATTCCCTAGGAATTCCTTTATTTAACATATTTCTTCTTTTTGATTGCCATGGTATCTTTTAGAAGGAGATCCAGTTCTAATGTGAAGACCTGATCTCATAAGTTTTTCTTCCCCTCCTCAACATTCAGTGACCCTGATACATATGTGTGTAAGTATTTATTTCTTGGCTTAGAGACAGAATAGTGTATTGCCAGGGAAAAAAAAAACATAAATAGCATGCCCAAAAGAAAAGAATGAAAAGAAAACTATAAGGATTCCTTACTCATATTTTAGTGCCTCTTCAAGAAAAAATGTTTTTGACACTTCTCACAGCTTTTGGCTTACTCTTGTGGCAGTTTACAGTAACCATTTTGAGGTAACTGTTCTTTACAGAAAAGGACTGGATAAAGCAACTCTATCAGGATAGGATACTTGTAGTACTGTAGGATCAACATTCCTTTGAGATGACTCAGGAAACCTGCTAGGTTTTCCCTTTCAGTATGCAATTTTTTCTGATGACCCACACAGATATGAGTACATGAAGGTTGTCCTGGGCTCTGCTCATCTGTGATCTGTTTGCCACCACTGGAATGACCTGCTCCTTCACAAAGCTATTCTGACCTTCATATTTTCTTTATCACAGACCACAGTGGTATCAGTCTTGCTTTCGGTATCAGTGTTAAGAATGCTCAGAGATATTCCCAAAAGAGGCATATGGGGCTGCTTACTTCCTCCACAGGAGATCCAAGTTAATTTTTAAACTGAAATGAGAGCAACAAAGATGGAGTCCAGTAAAGACATGTCGATATGTCTAGCAATACTGGATTTGAGAGAAGCAATTTCCTGTATTTAATGTTTTAGCATGCTGAGTGGTGAATGACTATTTTCAATAACATCACTTTTTTTTTTCTTTTTTCTTTTCTTTTCTTTTCTTTTCTTTTCTTTTCTTTTCTTTTTTTTTTTTTCCTAGTGGAAGCTCATTCCCTTTTCATACAGCAGCTGTTTCCTACATGATGACTTTAAGGCTGCACACATTACAGAGAGGTATTTAAAGTGACAATGGCTGGATGTGCTTCAAATATGTCAGAAAAGAACCCTACTGGCCCTCAAAGTGCCTCGAGTGGGTAGCATGGCATCAGAAGGTGTAGAATTGTATTCCTTTCAGTTAGAAACCATAAGAGTCCATGTAACCTGGCCTTTTTTTATTAATCCATGCATTAGCAAAAATTTCACATGCATTCTGCCAGTTCCCTAGGCTTGCCTGGTTGAAGGGTTCCTTCTGCCAGATTTTTCAGCATGTTTTCTAGAGCCCCTCTCTGGAGGATCAGTCCCACCTCTGTTATGTCAGAATGGATAACCAGGCACTTACCTCAGTAAGTTATCAGAGCTTATACAATATTTCCCAGCAGGCTGCACTCTGGGCAGGCTGTCTCTGGAAAACACTAAGGATTCGTGTTATAGTCCTTTTAGAAGCTATGGCAATATAAGGTTTAGAGTGATAGTGGGTATTGAGAATTTGATTTCTCCAGTGTTATCGATGTATATATACCAACATATATATATATTAGTTTATTCCTCATTCATCTTTTTGTTTGTTAGTGATAGTATCCATTCATGTTATGAACTCTGAATGCTCTTATGATCCTTTTGTAGCCAGCAATGATGTCTGGCACTAGAATATTTGATTATGGACAGCAGAAGAGAAAGTGAAAATGTAACCTTCCTATAGAAATAGTAGAAATTTCATAGGAGAAGACATTGAGTATACAGATTACAGGAGAACTCTCCCATGTAACTGGCTGGCTTTCTAGACCTTTGCAATTTACAATTAATGGCACTAGGTCACCATTTACCTTCTTTTGCTGATTTTTTTTGAGTAGTACCACAGCATCATGAGTGAAATTCTTGAATTCCTGCACTCACTTTTCCAAGACCCAGTAGACTCTAGTGAAATCATCAACCTAGTAGAATCATAGACAGGTTTCGGCTGGAAGAAACTTGAAGATCATCTAGTTCCAATCTTTCTACCATGGGCAGTGGACACCTTCCTCTAGACCAGGTTGCCCAAGGCCCTATCCAACCTGGCTTTAAACACTTCCAGGGATGCCAGCATCCACAATGTTTCTGGGCAACCTGTTCCAGTGCCTCATCATCCTCTGAGTACATAATTTCTTCCTTATATCTAATCTAAATCTTTTTTCTTTTCTTTTTAAGTCTAAAGACATTACTCCTTGTCCTATCACTAGACTCCCTGACAAAGAGTTTATCTCATGCTTTCTTGTAGGCCCCCTCTAGGTACTGGATTGCTGCAATGAGCAGCCCATTCTCCCCAGAGTCTTCTCTTCTCCAGGCTGAACAACCCCAATTCCCTCAGCCTGGCATTTCACCATACCTGTGGAACATGTTCTAAAGATTTTCATGAGTTTACCATTACAATTCATCTCTACAGATGGAAAAAAGAAAAGGCATTTTTGAAAGTTCTGTGGCCACTAATCCCTGCTTTGGGGCAGAACTGGTTATGACTTGACATTTTCAAATGTGAGGTTCCCCAGTGTCTGAGAGCTGCTCCCTGCACTGCTGTGATGGGACAAGGCAAAGCTTAGAGTTTCACTTTCTTTTCATTAGAACACCATTCCCATGAGTCCAAACTGTCAGTGGTATAATACAGGCCGAGTATATTCCTATTGAAGTAGATTATTATGTTTGCATGTTGTCAGTAAGAACTAAACCATGGCATTTTATACACTTCTATTGAGAAGCTGGGTCCCTTTTTACAGTAACAGAAAAACCTCGTGTTTGTTGATTCATGGGAAATATAATGAATGGCTAGGGCCAAATCTTAAATGAGAGGTAATTCTGTTTTTGGAAAGACAGTTAAAAGCTGATCTTCACTGGTCAAGTCTTCTGTGCTTAAGGGGTGTTTTGCTACATGATTAACCCTCTACCACGTCATGATTCTCATCCAGCTGGGAGAAACCAACCTTTTCTTACTTATTTAGAAGATGCAGACAATCCCAGTGAAATCATAGCATCTGTCTTTGCATTCTTAACCATGTTTACTGGAGCTGGGCCTTGCACATTAAAATCCTGTTGAAACACAGAAAGTTACATTAAAGGACTAAAGAAAAACAAAGGATATGTCAAAAAAAAAAAAAAAAAAAAAAACACGGACCTCTCACAACAGGTTTCATTAGTGTTTAAGTCAACTCTTGGCACTCAAAACTCCTGAGGTGAACATTTGCATATGTTATGTATATATGAGCTTCTATTAAGACTAAAACACACAAGCCTTCTGACACTGTACTTGCAATTCTACATGGCTTTCCCTGTGCCTCTTTGCATTGAAATCAGTTAAAACCTGAATCCAGGACAGAAACATTGCCTTTCTTTAAATATTAAAAGTAAGCTTGATTATTTATTTCTTACTACTAATTAATTCAAAACACCGAAGAACTCTTTTTTTTTTTTTCTTTGGAAGTTCATAATCCAGAGTAAAAAGAAAGAATTATGTTGTGTTGCATACAATCTGGTATATTTGGCAGAATTTTTCCTTGGTTTCAGCATCATTCTTTGCTCCCTAGGTAGCGTGTGGTCTAAATGAAGCCTTCAAAATAGAGCCTGTACACAAGCTGAACTTCTGATCTACACTTCATGCTTCAGGCCAGTTTCTTTTGGAAGGTTTAATTCAAAGGGTTTAATTCAAAAAAAAGTGGATAAAAGCTACTACAGACTTCACTGAACTTGGTACCAGGATAATGAGTATATAATAATTCCAGTATATATACCCACATTTGTAGATAGAGGGTTTTTGTTTGTAATACAGGAAAACTTAGCAAGTCCCAGACATCTGTAATGCAGACAGTAGACAAAACTGCAAGTAAGCAACTAAACTTAATAAATAAATAAATAAATAAATAAATAAATAAATAATATAGACAATACATTTCCATAAAGGCAAGATAAAGTTCAAAGAGAAAGCTAGACTCAGACATTCAGTTATGAGTGATTTATGACTGCACTGGAGAAATATTTAAATATGACAGTTCCCATGCAGATAAATAAAATGTATTTCAATATCCTTATGTTAGTCTCTGTTTATGTGAGTTTATGCCAGAAGTCAGTCTAATGATAAGGATTTGCTACTGCAAGTAACTAAAAATTAATCCAGATGTTGGTGTTGGTTCTTAAGGGAGTAGAAAGTAGATACATTGAAGGCAATGAAGCTGCTGTTGATGGTTTCTTATCTTTAGTATTACATTTTATAATGTGTGGTAGGGATGAAAGCAGTGTACAGAATGGATGAATGATATTTAAATACTTGGTGCGGGGCAGTAAGAAGGAAACAGATTTTGTATTGGATGGTGGATAATCTTAAAGCATCCCGGTGACCTTCAGTTCTTATGCCAAATTTGGGTCCAGTCCTGTTTAACGTCTTTGTTGATGATCTGGATGAAGGGGTAGAGTGCACTCCCTCAGTAAATTCACAGATGACACAAAACTGGGGGAGTGACTGATTCACCAGCAGGCTGTGCAGCCATCCAGTGGGACCTTGGCAAGCTGGAGAGGTGGGCTAACCAGAATCTCATGAAGTTTAACAAGGAAATGCACAGAGTCCTGTGCCTGGAGAGGAACAACCCTTAGCACCAGAAGGAACAACCCTAGGCACCAGCACATGCTGGAGGTCACCCAGCTGGAGAAAAGGACCTAGGAGTCCTGGTATACACCAAGTTGAACATGAGTCAGAAATATGCCCTTGCTACTAAGAAGGCTAACACCATTCTTAGTTGAATTGCCAGCAAGTCAAGAGATGTGATCCTTCAACTCTACTCAGGATTGGTGAGGCCACACTTAGAATCCTGTGCCCAGTTCTGCTTCTCCACACACACACACACCCCCAGTACAAAAGAGACCCAGATACACTGAAGAGAGAGTCCAACAGAGGGCCACCAAGATGGTCAAAGGACTGGAGCACCTCTTCTCTGAAGAGAGGCTGAGAGAGTTGGGACTGTTCAGCCTGGAGAAGAGGAGGCTCAGGGGCAACCTTACCAATGTCTATAAATACTTGAAAGGTGGGTGCAAAGAATACGGAGCTAGGCTCTTTTTCAGTGGTGCTTAGTGCCAGCACAAGTGGCAATGGGCACAAACAAGTGGCTCCATCTGAATATCAGCAAGCTCTTCTTTACTGTGCAGGAGATGGAGCACTGGCCCTGGCTGCTGAAAGAAGTTGCGGAGTCTCCCTCATTGGAGATCTTCAAAAGCCATCTGGACATAGTCCTGGACAACCAGTTGTAGGTGGCCATGCTTGAGCAAGGGGGTTGGACCAGAGGACTTCCAGAGGTTCCTTCCAGCTTAGATCATTCTGTAATTTTTGATTATTCTGTAAGTTCACATCTTTATTTAAAAATATGATTCTGTTCCCTTAAAAGGGAAAACTGAAGTGGTTCTGCTGCTAAGGGTTGCTTTTTGGCCATATCTGGGAAAAAAAAAAAAAAAAAAAGTATTGCTTTTCTTTGTCAGCCTAAATACCATGTTGCAATATGGGATGAGATGTGATCCACTTGACTCTACTATAGATTATGGGATAGTGCAGGGCCAAAACAACTGCTCCTTCCTAGTGCACAAGAGGAAGGCTACTACTGATGGAGCATAACTTCCTGGGAACAATGCAAGCTGGGGGTACCATTCAGTCAGATAAAAGCACCAGTTAGTGCTTTTGAATCAGATTTGCTGAAGTAGAAATAACAATATCAGCTAAAAGAGGCCACGAGGGGCAGAGAGTAGAGAACACAGGGAGATGAACACCAAAGCTCCATTCATTCTTCCAAAAGTTTGAAACCTAATTCCAGCCTAAATTTAGTCCTAGCCAATCAAAAATCATTGACACAGTTACTGTGTTTAGGTTTTTGAATTTTTTCTCTGTATCTAGTTCTGCAGCTTCTCTTATGTCCAATGAACTTAGAGAATCATTGGGTCATCTGAGAGCCTTTGTTTTGCTAGGTTGAACATGCTGCTGTTTCAGGTCCTCTCCTGTGAGGCAGGCTCTGATCTGGGAGACTGTTCTCTGTACCTGCTTCATTTTGAATATGTCTTTGTTGCAGATGGGTGGTCAGAATTGTATTGTGTTCATAACGGAGCTTTGCCAAAGCCTTTCACAATGGCATTAATACTTCCCTTTCTTTAGTAAGACATGCTAGATTCATAGCTGTCATCTTCTTTGTGGCAGCATCTTGTTAATGACTTGTCATCAAACCTTTCCCTCTTCTCCTATCCTCATAAAAGTTGTAGCTGTAAACTGTAAGAAAGATTTCATTGCAAGGTTATGCTTGAATATTCCTGTAAAAATTTCCAATGAGAAGTTCCTTCTGTTTGTATTTTTCATGTAAACTCTGACCTCAGTAGCTGAAAGATTTTAATAGGTGCGATATTTATGGGTAAACAGTCAAACAAGTAAAGTTGGTGTTTTGTTTTTGTTGTTGTTGGTTGGTTGGTTGGTTGGTTTTGTTTCCTTCCTGTTTTTCATCCTGTGAGTATCACAAAAGATGCAGGCAGTAAGAAGAGCAGAGTCAAACTATGATAGATGGTCCCACTACCTCCATTTTGGAGGCTGCAAAGGAGTCACCAGATGAGTAGCAGAACCATGTTATTTAAGTGACCCACATCTTCCTTACAACCATTTGACTCAGTGACTGGGATGACACCAGCAAACTATAGAATGCTCTGACGGAAGGTCCTTACATAGTGCCAACAACTATGGATGAGATTGCAAGTGGTGCCTGCTCAACCCTGTGTGCCTTCCCTCTCCCAGATACCTGTAGGAGCTAACTGGGTCAGAAGAATTATTTCTGAACAGGCTCAGTGCCTATTTGTAAGGAATACAAAAACTCACAGGCATGACAGTACAGAAAAGCCAAACTGCAGTGGGGGTTTCCCCATTCTCTCACTAGCATAAACCTTGATGTTCCCTGCTATACCAAACCACCATTTCCTCCCTAATGGGGTCCAAACCCCATCTCTCAAATTTGTGATTCCAGGATGCCTATACAACTACAGAGTTGTGGGCCATATGACAATTAGTCTTATGTCTAAGAAAAATGTTTAAATTGGGTTGTGTCATTGCCTGTCCAGGGGGGTGGAACTAGATGGTCTTTACAGATCCCTTCCAACACAGTCTGTTCTGTTTCTAGGCTTTTATGGAACTGGTCTGTGTTGTTCTGCACATCACAGACTTGATAATTACCATAAGCCTGAGTTTGGGACATTTGGGTAATTACTACCAACACTAGCTGATAGTTCCATCAGAATGCTGCCAGGAATACCTGGTTCCTGCTTGACGTAAGGCCTGAGACGGTTTACCTGTATTTGTAGAGGATAAATGTCCATATTGCTAGCAAGGAATATAGAGAGTTTTCCACTAACAGGAAAGGTGAGTCCCTGAAGAGACAGGCTGGATTTTTTCTTAGTCTCTAAAGACACTTTCCTCTCTCCCTTAACCACAGAATGACAGGCATTTCCCAGACTACTTCTGTGTATCCCTCTCCAATGAAAGTACAGGAAACCAAAAGGAAACAGCTACTAGGTCAGCCCTGAGGATGGCACAGGACTGGCAGCACCTACTCCCCTCTACATTTGCCTAACTCTTCACTGGTTAAGAAGTCCACACAATCCTCTGCACATAAATTCCAGTGTTCAAGACTTAAAATCTAGATGCAATAAGCCCTAATTAAGATCCTAGGAACAGATTAGGTGGAATCATTAGTATTCACAAGAAATCCATTAGAAATTCATCAGGAATAGAGTTTATCTCCTCAAAGCCTATTGGTATATTAATGCAGTTCTTACTACTACTATAGCCACCAGTAATAATAAACATCACAGCTTATACAGTATCTGAAGGACACCTATGGCTAATATAAAATATCACATATATTTTGGATAATTCTTCAGTCGGTAATTAACCTACTGCCTGTCTGCCTCCTTTGGGCATTTGTTGTTGATGCTGGTTATCTTGCCACTGTAGCCAAAGTTCTTCTTCGAGGCATGATTCTTTGCCTTCCTCTCACGATTCATGTGGTTTGGTTTCCATCTGTTTTTTCCTGTGGGTGGAAAATTCAGCCATCAGCAACAACTTACGCTTTTTTATTTAAGACACACAGCTCTGTTTTGTGGTAAGACCACTGTGTGTGTGCAAAAGTAGCTTTACTGTTACGCGCATGCTCCCATGATCCTAGAATATTTATTCAAGTCCCTCAGTAGTTTCTTTACCACCTCAGGGTCCCTGCTTACCCTGTTTAAAGCTCCCAGAGGACTGTTTCTACAGCTGAGGAGCAGTAAGAGTATAAAGGTCTGTCCAGTTACAGTACAGTTATCTCGCTACCCTACCCAAGACAGGCAGATGATCACAATGCTACTATATCCCCATTTGCCATCCTCTATATTACAGGAATCTTTCCAAAGGCTGTGAAGCCAGGTGTGAGATGTGTTTATGTCACTGGCCTGCAGTACAGTAGTCTTGCTGGAGCTGGCAGCCCGGCCTGGATTGTGAGTGTATTCTGAGAGGCAGGCAATTCAGAAACTCAGGAGCCACTTCTTTGTGTGCTGGCCACAATTCCTGCTTCCCCTGCCAATATGCTTATGGTTTGGCATTTGTAGACACACCACAGCTGTCCAGTTGATAAACTGACACACTCTGGGTGGCCCTCATCTCCTGAGATTTTACAACTGCTGTTTGCTCCACCAGACATGAATTGAAGTCTTCCAAACTCTCCCACAGAGACTTTCCTGGTACTCTGGTGTCAAGTTCAGAACAAGAATCTGGAGCAGACATTTCATTCCTAATAGCACTTGTTTTCCTACACTGCTGCTCTCCTTTGGCTAACCGGTGCCTGTGATGACCCCACACTTTTATTCACTGATTTGGCTTGTTCAGCAGTAGTGAGGAGTTGTATACAGTGTCCCTCCCACCCAGGAGCCCTCTACCCCTAAAGGAAAAAGGACTGTGTATGTTCTACAGTCAAATCCAGGATTACAGATCAAATGTGTTCCTGCACATGCATATTTGTAAAATTATTTTGTAAATTATTTGTAAAAATCAGTTTCTCGTGTTTCCTGAATGCTTGAAAGAAATAGATACCGTCTACCTGTGTACAGTAAAACACCATTGAAAAACTCAATGTGCCTAGCAGAGATCTGGAGAAATACAACTCCTGGGTTGTCTGCATTTAAGGTAAATTCTCCAGTAGCTTATCGTTATCTGTCTTGATCTCTCATACAGTACTTGCTTTATTCACACATTATTCCTGGAATATATAACTGTTTCATCTAGTAGAAAAAGAGAATTTTTGTTTTAACAGCTTATATATGAGTTGATGTTTCAAGCACAAGGACCTGAAATAGTTTCATACTTTAGAGGCCACCATCAGAATCTTGTCAGCATTGTTCTTTTCTAGCTCTCACATAATGAAATTCAGGTAACAGTGAAAATAGATTTACGGATAAATCTAATTGCGGGCCAAGTTGACACCACAGTAGAGCAACTGTTGGATTGCCGATAGAAGGAGAGGTATTCATTTCCGTTTGCTTCTGCAGTAGATTCATTGAAATGTGTTAGCTCAGCTGTGTGCATATATGCTGATGTAATCAAGCCAGGTGCATGCACAGGATTTTCTAATAGGAGGTGGAGATGAGTCTGGATCATGTGTAGAGGAGATGGAGAGCTGAGCAGGATGTTTAAAGGTCACGAGGACACTTAACATTTTGTACCAGACACGTGAGGAGGGAAAATAGCATACAAGGGTACAGAGTCATCAAGGCCCTGAATGGCAAGAGGGGTATGGGTTAGACATTTAAAGGCATGGAGTTCCAGATCATGTTTGGTGCAAGGGATAGGAGAGGGAACACTCAACCCCCTTGTGAGTTTAGGTAGGAAAGGTTAGAGGGACTTGTTCTACTTAAAGATAGGGAATAGAGTAAGGATTAGCGAGGGAAGATTTTACTGTGCGACTTGGACCTGACCAGACTTTTTTAGTAGGCAAATGTGTTTACTGGGTCATGTTGCTTCCAGCAGAACAGACACAGAAAGAGCTCTTGTAAAATGTATAATTTTTAATTTATTTTTTTGTCATACAAATACTGTATTCAGTCTGCTGTTTTTCAAGGGAATGTGGTTTTCCTTTGCCTTCAAAGCAAAGAGAGACAGACAGAACAAGGGTGTACAAGAGAACATGCAGATAAACAAGGCTGAGCTTGTAGAGAAATCTTTCCAGCTTGATTGTTGCCACCGGAGACTTGTATACAGTTAAACTTCCTCGATATCCTCTTAGATTGTATAAATGAAAAAGGCATTACATAAAGTGCCAACATTTTTCTCTTTTTCACTTTAAGAACCACCCTTTTGCGACAGTTGTAAAGAATTTAGTAGGGTTGGCTCTAATAAGTTTCTGCAGATAGTACTCTGAAAATACAGACAAGGAGGAAATGATGATCTTTTGTCTGTTTTTGTTTTTAAACAATTATAGAATTCTACAAAAGGGATAAAATTCTTTTTAAAAGCTTTATGGGGTACTGTGGAAAATCTTTCAGTTTTCATTACATTCTATTAAGCTTTCAGTATAGAGGAGATGCTGTCAGATATTTTCAGTGGAAGTGGGTATGTGTTTTTACGTCTTGCCAAAATCTAGTTGGATTATGTGCTTAATCCCCAACCTTCCTATGATCTGATAACTACAGGCTGCTTCACTTTTGCATTCTTAATAACAGACCACTACTTTGACAGAGACTGTGACTCCATCCCTCAAAGAAATATCATTTTGCCGTGTGGCCCTGGGAAGCCTGTTTGTCTGAGTACATGCCCATTGACAGAAGAGTTGAATGAGTCATGTGCCTTCAGGCTGGTCATAAAAGACACCACTTTTCCTCTGCCATCACAAATGTCCTTTGACCACCTCAAACAATAATTCCATACGTTCACTTTTACTTCTAGATCACAACTTCAGTCTCTTGATATTGTCAGGTCCTGGATGGCTTCAGTTAGGGATCCCAATGGAAGTGGTATGTAGGAAAGAAGAAAAATAATTTTTCTGAGTTTAGTAAGTTTTGTGACCCATGAATATTTGCAAGAAATACAAATCCAGTCAATTAACTTCCATCTGAGATGGAGGTCAAAGATCATGTTCTCCCAAAGAATCAAATTTTGACATACCGTGTAATGGACATGTATTTATTTATTTATTTATTTATTTTAACCTAGAGGCCACCACTCTAGTACTCGTCACTGATCTCCATGGAAGATGTGCATGGCCTCCTACAGTGGACCTCTGTCAGCAAGTCACATATGCAAGCCCTGTCTCTTACCTGCTCTACATCAGCTCTCTCTTGTTCTCCCATGGGATTACTCAAAATCAACTGAATTATGCAACAAAAGCTGACCAATGTTTTTATTGGAAAATCCAATTATTATGCAGGCCTTTACATAATAACTCCAGGACTAGCTTTTCCCTCCATCTTCCAAGAAATTCAATAGCTAAAGATTATTACACTTCTACACTCTGTAGACACTGACTTTTCCAGATCAGTGACCATTCCCTTGAAAGTTTTCATCTGCCACTGAATGTTTACAGTGACTTTGGAAACAGTTTATTCTATTGCTTTTTACCTATACCAATCTGGTATTACCAATGTTCCTCTCAAGATCAAATCTATACCAGCATTTATCTTCATGAGTATCACCAATAACCTCTTAAGCAAATGTCTTCATAAATTACAATCTTTGTCACAGTCACTTAGAGGAGAGCAGTTCCATAGACACATGCATACACACTCTGCAGCTGGAGGAAAAAAAAAAAAAAATAAATAAATAAAATAATAATAAAAAATAAAGCTCTTCTCAGCACTCTTCTTCATGTATTTTTTTGTAGCCAAAAACTAGAGTGGGAAAGGAAAAGATAACATCTGAGTTGGGATGACCAAAGTACATAGAGAGAACAATTTAGTCTCTTAAAACAATACAAGAAGTTAGATTCCAGTAGTAATTCAAGTGAAGGCAGGGGGTTGAGCCACATCCAAATATCTATGCAGTCCCAGTGACCCAAGCTATCACATGTGATATACCTCACTTCTTTATTTTCTTGTTTATTCTGAATGACTACAAGGGCACTTGATGTGATAAAACACGGACAATGTCCTGAGTTCAGCTGGAGAGAGTCAGGATATTATCTTTCTGGAGCTTCTCCCTGCAGTAATGATGATACCCGTTTGGGGGTTAATTTTCTGTTGAATAAGCACGTCAGGTTTTAAGGCACTGGTCCAGACTGTAAACAAGTCAGTCTCTTTGGAGCCTGCTTTGGCAGCTCTGCTGAGGTTACTATTTGTATTAAAATATTTGCTAACCTATTCTTCATAAAGCCAGGTATGTTTCTGTGAAATGGAGAGGCAATGTTGACATTTGTCCTCCTGCCAGCAGCAGCAATCAGGTTACCTTGTTATCTCAGCTAACCCTCCCCCATGCTAATGTACTAAATAAGGGACTGTTGAAGCTCTGTCCCAAGGCATTTCAGCTCCATGGTCACAGCTCTGAGTATCTGTGCAAAAGGCAGGAGCAGCTTGGTCCCATCCCTCCAGTGGGACCTTAGTGCAGAGAGAAATTGGTGACAGAAAGCTCTGGAATGTAAGTTTTACATAAGGTAGAGGTTTTCATCTGTGGCTGACAAGCTATTTAAAGCACTAAGGAGGCCTCAAGACGGAGATAAGTGGTGCACATGGATACATGGACATTAGAATAATTTGGATGCATTTAGAATTTGGGATAGACAAGGAATTTGTCTCATCCCCAAGCTTTTTGGATCTGTGGCTACATTTTGGTTTTCTGCTTGTACAGAGATTTCTATAGCAAGACTGTAACCCAACTATAATAAATTATTGTAATAGCTCTGTTCATATTACAAAGTTGGGGAGTAGAAAGCAAACAATCTAAACAATGTAGGACCACCACAATTACTTCAATTGTTTTTATAGGTTACTCATAAAACTGTGGGCACTTTTCAGGCATAGAAAAAACATAGACTTGATTTAGATCTTATAGCCCAAGGCTCCAGCCCCTCGCACTTTCAAAATTCCCATTGATTGCAGTAATAGATCTAGGATAAAATGCAGGAAATCCAGAATTATTTATGCTCTTGGATTAAATGAGGTGTTTATAAGAAGAAAAAGGACTAGCTTCTGGGGGACAGAAGGTTGCTGTCTCTTCTGTATAGATGTGTAGTCTGAAGACATGAGAGGTTCTCCCATTTGCCATTGGGTAATTAGTGATATCTTTATTCTGCTTAGCTTTCCTGTTCTCCATGTCATTTCATTTGAAATACAGTCTGAGTTATGATGAAGAAATATTAAAAATAAGCAAGGTTTATTCTTAATAATAATAATAATTAAAAAATAAATAAATCAGACACGGACCCTATTGTCTGATTTTTAAATTATGGAAGAATTACACCCACAAGGCAGGTTACTTTTACGTTGAAATAGTTAAGATTTTCAGAGCACCTGGGGCTGGCCTCATCATGCTTCCACCAAAGTGAAAGGTTAAAGCTTCCACTCACTTCAGTAGGAACAAAAGCAGATAAATGATGAGTATGTTTGGGAGCAATCCCTGTCAAGCAATTACGATTCAGCATTCTGCTGGCCAGATTCTCAAGTGATTTATCAACTAATGAAAGCTGATATGAATTCATTTTACTCAGTGTAGCTGGATCAATTTGTATCTGACCTTCTCTTCCGGGAATTCCTAATTACAATATTGATGTAACAATGATGGGCTTAGTATACAGGCAAAACTAGCTCTGTGGGAAGAGGTGATATGTTTGTTGCTCCATCTTCTATTGCTGGCCAAATAGACAATCTTCAGAGTATTTAAAAAACCCTTTTTCCATTTCAGACCTGAAGTTTGACCCATATTTCTGAAGGTATGCTTGTTTTTATCTAATGGTATTAGTTCGACTGATGGAAGATATCATCCTTCTCCAGAAACCTAGATATGGAAATTTCTGGAAGACATGACTGTCTGTTACAGAAGTTTCTCAAGTATCTGTCTAACACAGGATAGCCTCCTTTTTTTCTTTTTTCTTTTTTCTTTTTTCTTTTTTCTTTTTTCTTTTTCCTTTTTTCTTTTTTCTTTTTCCTTTTTTCTTTTTTCTTTTTCCTTTCCTTTCCTTTCCTTTCCTTTCCTTTCCTTTCCTTTCCTTTCCTTTCCTTTCCTTTCCTTTCCTTTCCTTTCCTTTTTCCTTTTTCCTTTCCTTTTTTCTTTTTCCTTTTTCCTTTTTCCTTTTTCCTTTTTTCTTTTCTTTTTCCTTTCTTTTCTTTTCTTTTCTTTTCTTTTCTTTTCTTTTCTTTTCTTTTCTTTTCTTTTCTTTTCTTTTCTTTTCTTTTCTTTTCTTTTCTTTTCTTTTCTTTTCTTTTCTTTTCTTTTCTTTTTCACTCACTATACACTGCTGTTAATTTCTGCCCCTCTTCTCATCTTCACCCAACTTCTGCTCATCCCCATGCATTATGGTTCCCTTCCTCTAATCATCATGCTAAACTCTTATTTAACTTTTTCCCTTATTTGGTGGTATGGATGGGCTTGCTCTACAAAAGACAAAGTACTCCACAATATCTTTATTATTGTGTTTTAACATTTTTTGATTCTCATGTAATTATAGGCTGAGTTACTTTGATATGGACCTGATCCAACTTCTTAGTATTTTATTGGTTTGTATACTGTCAGTGTTAAAAGTGGCTTTTTTCTTTTAAAGTGACAAACTTCCCTTGTTTTTCCCATCTTGTTTTCATTAGCGTTTCTTGACAGTAGGTCAGGTTAGGTGCTTTGCCATCTCTGCTGCTTCTGTCATCTCCTAATGTCGAAACTGACTTTTACAGAGGCAGTTGTTCTTATCTTTCAGCTTTCAGAGCAATGTTTGTATGTGGGGTAGATTTTTTTTTTCTCTCACTGTCTTTTTTCTGTCTCTGCTTCTTGTCTTTTTGGTTTGTCTTTGGCTTTTGTCTTTCTGTTTTTTTGGCTCAGCCGTTCAGTAGCAGAGGCAAAGTTATTGTTAGTTCTGGCTGAGAGAAAATACAAGATGGAGAGATGTTTCTTTCCTCCACAGTTTAGTTTATTGCAAGATCTTCCTGATTTTGAATCCTACCCTGACTTTTTCAGCTGAAATTAATCCACCTGAAATTGCACAGGCAAACTTCCATGTCGGACTACTTTTTTTTTTTTTTTCTTTCATGAAAGCTTGCCTGATACTAGGCAAAACATTTGGGAGATACAGAGACATTTTTAAAAATGGGGTGATCTCACTTTTTGGATAATTTCCTAATGTTTAGTTTAAATAAATGTCATGACTCAAAACTGTCTTGACCAAGAAACTCCAAATTTGGTTTACTTTGTTGTCCCTGGCAAGAATAGGTATTTTGGACTCTTTGGGGAAGGTGGGGGTGTGGGGCAGTTATAATTTAAATATTAGTTACAACAATGTCTACATACATTAGAAACACAGCATTTTTCTTAATACCACATTCTAACTTGTGTGTTGTCTATAAACCACATACCAAAAGCCTTTGTGCTCTTTAAGCAGTATGCAGTATACACTCTTTAGGAAGCATATAGTCAAAGGCTACCAGATGCCTGAACAGTTGCTTTTCTATCAATCATGCGGGATTTAAGAAATACTCAGTTTGAAGCTTCTTCTGATCTCCACAGGAGTTTCTACAGAGTCTGTCAACTCCGCGGCCATCTTCAGGATTCTTCTGGCTGTGAAGACTGATCTGTGCCTCTCTGGGTATATCCCCGTTCCTAGCCTACCATTTGCGTGTGAGTATGCAGTATGCATTAACCACAGCTATTTAAGAAGCACTTTGACATTTCTCTTAAACCCCACAGTGCTGAAATATGAAATTTCCCTACTCTAGAAGCAATGCCAATGAAAGACCAATAGTTAAAAAGACAGGTGGGGAGGTAGATGTGCTCATAGAAAAAAGGGTAATCTTGAAAGAATGTCATATTTTGAACTCCTCAGATAATGGCAAATTAGCATACACTAGGTATGAAATAAGGGTAAGCAGGCCTTAAATGTTTTTATAAAGGCAATTATTTCATTATGCTTGAATCTCAGTATACTCAAAGGCAAATGAGCCTGCCGTGTAAGCTCTGCACAGCCTCTAAATATTCTGATCCATAATTCCTGGAGTCCCAAGTCTGACTGGGTGTTCTGGGGTGTTCTGCTCTTAACCAGAACTGATGTGGGTCAGGCAAGTATTTCATTAACTGGTATTACTATGGCATACACTGGAAGAGCTGAAGGGCAAGCTTTGATTCCATTGACTTCAAGGCAGCAGACTTGGCCTCAAGCTGCAAACAAGTGCCAGAAGGGAGAAAGAGTCTGGTCACGGCAGCAGGAAAGGCAACAGAAGCTGCAAAACGCACCCAAGACAGGCAAATTCTCTCTTTACTAAGCTCCTTGCTGTCACAGGGAGACAGCTACTGGTGCTCAAGTGAGGTTAGGTAAGGTAAGTCTGCATTACAAAACCATTCTGTCCACCATGTAGAGAAATGCTGAAGCATTTAAAAATTTCTCTAATAGCAGTACCTTTATTCACAATGAGGCTGGAAGGCCATACCACTTAGTAAAGCCAGACTCCAGACCAGTAAACCAGTAAAACCATAATCCACACTGATTCAGAGTTTAAATAGTCACAGCAATGAGATCAAACTATCAAAATAAAATCCACTCCCCAAAAAAGGAGACTAACAATCCTCCAAGACATCACATTGAAAGCTTTTCTTTTGAACATCACAATTGCCATAGAGAAAGTAGTGAAAATGATTCAGCACTTGGGATGGGGTAATTCTGGATGTATGTACAAAGAAGGGGACAAGAAACTGGAGAGCAGCTCCATGGAAAGTTACCTGGGGGTTCTGGTCAATGACAAATTGAGTATGAGTCAACTGTGTGTCCTGGCCAAAAGGGCCAAATGTTTCTTGGGCTGCATCAAACACAGCATTTTTGGGGGCTGCATCAAACACAGCACTCCTTGCTGAGGGAAGTAACTGTCCCAATCTACTCTGTACTGGTGTGACCCCACCTTAAGTACTGTGTGCAGTTTTGGGCACCACAATATAAAAATAACATGAAACTGTTAGAGAGTGTCCCAACGGAGGGCAACAAAGGTGGTGAAGAATCTAGAGGGCAAGAAGTATGAGGAGCAGCTGAAGTCCCTTGGTTTGTTCAGCCCCGAGCAGAGCAGGATGAGGGGAGGCCTCATGGTGGCCTGCAGCTCCCTCACGAAGGGAGTGGAGGGGCAGGCGCTGAGCTCTGCTCTCTGGGGACAGCAACAGGACGCGAGGGAACGGCATGGAGCTGGGACAGGGGAGGGTCAGGCTGGGGGTTAGGGAAAGGTTCTGCACCCAGAGGGTGGTCGGGCACTGGGGCAGGCTCCCCAAGGCAGTGGTCAAGGCACCGAGTTACTGGAGTTCATGAAGCATTTAGGCAAAGCATTAGACACTCTCAGACTTAGGGTTTAATTCTTAGATTGTCCTTCATGGAGCCAGGAGTTGGACTTGATAATTCTTATGGGTTCCTTCCAACTCAGGATATTCTGTTACTCTATGGATATGAAATGCTGTTTCTGAAATCCCTTGCAGAGCAGTGAATTGCTGAGGAAGATAAGTCATCTTGGGAAATGAATGTACTTCTATATTTCAGGCCCAATATCAGTGTTCCACTCTGAAGGAATGAGAAACATTTAATTAACTAATGAAGTGGGTAATGGGTACCTCAGCTATTAGTAGAGACTTTCTGCACTCCAGTGATCAGTTTGGGGATAAATTTTTCCAGGTGAAAGCTAATCAAAGCTAATAAATCTAAGTTCATCTTCTGAGAAATATTTTACCTTTGGGAAGGAGATATTTTTAATGTGTTAGGATTTTCTAAAACACAGACTGTATCGCTCTTCAAAAAACAGTGTTTGCTGTTTCTTTCAAACACCATCGGAAAGCAACATCTCTTTGGGGAGAAAGGATCATTGTCTAGAGAAAAGAATACTTTGGTAAGACAAGAGGTCTCTAGCCAAATATGACAATAGTCAACATGCTTCCTTATGTACTTCACAGTTAAGAAATCTCACTGAAAGTTCGAAAGATTGGATTAAATTCCTCTTGGATTTCCTGTGATAATCTCAGTTGGATCATCTGCTCTTACGTGTTAGAGATCAACAATGTCTGACTCTGTTAAGGAAAATTGACATTTATTAGACACAACTTTCCTTTACAGACCTTCCTCATCTGGCTGGGAAAACACATGCTATTAAAAGGGCTGCCTTACAGCTAAGAAGAATCTTGTATAGAGAACCAAAAAAATAATATCAGACAGGAAAGAGCAAACTGCATTAGCCTTTTACCTCAAGGAAAAGAAAAAAAAAAAAAAAGTGATTTTTTTTTTGAGTTGGCTTCTCTGTTCATACATTGGGGTCCATTTAGCATATACTGCAATTTCAGTTCTTGTTAGCAAAGGCTAAATTCATCGTGCATTGCATTACTGCAGGATGTGGTTTGAAACATTCTTATGTTATCCAAATTCTTTACCAAAACTCTCAGAAGTGTTTGTATAGAATTGTCTTTTTCAGCAGGTGTGTGCCAGTCTGAAGGTCCACATGGAGGTTCATGACAAATAATTTGGTGAATTTAAGGGCCAGACTCCTTGGATATAGGCTTTTATTTCAGGAGATGTCTTGTGTTTTGGTATTGAGGGATAGAACATCAGTCAAATGGACTAGTACTTCTTTTGGGCAGAAAAGTTATTCTTTGCATTTGTTGTTTGTATTTTTATTGATTTTCCCCATCAGCTGTTTTTAAGATCATCTATAGTTTGAGAAGGGAGCTTATATGTTTCCTGTGTTAGAAGCTAAGTAGACAAGTACTAAATCGTCAGCTAATAGAGGTCATCCTACCTTCACTGATATTCAGTTCACTCATCTAAGGATCTGTTCTGGTCTATGTGAAGTCAGTGGAAATTCTGCTGTTGACTTTAGAGGACCAGATTTCACTCTCTATTTTAAATATTTAAACAACTATATTTAGAAATTGTGACCTTGGTGAGAGCTTTGAAAACACCTGATAAAGGAAATGAGTTTGTGATGTGTTGTTCCATGTAGTGAAAATGCATACATTGTCCTTTTGTTTGGTTTAGTCTGTTTTTACAAAGTATTTGGGGATCTTGAAGATAAATACATAAATTTGAGTAGTTTAGTCTGCTACCTAAGCAAGTGTAATGATCTCTTTTGGGCTAGAGCTTTTTGTTTTCTGTATCTCTAATCCAGAAGCTCTCTTGTGAAGATTTACCTTTATGACAGAGGCAAAGCTTGCTAATTCTGTCTGTTAGCAGATGTGGATTTTGCTTGGGCTAGGTTAAGTGACTGATAGTGATCTGTCATGACTCAAACACAAGTATGGAAGAAAGTTTGTGCTGGCTCCCCTGAAAGAATGCCTTTGCTGATTTTTATAGGTTTCATCCAAAACCCAATAAGAGAACTCTTCAGTGCCATTAGAGAAAGACAAGCATTTCCAAGAAAAAGGAAAAATTGAATATCTGCATTTTCAGCAGTGACCAGTATTGGTTATTCCTCAGTTTTGAAGTTCACAAACAGAGAATTCAAAGGAAACTTTGGAAGGAAGTCCAAATGAAAAGGGGCCCCAATTTCAGGTTGATGGTATTTTCTGCTATTTAAACTCCTCTTTTGATGTATCTCCAGTCAGGCATCTGAATCACTAGTCATTTTAGAACTCTCCGGCTCATTCTTTTCTTTACTCCTCATCTTTTTCTCTTTTCCTCTTCTCTTTTGTATTAAGGTCAAATCCTGCTTCTCCTGATGCCAATAATAAAACTCCCATTGATTTCAACATGAGCAGGAAATATGCAGTTTGCTATTTACCACAACCACCACAATGAATCTCTGGGAAGAATTCATTTACATTCATTCCAACGATACCATGAAAAATGGGCTCTTGCTATTTTATCACATCCAAACTGTTGCTCTAACTCTAACATCCTAGCTGTTGCTAACAAGTCAGTGATGATTTGTAAACCAACAATTTATGGTAACCACATTCCATCCCCATTATGATGTGTGGTTTGGAAATGGAAAAGTAATCAAGACCTCCTGTTAAGAGACTTTATTTCAGTTGAATGTTTCTGTAAATAAAAGCATTTTGAAAGGATCATTGCTATATATTTCTAACTCCAAATTGTTCATTTGATCTAGGCCCCATCTACACTCCAAATTCCTGCCAGGCTCTGTCTGTCAGGAGTGTGAGATCCCCAACAGTGGCATGAGCATGCTGGCAAAATTGTTTCCATCAGTATAAGTATTTTCACTCATTTGGATAGTTTCACTAGACTGGAACAGCAGTTCCATTTCTTGGAGACAGCTATGTCCATTCCTTGGAATACTTTATAATATTTTATCAGCAGACTATAAGGGTACACTGACATAAATAAATGCCTCCTACTACTGTTACAGTAATAGATGAAAAATTACAGTCAGACCCATGGTATGTAGTAATGCCCTTGGGAACTGAGAGCCTGCGTAGTTTTGTGCAACACTTTGTCTTGGTCATAAGGATTGTGGGCAATCACTGTGACACTAAGGAGGACTTTCCAGCACTTTGATGGGAGACCACCTAGAATTACTGGTAAATAGGCTCAAATAAGGGAATTTTGTTCAAGTACAAGGTTCTGGTACCAAATACATTGAAAACATTCTTTTGATCTCTTTGACACTAACATACAGTATCTTTCAACCCTGCGTAAGAAGCCTGCAACCTCGATTTGAGGTGAGAGTCAATATTTGTGGTAACCTGCTAAAGGAGTTATCAAATTAAGGAGTCTACAGACTGCCCTAGTTAATCAGCAGTAACTATGATGCAATATGAAGGTAGAGACCATGGTAATTAGGAGTTAAAGCTCTCATCCTACCTCTTCTTTGGCAAAAAATCTCTACTCAGTTAGCTTACATATTCCCCTGGGGGAAATCTGTCACTTCAGAGGGTTTATATGAATGCTCTGATTTTTTGTTGAATAAAAACCTGTCTACTAAAAATTATTCGTGAAATGACTTTTATTTTATGACCTAAGAAGAGTTTTTGAACAGGTATGAATCGTCACAAGGTATCTTTTTAGCTTGTCCATATTGTAATAATGGTATAAAGAATTAGGACATACTTTGTTATTAAATAACTTTCTACATAGTAATTATCATAACATCAATATGGAATACATATTTTAAAGATTTTAAAGGACGTTTTACCCTGTGTTGTATGACAGACTAAATAATACGACACAAATCCTGGCAAGAGAGCTCACTCACCATGGGGAACTACAGCCACAGATCCATGATACAAAGTGTTCATGGGCTAAACTCCAGTTTAATGTGTTCTTTCCCACTCCTGACCCTCTGCTGCAAGCACAATGCCTTCTCGTTTGTGGCAGCACAACAGTTCATGAGTCTGTGTTGTGAACCAGACCTCTGAAATTTGGCTGAAAAAAGCAGTATGTGTGAGAGAAAGAAGAATAATATTGAAGTAGTTTTTTGATCTTTCACAGTTGTGCTGCAAGATGTGGTGGACAACAATGAGCAGTGGAAAATGCAGAGAAGTTGTAGATGAGACTGAAGCCAACAGTGTCATTGCCAAAGCAAAACTATAACATAATGTAGCTTTAGAAAAGAGCCTAAATATTTCCTTAAATAGATTACCAAGAGATGGTCCTACAAGCTGCTAGATATGAATTCTGCTGGGTCTTGAAAAGACAAGTTCTGCAATACATTGCTCCGCAGCCAGAGAGCCACTCAAGTGTGATGTTAGGGCCAACTGCAGCCCAACTGGTTTCTTCCCCCTTGAGTGTGATTTGATAATATCTGAACTCATCAGTTCTGGAAACAAGGCAAAATCTCAAAGCTGAGTTGCATGATTTTATCCTTACAACTCATTCTTTCCACTTAGCCCTATTAGGCATGGAGTAGATTTTTGTAAAACTTCTTTATTTGTATAAATATTTGCTATCTCCATGTATATGTCTTTGACCTAATATATCATGCTGTTCTTTAGTTAGAAAGTTAACAAAATGAAGAACATTTTCAACATTTGTCCAGTAGTAGGAGACTGTCAGATAACTGGTCGAAAATTGAGTCATCCACCATCTTTATATTAATGTTAATGCTACGCTACCACCTTGTGGACAAAAGGTAAATAGCACAGAGCTGCTCTACGCTCGGGTACACCGTCCCTATGAAATATGGCATTCGTTGGGAAGGTGGCTGTAAGGCAGCCTAGCTGGCAAGGGCAGTACAGACTGAGCTAGTTTAGGATCTGAGAAATCAATAGAATCCAAACTGATTGTGCAAATCTGCTAGAGCTCTGAAGTGTGGTAGCAGGTGAATGGTACCCCTCAATGGGATATGACAGTCTGATTCTCCCCTAAGGTATCGAGAGAAGCACGTAGGAATGAAATCATGTTCCTGAGATACTAGTGTACCAATATCTTTATATAGCAACTCCTCTGACTGCTCTCAAATGCAACCCTCAGAGCTGCCTGCAGCTTCCTTGACTGTTTTCTATATGCTAGCTCAGTCGACAAGTCATTTGGCAGTGTATCACCTTACAGTCTCAGATCCTCCATAGTTTTCTCTCCACGTGCAGGGATTGCAACAGCTTTCTTGAATTTCAGTGCTGTGCTTCAGTGAAGAGCAGGAATCATAATACCAATTCAAAATTCATTTACTGAGCATGTTATTAATAATAGTATTATTGGTAGCCTCTTCATCCCATCAGGATATACCTATGGTACTTAACAGATTCCAAGAGAAGTACGTTCAAAACTGTCACATTCACTTTTCCCTAAAACTGAAGAAATCTCCTTGTATGTCTGAACCTGCACAACCAGGAGATGTGCCATCTGATGTCCTTCCTCATACATGAACTACAGATAGATCTGAAAAACAAACATCACTCAGACACTTCAAATACATGCCAGAGATGATTGACATGGGTCTTAATGTGGCTGAAGGCAAAGCCTCTTGGGGAGCGGAGTGGGTCTGCATCACTTGATAGTTAATATGCTAGAGATTCAGATTTACACTAATGCCAAGTTCTCTCTGCAGTTTAATGTGGTACATGAATGCAGACTGAGGCTTTTCACATCTGGCATACATGTCCAAAAAAAAAAAAAAAAAAGGAAAAAAAAAAAAAAAAAGCAATTTATTTGATACTACAGAGCAAGCGCAAGCCTTCCTTAATTGTTCTTCTATGAGAGCAATTGTCTCAGCATGAAAAATTAGTTGTCCATTGGATTAAGCACATGAACATGTGTCTTGAACATGGCAAGAAATTGCTTTAACAGACAGCAGAATTCTTTGTGATTTCCTTCTTTCTCATTTTCCCCATCCTCTAAAACTCCATAAGATAGTTTGAGTGTTTTTTTAAGGCTCACCTTTTTCAAGATCAAGAATTGCACATCTTGACATGTAGGAATGATCGCATGAGGTACCCTGCATGGATGAAACAAGGAGTTTCAGACAAAACTAAAACATAAAAAAAGGAACATGTGAAAGGTGGAATTAGTATCAGGAAACCACATCTGGAGTGCTGCATCCAGTTCTGGAATCCCCAGTAAGAGGACAAGGACATACTGAAGCAAGACTGTGGAAGTGATTCAGGCAGTATCTTATATACAGGAAAACACTGAGGGAGCTGGGACTGTTCAGCCTGGGAAAAAGAAGGTTCAGTGGCATCTTATCAGTGTGTGCAAATATCTGATGTGGAGAGTAAAGAAGACAGAGACAGGCTTTTTTGTTGGTGTCCTATCAAAGGACAAGAGGCAAATGGGCACAGACTGAAGTATAGGAAACTCCATTTAAACATAAAAGGCTTTTTTACTGTGAGAGTGTTTGAATACTAGAACAAGCTGCCCAGAAAGGTTGTGGAGTCTCTGCTCTTGGAGATATTCAAAACCTGGCTGGACACATTACTGAGCATCCTGTTCTAGTTGACCCCGCTCTCACTAGGGGGTTGGACTGTGCAAACTCAGAGGTGCCTTCCAAACTCAGTGTGAGTCTGTTCAGCAATATCTTCTTATAACAGGCACTATTCTCACATGAGCAATGCTGCTGTGTTCATCTTCTTGTTCCCTTTTTGGCAGAGATGGAAAAAAGAAAAAAAAAGAAAAAAAAAAAAACTTTTTCATTCTGCTTTCAGAATAACATCCAGCCCACAGGTACTGTGGCACACGAATGAGTCCTTATGCTCTCTTCAGCTGTTTTCCTTGTCCTACATCTCATTTTCCCAAAGAAGCTTATTGAAGCATCACAGCTCCCTTTTGGCCCCAGCTTCCATCTTATGGGGAGATGGGAAAGAGAATCATTCTTTCAGTATGGCAGAAGCACAGAGTAAGCTTAGCTGTCTTTTGCAACAGCTCTATGAGTATTGTCTGTTATTTCAGAATTAGATTCCGTTCCTCTTGTTCTGCCTCAAGCACAGCAAAATTGTTGCACAAATATACTATGAGTATAGGACTCTCTCCTGGTTAGGCCTCTCCTGTTTTTCCTTTTCTCCTCTCTTCCACTGAGAATGTCAGCTAGCTTAAAGTGCAGCAGGACAGATCAATAACGTGAAATGACACAGGTGTCATGGAGAAATGGGTAATGTACCAAAGACCTTGCTCTTAAATATGTATTAATTTCGTCTACTGAGATCTTGCTGGAGATAGATTTTCATGTTGTGCTGAAAATAACTCTTTTACAGAGGGTGGAAGTCTGGTAATGTGATAAATGCTGAACCTGCTTTTCTCTGGAGACAAAATCATAGCAGAACACTCTGTGATGATGTTGGAAGAAGAATTCAGATTTCTTGTTGGTCTTTGTTGGTGTCCCTATCCATGGAACTATATTTTTCTCACTTCTACAAGTTGGATTCCTATTTTAAAGAATAGTCTCCTTGCTTCAATTTTCTTAAATGATATAATTTATTTTCCCATCTTGCACACAAATATAAACAGGATTCCATAATTTCAAAATTGATATATTAGTCAGCACAAAACCTGAGCTTTCTTTCATGAGTTATACTCAGCATACTCCATGATACTCTATGTAGTATAGCCTAAGATAGCTCTACTGAAACTAGTGGAGCGGTCCCATTTTATTTTATCTTATGATAGGGAACTAAACCATCAGGGGGAATCATACTGAGCCAAGTCCTCTGTAATAACTAATTTTCTTCAGCTGTTAGTCAACACCTAAAGGCTTTAGTAAACTAGTGGAATGTAAAGAACTATTTGCAGAAATTAAACAAGAAGGTTTTCTTGTAGCCTATCATTGTTATGTAAGCACTAAACAGTGAGGTGCTCTGTAATTTTCTGTGTAATTACATAATTGCTTCTTTGCTTCATGTTTTCATTCTGGTTCATGGGCAAATGGAGATGTCAAGGCAATAGGAAAGTCAATTTTCTTCACACATTTTTTTTACTTTTTATTTTTTATTCTTTCTTAAACACCACTAAGCCAAGCAAGATAGCATTGCAAAAACTAATGATATATCATAAATTACTGAGAAAATGTGCTTGGATGGTTTGCCCACAACCCAAGGAAGCTATACCATAAATCCTTTACCATGTCAGTGATGGGGTGAAATTGTTTCCAAATTGTGTATGCACTTGATAGCCATATTAGATGACAGCTTTCTAAAACAAAGCCCATTCTAGTAACTTTTGGCTTGCTTCTTGCTCACAGATGAAGACTGTTAATTGGAAAAAAGTTACAACAAACAATATTGACTAGCGAGTTTCTTTTAGGAAACTTCTTCCTCCTCAAGCTCCCTGCAGCTAATACAGTGTTGCATAGAGCTAAAATTCAGAATCAGTTACAAAGCTTGCCTTTGTAGGACACCAGAGACACAAGAGTTGAGTGAAATCATTTTGTTTACTGAGATTTAAACTGAGAAATATGAACTAATGCAAGAGTCAGAACAAAATTGAAATATCTGAAGTGCAAGACTTAAACACTGTACAAAATTCATATCATCATCCAACACACATTCCATTTCTAACCCATCAGTTTTGGGATTCATTCAGGAAATACTTAAAAACAGGCTTTTTTTTTTATGGGTTCTGTTGAGAATGTTTCTAGCACTTGTACAAAACCTAATGATGATCATCTGTGTCATCTTGTGAGGCATTCTTGAAACACAGCATTTGTTAATTAACAAATAATAGGTATTTTCCTTCTGTGAGTTCATTTTAATTGGCTATTTATGGCAGAGTATTTAAGTGTTCCTGTCTACCACTTCAAGGAATATTTCTATAGTTCTGATTTTTTTTTCTCCCCTCTGTCAGTAAATATAAGTGTATGAAATGCAACACAGAAATATGACTGTAAATTGATCCTTTATTTTTACTTCCACATAAACTACTACTTTATTTAATAGGAATTTTGCTGTTTATTCAGAATTTATAACTGTCTTCACCAAAGTGAAAAGCATATCCTATTTTATGGCATGCCAGCTTCAAACTCCATGACAGCAGAAGTAGGCCCAGTAGCTGAAAATAGTACCCAAAAATGCTACAACACAGATAATTCAGATATTGAAGTTCCAGACTGAAGGATTTTTCCAGTTACTTTACCTGACAGGTATTATGTGCCATGTTTTATCATTAGCAGTTTATGTTTGAAACTGTCACGAGTGACTTTGTGAAAGATGTACTTTGAAGACAAACACTGTTAGTTGTAGGTGGAAGTAGAGATTTGTTTTGGATATGTTGGGTGACAGCTGTCACTCTTTTACCCAAACGTAAACATTTTGCCAGGTTAATTGTCTTCAGCAAGGGCCAAGTTGAAGCTCAGGAGGGCCCATTTTTTCCTCAAGTTCTACCCAAAACCCAGGGAAAATAATAATAAACTTTCCTGTGTTCGGTGACATAATTTTCCCTGTTGGCAAGCACAAGTAAAAGGGATTAGCAAACAGCATTTTAAATAAAGGGAGAAAAGAAAACTCATGAGAAAATAGTTAAGTGGAGTGGAAGATAGTACTGTATAGCTCTAGCAATAACAAATTTACAGTCTTCTGCTGGGGAGGCACTGCTTTGCCAGCTGCTTTTTTTCCCCTTCTAAGGTAGTCTTCACTCAAAGTTTAGGATTATTGAGTCTTGCAGGGCAGCAAGGCCGGGGCAACTTCAGCTTTCCCATGCACCATGGAAAAATACTCTTTTCCAAGACCTCTTTTCTACTTGCTAACCTTTGTACCCCATGCTGAAAGCAAATGCCTTAGATAAGGCTAACACTCCTTAGGCACAGTTAAAAAGGCATAACTGACTTTGATTTCTCTACAGTCTTGCAGTTACAAACTTTTCTCCTTTATGCTAAACCTCCCTTTATTTTTTTTTCCTCAAACATTGAAACAACATATGCAAAACAAACGTGTTTTGGGCCTGTCTACCAGTCCTTTCCATTTATTGCTCCTTTGCTCTCCCAGTTGTCAGCCAGACTCCTCTTCTAGTTTGGCTTTCTTTCCCCTGAGGAATTCTTGTGGTGGGAGAGAGTGCCAGAGATTTGCTTTCACATTGGGCCTCAGCCACCAGTGTTACCCAAAGTTAATGTATATTTAATACGAGACAGACAGTAACCCTTTCTGCCAGCCTCTGACCATGCACCAGATGGAGAATGCTGCGAAGTAATGTCTTCTAACTAAATCTAAAAGCCCATGTATCAACTCCTGATTAGTGGTAGGGTGAGATTACTAGCAATGTATGTCTATACCCCTCTGTTTCTTTGCCAGTTGGAATTTATCCATGCTGTTGGATATCTACAGAAGCAGACTCCAGAGAACCTTCTGTTTTTGCAGTAAGGCAAAGCTACTAGAGGTTTTTTTCTAGTAGCTTTATTTCCTGCTTCAAACAGTCATGTAACACTTCTGTCTGTGACTGATGGTCACGATTTACTGGGTACGAAGTTGTAACTTCTCCACGGTGGCTGTAAGATGATCTTCAGGTGTGTAGCTGTACATTTAATGAATTTAAGTTGCTTTAGGAATACGCTATCATTTTCATGGAAGTTTGATTTTTTATATTTGTTTATTTGTTTCTTCCTTCATGGGTCAGCAGAGACCCAATGCAATATAGTGCTTTCTTTCTGGGAAGTCTTTTGGTTTTTTGTTTAATTTATTTTGGGATTTCTTTAATCAGTTAAATACGGTTTTAAGTTCATCAGGTAGTAAAAAGGTTGAAATACTAAAGGAGCCAGAGAGAAGTGACTGAGAAGGTCTTTTTGAGGATGACAGTTCTGCCTTGTAATACAATACTGTTTCTCATGGGAGTGGGTGGGAGGCCTGCCTAAATTTCCTCTTCCTGTTCTGCCAAATTCCCCAAATTGCATAACTATGTATTCTCCTTACGCAGTGGTACCCTTGGCATCCCTAGTAAATCTGCAGGGAAGCAGGGAAGCAGCTGGAGGCTTGAGGGTGGACCAAAATTGGTAGAGGACAGACTTGGTTAGCCAAAAAAACAAAACAAACCCAAACCCACGAACCAAATTTACTAACTCTCCCATGTATAACAGAACAACACAATACAGATTTAATAACATACACTATTTTGCTCTAAATGCACTCCATCTAGGAAAAATAAGTTTATCGGGATAAGCAAAGGACCCATGGGGAGTTCATCAGTTCAGTTTCAAGTCACAGGATGTGTTTTACTTGGCTTTGGAGCCTTCTTGTGCAAGATTAATGTGAAACTGCTGAAATGCAAACTGACAAAAAGACATATTTTTACTGGTTGGTGCTTTTTCCTTTGTGCCTTTATTTTCATAGGGAGGCCCGATCAGTGCCTTCCCCATCACCCCGTCTTAGACCAACAAGAGTATGAGGTACTTCTTGGCTTCTGTGAAGAAATGAAAGAATGGCTGTTGGAAGAGCAGCCTGACCAGTGTACCTCATAAGGATGTAACCCTGAAGTCTTTTGTATTGTAATATCACTGAATAAGAGTAGAAGAATTTGGACCTCATTAAAGAGGAGTGTCAATCATAACTATCCAGGGGTAAGGTTTGCTTGAGTAAGAAAGGAAAGATTTGCCTCCTTTGGAAAAATATTTCTGGCTCTTAACAGTTCAAGTAGTGCAATTCATTACTTTTGAAGCTTTGCTAAGCTGTACTGGAGCCTACCCTAGCCATGTATGCAGACCGAATATCATTAAGACAATAAAAAAGCAAGTACACCCACAGAGGTTTTGACTGCTCTGACTTTCTGTACACAGCACCTTAATAGGCTCAGTACTGTCACTGGGATTATTCAAGAGATCAGGTACTACTCAGCATGTGTAATGATTGGAGAATCTGGCTCCAAATGGTTTCTTTTTCTCTCATTGCTACAGGAACTGGAAAAGACAAGGGTGCGTGGGCGGGCCTGGAGTCCCTCCAAGGAAAGTGTGAGGCCTTGGGCAAAACAAATCCATCAGGTCTCTCATTTCTTCCAAATATAGGTCTGTTCTGAGCGATAGCCAAACTCAAGTATAAACTCCACATTCAACCATTTCAGAGGGAATACATGAAAAAGGCCCTATGGCCTACAGAATCCATCTATAGAAAATATTTTGATAGCTCTTCCGCTCTGGCATTATCTTCCACTTAAAAAGAAAGAAAAAGAAAACACACAAAACTGGAGCACATGGTTCCATTTTCAGTGTAAAATAACTGGTTGATGAAAATAATATTTCTGAAAACAATCTGTTGTGAGCTATCAAGCATTTTTGCCTATGTACCATTTGGCAGGAAGTACACAGATAAATTATTACAATATGTAACAAAACAAATCGCTCTGAAGAGAAACAGTATTTGTGTGTGTATAAGTGGGATAAGTAGAATTAAATCCATAAAAGTATGTTGAGAGATCATCATTCATCACAGCAGAAATACCCTGGAAGCAAAAGAACTCACTTCAGCTCTGTCCCTGTCTGAATCTCTAGCAAAACAGGTTTTACAATATGCAAAATTTTTCCTGAAGTAAAACACAAAAATCCTATATTTCAATGAAAAAGAAAGAGCTCAGGATGTTCCTGCTGCTGAGAGAAAGGGGTCTCACAGATATTTTGCCAAGATAGTTCCAAATTTGTCAGGCATCACCGCATTTTAATAAAATGGAGCCATTGCAGCAGCTCCCTAGGTCTTGAATACGCTATTAGTGCCCATGGGAGAATTTTCTGAAGTGCTTATGGACATGAAGATTTAAGAGACAAAATCCCATTAACTTCCAATAAGACAGTTTCTTTAGAGCCTGGCACATGTACAAATTACAGTGAGATAAGCTCTGTATGAAATAACAGCATGCAAATTGCTCTGTTGTGACTTTCTGTGTACATGCTGTTATCCCACAGTGACCAGTTAAGGCAGAGTTGATGACTCCTTTTCCATCAAGAGCCAAACCACCTCACATTTACATCAGAGTTCAGGCCATGTATGCTGGTAGTTAATGGACAGCAGTGGACAAGCTGCAAGCTTGCTCTCTGCCTTATCCTAAATACACTTTTGAAAATACAAGTAGGGTTTCTTAGCTGCACGGAATAAATCTACACTGACGTCTGTGGATTACTGTCACCCAACTTCAGCCATGAGATCCACATTGCCCCTACTTATGTCATATCCACAGCCTGCTTCAATGTTGTCTGTTTGTGCTGCTGCTAAGCAGAGAGGGAATCCTTCCAGGCATAAGCCTCCTTTTCTTTTCCCAGACTAGTCTCTATTTGTAGATAGTGGAGGAAGGAAGGATTCTAAAAGAGCATGAAAGTCTGGAAAAGGCAATTAAAGGATTGTTTCTGTAAAACATGACCTACAGAGTGGAGATAAATTTCAGGCACATCTGAGAAAGGAACTAGAGCAGGAAGCAAGATGAGTTGGATTACGTGACTGGTATTGTATCCATAGCAAGGCTATATGGCTACTTTTGTTTGATCTTAGGATTTGCTCCATCAATAATAAATATACTTCAATTTTTGGTTATTACTAAAAGTCATTATAACGCCAATGAAAAACAAAAATCTTTAAATGTGTTTACGACTATCTGCATCACATGATCTACACCTACATCAATGGGACTCACTCCATTTCTTATAGGCTTCTTTGAAAATATTTTCATACATTTATCTTTCCTCTCTCCAGAATCCAAAATTCTGTTTCAAATCAAGCAGGTATGCCACAGAGCCACAGCATCACAGAAATCAGATTTTCTGCCCTTTTTGCCTTTTTTTTTTTTAATCCAAGAATACATATTCTGTGTTCTCAAATATGACAGGAAATCATTTTGCCACATTTGAAAGCTACAGAAAAATAAGACTGTCTAAAAAATGAATAGCAAGCAGAAGTAAAAGGTCCTTCTTACAAACTCTTGCATTTGTACATTGTAAAGGAATCATTCATAGTTTGTGAACACAATAGCTGATAGTAATTGCTAGCAGAAATGAGCTAGCTGCAAGGACTGTAGGCAGCTGGCCAGCCTTAAAGATTGTGATCTTGTCATTTAAGCAAGAAGTAAAACACTTTGTGACAGAAGAGTTATTGAGTTATTTTGTGACCAATAACTTCAAAAGGCAGCAGGTGAACAAAAAACCTGTAGAGGTCCAATAATAACAGATAAGTACACACCAAACAGCTGCAGCTTATATCACCTACCAAAAACTGGAGTAATTTGAGCTTTTTTGTCATTTAAATATACTCAGTAGGAATGCATTAATGTGGCTAAGTCAGCAGCCTAAATTACAGTGAAAAGATTAGCTTGAGAGAGCTGTTTGTGGGTTAAAGGTGCATGCAGCTGCATGTTTGCATGCACCTACAACTTCATCACTAAATCTCCAAGTGCTGCAACTGCCTACATATATATCAGTTCCAGATGAGATGTACTGCTGCAGTTTTAAGAGAGATTTTCAAGGGCCAGGCAGAGATTTTTCAGGTCCTCTTTCATTTGACTGAGTGCCCTCTCGACTTTCTGTGGTGTGTTCAGAATCTCTACGCTGCTGGTGAATGGATCATAGTGCAAAGAAAAGGGCTTCTTGATCTTCATTGAGTAGTTTCTGTGAAGGAAGGAGACAGACCTGCTAGTTCAGAAGACACTTCTCCACATATAAAACCTGCAGGACCTAATTTATCCATACGTAGGCGTGGATTTATCAGGGTAGCCCTGGCTACTGTGACACCCTCATCACTGTCACTCCATAAGGTTTTCTGGTGCATTATATCCTCCCCACAGCTGAACTACTTGCAGCCCAAAAGATCTGCAGTGCCTGCCTCTCAGCATGGCTGGCTCAGATCCGTCTGTGCTCTTACAGCTCTCCGTTAACACAGTTCAGAGTTATTACAACCACAAGCTAGAGGAATGCAGAAACACAGCATGTCTGCTGCCTTCACTTCCAAGAAATAACCTGGAGTAGCTCTTTCTGCATAAAATCCTAAAAACTTATCCATACTAGGCATACTGGACTATTTTGCCATCTCTCTTGAAAGGAAAAAAAATATATAAAAAAATTGCTTGCCATTTTTGACAATGTTTCCATTAAGTACATGCTGGTAGGAACCCCCTGTACTGATGTTGCCTTATGTTTTCCATTCTGACAGATTCTTGTGCCTTCAGTTATTTTGAGCAGCTTTGGCTGAACAACCATCCTGAAAAATGTATGAAAAACTTTAAGTTTGAGAATGGTGTTTTCCTTGTCCTTTTAAGTTCTTTTCAGGTCTGCCTGAGTCAAAAGCTCTTGAAAATCTCTCTTCTGCCAGTGAGTTCTCAGCTGCATTTTAGCACAGTGCCAAGATAATAGCTAAATCTGAACCCGCAGATTTAAGATGAGGAGCCTAATTTGCTATTGTTATAACCTCAGCAGACAGTGTTTTGGGGCAGGAGGTGGGGGAGGATGGGAAGAAATCTGGCCCAAGTTCTCCTCTTCTAATAAATTTCTCATTTCAGCTCCTGCATGCTCCCCAGTAGCGCCAGCTAGAATTGCTCTTGTTATTCTAACTGTTGGAGATTGAGGCCCAGAATTTTAAACCCTTTTTAAAAACAACAACTTATTACATAACAGTCACAGAAATGCATTTAGAAACACCTCAAGCTAATTTGAAATAATATTATTTAGATTGCAGTCAGCTACTTGGTAGAAATCAGTCTGCCTGTGAACGCTGATTCTGCATTCTTGCGCAGATATAATCAGAGGAGAAAGGCAATCTTGTTTTTAAGACCCCTGCTAATCCATGTTAATTCCCAAGTCTGCTATAAAATTTCTGTGTGACCTTGGGTAAGTCAGTTCTTCGTGACCTCCCATTTGTCTGGAATAGCGCATAGGCACCCTATTTGTGGGATTGCACTCTACTCTCACTGTTCAGTTGCAGAACTTACCTCAGAAGTTGATAAGATGAAGTATTGCTGAGACAAAGTATTGGACAGGGTATAGCAATACTTAGCTATGGCTTTTCATGAAGTTTTTCTCAGATAAACACTTTCACATCTAAAAAAGCCACTGTGCAGCAGAAATGTGTGTTCAAGCTGGTGTGTGCCCCCCCCCCCCCCCCACCACCAGTGAAATTACTTACTGGAGCTTGGCCTTGGCATCTTCAAAACTTTCTGCTATGAAATAGACAGGCTGGAAGGCTTGATCCTGATACGGGTGAACTGCAGTCACTTCTGGATCAAAAGGCTTGTACTCTGGCTTGTTTGATAAAGCGTACTTTGTAACAGGAACAACAAAGGTTAGAATAGGTAAATGAACATAGCAAGAATCAGTCTTTACTGGGCTGTGAAATACTCATGGAATAGCTAAAGGCAGTATCAATTCATGTTCTTTCACAGGTGAAAGCTGTTTTTCATAAATAGCAGTTAATAAGTTTGTTTTTTTTTAAAAAAAAGAAGGAAGAAGAAGAAGAAGAAGAAGAAGAAGAAGAAGAAGAAGAAGAAGAAGAAGAAGAAGAAGAAGAAGAAGAAGAGATTTTCTGTATTACACTGATGTATTATTAGATACCATAGACACATTCACAAACAGGAAGGGGGAAGTCTACGCTACAATATAAAATATAAATATCTACCAAAATATAAATATCTATCAGAAAAAATAATCTCAGCATCATGCTGTTTTCTCAGCCAATAGCACAGAAGAGTCTGCACACTATTTTGAAGTCCCCAGACCATGTTAGGAAGCTCACATTTCCTGCTGAAATGAAAAACAGAATGATCTTGGTATTTTCTGCACAGCTCCCATGACATTTAAGCAGCACTAAAGTGTCCCTGAAAGCCAAGCTATAATTGTACACTATACTTTGCACGTGTATGTTTGTGATTTGGGCCCATGGAGTTTCTTCTATAAGTTCTGCTTGGGTTCTTCTACATTTTACCCTCAGGCAGATGGTAGGATCATAGAAGCTAATTCTGTCCACACTGCAGTCTGTAGGCACCTTTACAATTTGTATAGACATACTGGAAAACCCTTTAAACCAGCCAGCAGCAGAGATGGTGGCAGTATGACTTCATAGGTATTAGTATTGGTTGTTTAGTACCTGTGCAGGGTCCTAGGAAGGCAGCACAACTAAGGTTCAGAAAAAGTCCCTGCACAGTTTGTCTGCCTCTGCAACCCGAGTCAGATAGGTTAATGCTAGCTCAGTTACAGTGCCATTTGAACTGTGCTGTAGATGTGCCTCAAAGCTGGTCTGGCCTCCAGTTAACCATGATGGTGAGTCCCATGGTCACTTCAGTGAAATGTCCTGTATATAAACAAAAAGGAAAAAGGCAACACCTCTCAGGCAAAACCAAGGCCTTTTTTTTTTCCATCCTCAGCCTGTACAATGGGCCCCCATTTACCTACAGACATCTGATACATCTTATAGTATCAGCCCATTTTTGCTGTCTGCCTGTTTGTCTTTCTCTCTTTTTCCCCAGTCTTCAGAAGGCTCCTTTCACTATTTCACAATGCAATCACCAACTCCCATGATACTTGTAAAGGGCTGGTAAACTGGGTGATGCTTTTCAAGATTTTGTTCAGACAGTACCCTTAAGCACATTTTTAGATGTTTTACTGAACTGAGCCTGAACTCTCCATCATTGGAGGCCTGCGTTAACCAGTAGGTCAATTTGCTGCAGAACTGGTGCAGAAATTCATATACACTTTAAAAAAAGAAAAAAAATAATAAAAAAATAAAATAAAATAAAATATATATATATATATAAAATGCTAAAAGATGATGTTTTTCCTGTTATTCATTTGCAGTGTGTAATTGAAGAATAAACCTTGGAGAGCACTCATACAGTCTAAGATGGATGGTATACACAAACATAAGGCTGCTCTTATAATCTTAGAAGCTCAGGGGACTAATGGGAAAAGATTTTAGAAACTCAAAACCTGACAGGGGTCCCGCTATGCTGTCAGTGCTGAAGCAGAGCTGAAATCCCATTGATTTTAGTGGAAGTTCTGCTTGAAACCGGATGGCCTGAAAGGCCTCTATAAGTTAAGTACTTGTTGTGCTGCAAGAAAAGCATATGTAGCACTGACTGCTGCCAGAAGTGTGGTATGAGCCATAAGATTTTACAGTATGTAGGACAGAGTCCAGCTGAGTGTTAACAGGAGAAGCATTTTGGATAATGCAGAACAGCTGACAGAATATAGTGAAATAAACAGTGCAATACCAAGAGCTATTGGGGAGGAATTCTTACAGTTCAGAAGAGGCAAGGTTGGCCAGCAGTCAGACCCATTACAACTGTTCAGTTTAGACTTGGGTATGGTTATCCTGTCCTTTCCAATACCTAGCTGCTGTCTTTAAATGATTTTTTAGACAACATGGATTTAAGCACAAGTACCTTGCAGAGGGTGTTTCATCTCTACCTCTTGTTATCTGCCTTTCCCTATGTTGTTCCCCAGGTTTGGGCAAGATAAGCTCATACATAGAAAATAACTACCCAAAGTTGACTTCAAACTGGTCAGAGGGGGTGCTGTGGAGAAAAGGAAAACATTTTGAAGACTTTGTAGTCAGGATGTGGTTCCTTGGGTTACAGTCATACACTCATAGACAGCCAGTCCAGGCTGCAGTTCAGGGATGTTCCTAGACTCCTTACTGATGCTTAATTCTCAATAATATTAGCTTTATGTTACACCACTCACCCTTTCCAGCTGGTTAGATGTTATCTTCTTGCAGCCAACCATCTGGCCTTAATAACTCATGCCTTTATTGGCTCCTTAGTGCCCAAATCACCCTGCTATAACTGATCTGGAAGCCTCCAGTGATGAGGAAGCCACTCCTTTGCCCAGCTTACCGCATGTGTCTCCCTGATCACACAACCTGCAGTGAGTCTGGCTGTGCCACTTTTGCTGAGCCTCTAGATGACATGAAATTGAGTTTGGGGACTCCACACATAAGCCCACGTCTGTACTGATACAGAGAAGGCTGGCAGATAATTATCAGGAAGGACAATGGCTTTCTCCCAAGCAAGAGTGAAGCTTATCCAGACCTTTCTTAAGATCTAATCTAAGACTGCAAAATGAGCTCTTTAAGGAACTAAAGGCTATCATGAGCCTCACTATCTTCCAGTCCATGTTCAAGGAACATTTTTTATTTCATCTCTAACAAAACTGCCTAACCACTGCTGTATTTCTAAAACAAACAAACAAGAAAAAAAATAAACAAACAAACAAACAAACAAAACCCACACCCTTCTACTGAAATAGACACTGCATTACACATATTTCCTCTCTTCAGCTGCGAAAGAAACAGTTCATATATTTTTTCAAGTTTCAAGTATAGCACCTCAGCACTTCAGTGACACTGTCATGGATTCTATACTGAAGTTAGAATTAAACACTTATAAACACTACAACGACTAAATGGAACCATTTCGGGTTTTCAGTTTTGTTACAAATAAAAATCCATGAGGTGAATCAGCCAGCCCTCTAAGGAAACTTGAGCACTTAAGGCCATAGATATAAATAATTTGTGTACATGAAGTTTCAGGTGCTCAAGGTGAATTGCACAGAAACTACTAATCTGCTGTCCACAAAGCTACACAGATAAACTTCCAGAGCTTACATAAGGATTGTACATGGCGCATAGCATTATTGCTGATCAGCTACTTGCCCATCTTAGGTGTTACATGAAAAGCGGACACACTTTTGGAAGGGGTTAGGAGGGAATCCTTCTTCGTTACCTTTTGAGTATAAATGCCATCACATCTGTATATAATTTCAGAAATAAGATGGATGAAGACCCAGGTGAACCCAGCTGTATCAAAAACTTATCTTGCAGCATTACCCTTCAATTACTGATAATAAAAGTAAAGACAAGAATCAGACATTTATCAACTCAAGGACAATTATCACTCCTATAGTCAACCTTACAGGCAGGGAATCTGAGATGCACTTCTACTTTTGTGCTATATGGCACAGTTTTGTGAACAAGCAATGCTTGACTACTACTTTAATCCAAAGTGGAACAGCTTATTGGTGTCTGGTGAAGAAAAGGGCAGAAAGAGAGGAGGGAGAGCACAAGTTTGGTACATGCAATTCCAGACACTAAAGCTGAGTGTTTCTGACATGACTTTTACTTTCCAGTGTGTCAAAAGAAAACAGAAAAGAAGGTAACTTGATTCAGATAGATTCTGTGGGAATATTACTATGAAAGCTGCGTAAATATACAAGACATGATTACAAGTGCCATTTAGGAAATGCATACGATTTAAAGCTACGATTTAAAGTATTCAGGCAGACAGACTAGAATAAATGTTGCCTTTACCTGTGCTTTGATATTGGACCTTCTTGGTTTTACCAGATAAATAACAGCAAATCTAAGTATCCTGCTTACTAGCTCTAAATACCGAGGGAGTCTCAGAAAAATAGTAGCTTCAGCCTTACCCTAGAATAGACAGATACTCAAACTAAATGCTTCACTCTGGAGACTAATTTGTAGGTGATCTGGTTGATCAGTTTGAAGATAATATACATTTCACTGTTTTAAAGATTAGTGCTCATGAGCAGTCAGGCACAAGATCAGGCTGCTGTGCAAAAAGAAGGCATTCTCATTTATCTATAGGGGTAGTGAGCATGCAGATCTCAGTTTTCCAATCCAGAAAGCTCTGCAAATCTTATACAACTGAATTTTCTAACGAAACTGTCCAAATTTCAAGTGTCGGAAGAAAACTGGTGCTAAACTCACTGGTGGTAAAATGACACATGACGTCTGTGAGGGTTTCCCTTTCTATAGGTAACTCTCAGATGCACCTCTGTTGTGACTCCTACTATAAATGCATTGAGATACACTAGTGGGTGGTTTCATCCTTCCTCCACTTGACTGGGAGCAGGACTGACCTGTATAGCTTTAGGAGAGTTTTATACTGTTTTTAGTGTTACAACAATCTGTCTCTAGCCATGGAAGTCGAAGGCATGCTAATCCAAAGCCATGGTTCCATATGAATGTATCATGTAGGTAGGTGGCAGGTTGATGCATCAATATGTACCTAGACACATCTGTAGTTTGTGTGTATATATCTCCCATGAAAGTTTTGATACTTAGTTTATAAATAAGCTTGAAAAGAGCACCCTCCACATCCCCACCTTTGGTCCTTACTACTACCAAAAATCATCCAGTATTTGCATAACTTGAAGCAATTGAGACCTAATGATACCAGTTCAGGGCTTTTGCACCTATAAACTGATCATGTGCTTCAGTGTTCTGAAAAACTGAGGAGAAAAAAATGTCCCTCCTACCAACTGCCTGTATGAAGGAGGTGAAACCCATGACCTTTCTGTAAAAGTATACACTCTTTCCACAGTTTATCTCTCCAGTACAGTATTCAGCCTACATATAGATTTTCATCTATATAAAATTCAAGCTACAATTAGTTTTGAAATGTATATATGAATGTAAAATCCAGTCAGTCACTGCTTTTTTGATGTATATGTGCATCAAGGTCAATGCTGTGGATGAAGTTAGCAGTTCATAATAGGCATAATATTGCCCTCTAGTGAGTAATACGGAAAAGTACAGAAAACTTTTATGTTGAAGTTAATTCTGCATCACTACTGGATAGGAGCAGTAAGAAACAAACCTAATACTTTATAGGTTGAGTGTTTCATTGAATTTCATCTCTCTAGGTTGAAGACAGGTAGTCCTACAGCATTTTGTTCCCTACTCGGTAGCTTCCTGAGAGGAAGAACAAATTTTTTTTTCAGAAGAAAAAAGCAGTATTTTAAATCATATTGTTGTATGTGAGGAAATATTTTGCTTTTACCAGAGAATTTAGAGAAACGGATTATAGAAATATTTTCATACCAAATGCATGACACATACCATAAGCTCCCCATAAGATGAAAGCAGTCCTGCCCCATAAGCTCTGATGGATCCATTTTGCTTGCAGAGACCAAACTCCACAGTAAACCAATAAAGCTGATAACAAGAACAATTTGTGAAAATCACAGTCTCAATAGGCAATTCAATTTTAAGCTTTTCATTTTACCTTCCTTCTAAAGTATTTTATCCCTAGTCCTTAATGTTTTTGTATCTTCAAATTTTACAGCTATATATTTTAAGTAAATTACTTTTTCTCTTCAACATATAACACACACAAAAATCCCAATACATATTTTTTCAAAACTTGCCATCCTTTCCATTCTCACTCTCTCCAAAAAATAAAAAGAAAAAACTGCTAATGATACTATCTGTTTTTAAATAAATTAGCTTTGAGCTGCCTTATAGTTGAAAACTGACAGTTTTCAATACATACTCCCAAAAGCACAGGTGGACACCCACAGAGGGTTCAAGACCTTAGAAAGGTCCTTGAAAAGGCAGTTCCTTTCCTCCTTTCTCTAGCATTCATCAGAACTCAGGAATGACTTATTCCTTAGCAGCAATGTATCCTTTAAGATTATACAAATTCCATCTTCATCTTGCTGCAACAGAAAATAAAGATGCATTTTTTTTATTATTTTTTTTTCTTGCAATAAAGCATGACTGGGACCATACTTCCTTTACCTGCTGGACAGTGATGGGATAAAAGCAATTGTTGGCTCTGGTAACCTATTAGCCTTTCCTTTATTATACCATCTAAGGAAATGAACAGTGGAAGAAAAATTCTGCACAGCTTGACCCCTAAGCTGCTGGATAGTTGTTGTGCAAAACATGGAAAACAAAATACAACTCAAGAATATGGTTTTGTGCTGCAACTCTTCAGGGTTACTTTAGGGGCACATAGCTCTTTGCTGCTTCATTTGCAGGGTTCAGATTAGCATTCTCAACATCCTTCTCAAAGAGTTGCAAGCACTTCACAAAATAATGGGAAACTATATTCTGTCTATGTTGTCACTCTCTTTCTCTTTCTTTCCCCAACCTTCTTTGATATGCATCTTCTGATTTTGATGATTTTTGGGTTTAGCCTACAAATTTACAACTAAAGAAGCAGCATGCCAAGATGTTTCTTTTTGCAAAACTCAGAGCTGCTTTTACTAAAATTCCAGTGATAATTCTCCATTATTCTTGTGTTAATAATCTTGATTCTTACTATTTCCAGTGAAAAGCCTTTCAAGTATCTCATGATTTTGCAGAAAGTGACAGTGAGACATGGGACAATGCTTTAGGAGAAGGATTTTTTAATGTATTTATTGTTTTTAAGTGGTTCCTTAGATATCATTTATTTGGCTCTTAGTGAGGTTCTTTCGGTTCTTAGTGTCTTAACAGGGTACAAGACATAGTATTTGTGGCCCACTGTGGCCCACTGTGTATGGATCCACGTGCTTAGAAAACTCATGGAACTGAAGGAACTAACGTCATTTCAACATTTGTTGTATGTATGTTATAGACCATGAAAAAAGTCATGATTCTCTTAAGAAACTCTTAGGTAGCTTAGATATTGCCATATTACCTAAAACAGATAACTCTTTATAATGAATGGAGAATGATAGGGACTTCTAGAGAGAAACAAGAATTTATGGTAGATATCTATGTCTTGATAGAGAAAGCATTAAAAGTTCTCTATCTTCACTTTCTGATGAAGAAACATTAAAAAAGAGCCTAGATTAGATGTCTGAACTTTTTTAAAAAAATGAAGATTGAGTGGTTAATCCAGAACATGTTTACTGTTCTGAATACATGAATGGTACTTAGTACATGGTATTCTCATGAATCCTGAACTGCACGTAACTCTTTAAAAAAGGTTCCTTTGTTCTACCTCTCTAAACCCCAGATGACACTGAAAATTTCAGATCTAGCACCCATTGTTCTGCTAACCTTACCCTTTAAGACTCCTTTCTTCCCCTGAAAAAAAATAATCATGACAGTGAAATAGCTGCTATTATCGGAAAAAATAAAATAAAATAAAAATAAAAAATCTGGCCTCCAGCATATTTTCAGATTAAGATGGGAGCTACAGGTTGCATGAGTCATTCTCACAGATTGTATACAGCCTAGGGATTCAGAACCAAGTGGGAGTACCTGCTGCCAAAGAGCTCACCTATTTCGTGAGATTAGCAAATAAAGGGCACCCTGAATTCTGATGGCCCCCTGCACCATCGAGTATACATATAATCACATTGAGTATACAGTCAATTAGATAAATCTATAAAGTGAGTCAGAACCCTCCCATTGCTGAAACTGTAGAGGCTCAGCTTCAGGAACATATTCTTATGGCAGCAAAAAGTATAAGTATTTCCTCAAAGTGGAATCATGTGCTTCTGGGCTCCCTTGGAGGGACTCCAGCTCCTGCTCTAGCACCTCCCCAACCTGTGGATGAGGAGAAGACAATTCTGCTGCTGCTCCTATTTTTGTGTAGCTAAGCCAAGACACTAAAGAAGAGCCTTCCCTGAACAGTGAGGAATATGAAGTGAGTCCTTTGGTTTTTGCCTCTGATACTAAACTGCTGTCTGTACTTACTGTGGCTAGTTTCTCAATCTCTGTTTCAGATGATCCAAGAGAAGCCAGTCCAATATCCTAAAGCAAGTAAGCAAGCAGTCAGTGTTACACTAGTGTGATTATTCAGCCCAAGGGAGAGAAAGAGGGGAAGGGGGAGGACCACATCATTTCTAGCATGAATAGCATGAACTATTCATTGTTTTTGTCACCCAAAATGACCTTCCATGGCTTCCAGGATGCCTACCTCTCCCTGGCCCCCAGCTACATACCACTGGGAGCCACATTAGATGAGTGTTTAATCCTCAGAGTTCTCTGTGTAAAGTTAACCATCTCTTGGCTTAATGCTGGACTATCTCAGGCACAGATTTGAAGGGAGGAATGAGAAGTAAGGACTGGAAGGTGGGTTTTATTTTTTCCATACCTTTTAGTCTCTCATTCTCTCTCTGACAGCCCTTATCGGTATGTCAGATACATGCAGGGAGGATGCTGTGTACTCACAACTATGTTCTCTGTTAATTACTGTTCTCACAATAATTTACTGTAGGTGTCTCCTCTTAACTATCCTGGGAGCTGTATTGTGCAGCAGACAAACAAAGCCATTCCCTATTCCTCATTCATCTTTTCATGTTGAATGGAATAAAAATGAATGTTTATGGGGTGAATTTCAGCTGTGAAAATACTTTTTGGAAATGTGAAATGCAAATTGTGAAAATTAATTTAATGTTATTCCATGTTGTATAGTCTGTGTTACAGGCAGAGTAAGAGTAAAGCTGAAAGTTTTGAGATTGCTATAATGTCTTTTCTAAGGTGTCCTCAGTTCTGGTGTTGAACTGAACTGAGGAGAGTTCTTCCAAAGACAATTACAGACCTTGAGGATACTTTAAGAACTACTGATAATAGCCAATATATATGACCAGAATGGAAACTGGCATGTATCCAAGTTGATACAATTGGAAACCACATATTGTGAGGTGAAGTGGCTTTATTTTCAGATATTCTATCAGGGATCAACATCATATAACCCCTCTGCACTTATTGTTAGTTTCCACACTGGCCACTGATTGATAACCCTAGAATATGAGTTATCTTTATCCCTCTGCTATGGTTTTGAGGCACACTTATAGTTCTGCAGTCTTTAGTTACACAAGGTCATTGAGTTCACTTGGGTCTGACACCGACAGCTCATACCAAATGGTCTCTTTTGTACAAAGAAGCTCTGTTTTCTTTTTGGAGCCTCCTCGCCAGTGTGAGCAATGCTGTGAGAATCTGGTGAGTTGTAAAAGGAAAAACATCTCAAATGAATGACATGGTGATGGACACAATTAAAGTATCATGTGAGATAAAAAACGTACATCCAGAGGCAGAGCCAGCTTAGGGGTGTGATGGCTGTTGGTGGTTGGGTTGGTTGGTGTGGCATCAGACAGGAAGCCTGGGGAATAAGGTCTATACAGCTCAAACAAGCAGCACTGCAGAGGCTCCACTGGCATCCTGCTGCAGGCTGACTTGGCTCTCCCACAGAGATGTCCCACAAACACTGCTTGCCCTTTCTTTTACAAAATGTCCACAGGGAGCAGTGCTCCACTGTGCACCACTCCCTTGGAGTATTTATCTCTTGAGGCACTGCTAGCCCACTACTGCTGGAGGTTGTGACTCAGACACACCCAAGTCTTAAAATAACATTTCAAGCACGGTGAGCTGCGTGCCTTTGAGGCATGTCTGGCCTGCTACCCAGAGCAATTGGTTAACAGCTAGCAGAACAAGCTTCTTACCTGGGAGAATTGGGCAAACTCCTTATTGGCTAGCATGGGAACATGACCCAGCAACTCATGGCAGCAGTCTCTGGAAAACAAGTGACCTTCACATTTAATTAAAGTGGTTTGTATGTTTGTTTGTTTGTTTGTTTGTTCTCCCTGCTCTACGTGAACATCCTATGAAAGACTTTAGCCAACAGACCTCCCAAGGGAGCTAGTGTGAGGGTTGCAACTGTTTTAGTTACTCTGCAGTAGGTGCCTCCGTACCTGGCCAAGCTTTGCAGAGAGTTTGACAAAGCATTCCCTTCTGCCATGGGGATCCAGCTGCCCCCCACTACACTGGCTATTGTCTCACTTGGGATGGCATGGGCAATAGTCTCCTATGTCACAACATCTTTGAAAAGACCCTGTTTTGTCCCAGCATACAACAAAAACGTCTGTGTGAACTTGTAATTTCTCATGAAATGTAATTGCTGCTGTCTGGCCAGCACTTACTGGGAGAGTTTCACAGCAGGGAATCAAACCCCAGCAGATGGTAAATGAAGGCAGGATGAAAAGATTAAACCAGATATTCTCCAGTCTTTTCCTTCTCCAGACAACTTTGTAAGAGAAACAGAGACCCACACCCTCGCATGCATGACTTCCCCCTCTAAAACTCCAGCTACCAGTTTCTCAGATTGTTTCATTCTGTGGAATACTGGATAGAGATCCAGAGTTTCTCCCGAGAGAATAATTTCCAACACATTCAAAGGACAGGATTGTGCCATGGTATCAAACTTACGGTTCTGGGGAATGCATAGGAGATGAGAAATGTCTTATATACTGTGTGCACTGGAAGACACGGAATGCCAGGCTGGCAAGGAAGTCACGAGCAGACAGCAGCCCTGCTACTGGTCTCAGCTGGAAACCTGTTCTTTCTGCAAAGGAAAGTGAGATAGAATTTAGGACTTCCTATGGTTACTTGCTTTACACACCCACTGTAGGTAAACAGTTTTAGTGGGCCTTCAGGTCCTGTTGCAGTAGCTCCTTCCACTAAAGGATAGTAGGAACATCCTGGCTTACCATTATCAACATGTACCTTTTGTCATTATGGGTCCAGTTAGGGTAACATCAAAACAACCAACTGCTCATCCTTCTCTGAAGATATTTAAGGCCCATCTGGACGCCTACCTGGGCAGCCTGCTCTAAGGAACCTGCTTTGGCAGGGGGGTTGGACCCGATGATCTAGGAAGGGACCTCGAGGTCCCTTCCAACCCCTTCAATTCTGTGATTCTGTGTTTAGTCACACAGCAGTGATGTGAGGTACAGAAGTCCTACTAACGTCAGTTTACATTTCTAGCATGTTAGCACACATTTGTCATGTCAATGATGTGTCTGAGGTCACACACGATCCCTGTGGTCAAGCAGGGAACAGAACCTGCATTTTCAGTCCTTGGTTAGTTTACTAATCCTAGGGTTCTCTCTCATTTCCTCTACAGCACATGGAAAAGATGATAAACAGGAGTTTGGTAAGAGACACTCCCCAACCCTACCCTTGTCTGAGAGCACCTGGCTCTTCTGTGATGCTTGTTCACTATTTAAGCTGGACCTGTGGAATTTCTTATTCCCCAGTATGAAATCTCTGGTACCTCACACACTTGAAGATAAGGGTAGATAAACAATGAGTCTGACCCAGTCTAGGCAATTCCTCTATTCATCAATGCACCTAGTTCAAAATGCCCCAGCAGTAGAATTGGAGCATACTATTCAACTTCTTCTCAATTTGTCAGTGCATGCTGATACAAACTGCATAAACTATCTCAACCCTGGCAAGCCTCCCTGTCAATTTTAGCTTTTGGTCTGAACTTCATTAGAACAGGAACACTCAGGAGGAAGAGCAAAAATGTCCTTGTTAGAGATGATGCTGGAATTTGGCCTTTAGCCATTTAATGTCAGATTTTTTATTAGCTATTCTCAGCTACTTTTCCCCTCTGATTTTTTCACCATTATATTTGCCTAGAACAGACTACATACCCTCCCAGTGATGTGATAATACACATTTTGCTCCACAGTTGTCCTCCATAGAAGAGGTCAGAAAAACACAACACTTTTGCACTTGGATTTTACCTGGTGTTACCAATATTATCCCTGAGCATCCTGCATTACTGTGAAAGGTCTTTGAGAGATGACTGGCAAAATAAACTGTCCTATGGTCAACTGAATGCGTAATCTTCTTTTCCATGGGAAACATGTTGGTGGTCTGCAAAGCTAAGAAAATTGAAAATCACTGCTTTTAAAGAGAGCCAATGGTAATCTTTTTGAAGTCCTATACTCAAAATCTGTGTTGCATTCTCAGCTCCCATAAATGACATTTCATCCGCTTTAAAGCATAAAACTGCATTTTAAAAAATTCAGAAATGGCTTTTTTCTCCCTTTGCTATCCATATCCTATTGTGTCATGAAGCCTGGAACCTAATTTATTTTATGTAAACAAACAAAAAAATCCCACCCAGAAACCAAGCCATTTACAAGATTTGTTTTGTTTTGGTTTTTAATGTTTCTTCCAGCATTTCTTGTCTTGCTCTGTCTGGCTATTAGCACTTTTCTCAGAAAGAAACAGAGAGAGAGAGAGAGAAAAAGATAAAGAAAATGAAAGAGAAGGAGAGAGAGAAAGAGGAGGAAGGGAAGGGAAGGGAAGGGAAGGGAAGGGAAGGGAAGGGAAGGGAAGGGAAGGGAAGGGAAGGGAAGGGAAGGGAAGGGAAGGGAAGGGAAGGGAAGGGAAGGGAAGGGAAGGGAAGGGAAGGGAAGGGAAGGGAAGGGAAGGGAAGGGAAGGGAAGGGAAGGGAAGGGAAGGGAAGGGAAGGGAAGGGAAGGGAAGGGAAGGGAAGGGAAGGGAAGGGAAGGGAAGGGAAGGGAAGGGAAGGGAGATAAAAAGGCCTTATTCAAAGACATAGAAATGACAAAACATCTCAAACTGTCCAGGACAAAAAAAAATGAGTGGAGAGTAAGGAATTTTTCTACCTGACAGTGTGAGGGACTAGGTGGCTAGTGTTTACCATGCTTATCTTCTATTGCTTGACCATATTAAAAAGGTAATGGGTACAAAACTGACACAAAAGATGAACAGCAAATAAATCTATGGAGATTATGTCTTTTTCTATATGCTGACCAAAAGCATCAGAGTTAACCAGGGAACTGGAAGTGTTTGCAAAGCTGCTTCCTGTTCTCCTCCCTCCCAAGTTAGGAAAGCAAGGTGCTATGGGGAATAGAAGACCATCAAATAGGTCTCTATGTGGACTGTCCAGGAGCTAGAACAAAAAGGGCATTCCCTTTCTGCTGACAACATACTAAGCCAATCAGAAAGAACATGAAAAGCTCAGAGTCTGATAATCTTTGGACTACATTCTGAGTCTGAGTGAAATGACAACTGCACCATCTGAAAAATATATCAGACCATTACCAAGCCTTGGAGTAACTCGGTTTTGGAAGGACTATGAGAAAGTCTAGGGAAATTTATATTGTTTTAGCATCCATGTTGAAGGAGCAGAAAAGAAATGAAAATTACAGCTTATGTTCCATGAGATGCCTTTTAAAATACAGGCCAATGAATCAGACAGTCTGCTGATGGAACGGGCTTGGCAAGTTGCCTTCAGAAGCCATAGAAAAAAAAAAGTTTTCTGCTGAAGGTATTATCTGCAAAATCTGAACTTTTATTTCATTAGTGTACAATAAAACCAGAAATCAGCAGAGAACTGGGGGTGTGGCTGCTTGGACCTGCTGCCCAAAGGTCTCTGAAATCAGAAAGAGTTGAAGAGAAGGTCTCAAACAGTTGACCTCATGTGATCTGTAAGGCTTAATTCTTGGCCTAGAAAAACTTGTGCATACAGGCCTGCGTGTTGTAGTGTGAGCTTGCCTGAGTTCACTGGCTGTAATTTCTTCCAGCTGTGGAGGACAATGAATGTCTAAATCCAAACTTCATTCCTAGAAAGAAAGAAGTGCTTAGGTTCCTCTAGTTAACCCTTTAAGAAAAATTCTTGCCCTGTTAAACTGTCACATGCTTAACCTTTTAAATTCCCTTTAGGTAATTGTGGAATACTTATGATGTAGGGTTCATTTCTGTTTAAACCAACCTCACTACCAGACTAGTTAACACTTGACATATCTTGTAGTTCAACTTACATTAAAGTGAGAGGGGATCACTTGGCAGAGTTCACAGACATTGCTGTGTAAAAAAAAAAGGAAGTTCATTTGGCTGTCTGGGCTGTCTATAGCATGATAGTTTTCCCTGCAGGATATTCCTCTCTCTCTCTGCATTTCCATTTATTATATAGTTTATTATACAAGGGCTTATCATCTCATATACTAAAGAATAGTCCAGTCCTTAGAGGCAGTGTTCAGTAAAGATGCATGCTGGGATTTACATCCTAACTGGGAGTGGGACAGTTCAGGGCTCATCCAGAGCTAACCAGTGGAAGGACAAATTGCACAATGGAACTCCACTCATGGAGATGGGGTGAAATTCATCCACTGTATGCTATGGTAGTAGGTGAAATTCATCCACTAATTGCCAAGGAACTTTGGGAGACCTCACAGCCTAAAGGTTGCTTGAAGTTTAGTTGGGTGAACACTGCACACCCATAGCACAGGAAGAAGCCTGAGTACAGTGTTGATTCATGAGCTGTAGGATTAAATATTCTGGCCTTGCTGAAGATCATGGTAAAAGCCACACAGATTAATAATAAATGATCTTATTAGAGGGAATCATTGAAGATAAGGAGGATATCAATTCCAAGCACCATAAAATGGGTCTAAAATAGCTTACCAACTCTTAAATATGTCTATCTTTAACATAGTTCTTTTGAACCAACTTTGTTCTGTCTATGCTTCATAAAGCCTCCATGCTGAGCTACATATCATCTTGGTTTTATCTAAAGTTTAAGGAGGGTAGGACTGGCACTTTAGGGAGTCATTCTATCCGTTTCCTCGGACACACATGCCAGGGTGGAATAAAGTGCCTCTGACATGCCTGATTCCCATTCTCAGTCAGAGAAGTAATTTGGACAATTAGCTTACAGTAGCCGTGCCATGTTTGAAATAGTCGAGTTGAAACTCTGTGAAAATTTTCCCAGCCATTGCTAGTGGAATTTTCAGAATGACTATTTTTAGTGCTCTTTTTTTTTTTTTTTTTTTTCCTCAGAAAAATTTGTATAGCATAGAGAAAATTTAGAACTAGAGCCTACAAAAGAAGTAAGTAGACCCAGACTCAAGATAATCAAATACTGTCAACCAACATGAGCAATAGGAATAATACTATGAGAGGATATTCTTACATTGTCCTAAACTTTCCCACTTTGAAATCATCTGATTCAGTCCAAGAGTATGAATATTTGTGGTAAACAGACCAGTATCATGTGATTTCTGAAGCTCCCTGCTGTCAGCTACTGTGTAAATGAGATAAGATGAGATAAGCTACTTAATGAGAAAAATATTTATAAGCCCAATTACTACAGGAGGGATGGCTAAATGGATAGGAAAATATGTGAAAAAAATACAGGAAAAAATACATAATACACATAGAAATTCCTACAACTGGTTGGTGCTGGCATCTTCGTGAGAGTCATATTTCATATTGCATCCCTCCATTCCCTCACACTAAAATATTTGTCATCAAACAGTTTAATTTTCCGTAAAATTGGCAGTGTTTTGGAAACCTATAGAGCAACAGAAATCTCAATCAAGCTAACTAGCCTCACCTACTGATATGTGGAGCAGGTCATTTGATTTCCTGAGTACTCTATTTAAACTGAATTTATTTAAAGTTAAGCCATAGTTTTTATTTATTTATTTTGGCATAGTGAGCAGTTATTCTCCACTCTCTGGAATATTTCATTTTCACTCAGGAAGAGCAAGGAGGTTTCAAAGACAGGCTTTCTTTAGTTGTTTCTTTAGTGTTCAGCCTGTGGCTTCATAATAATAATGCAGGCTCTCTTTCTCTCCAGCCCTATATTAGCCTGCCCACAACTAACAATGGGTAGGTCAGCCCTGCAATCATATAGATTCTTCTACCTGAGGCCAAATCTTCATGCAGTTATAGCCTAGCACCATGACTTTTCTGCTCTCCTGCACACTAGGTGCCAAACAGTTTAGACTGGTATGTGGGGTCATAGGGACAGAAAGAAGCAGTGGTGTTGCAAGGAAGCTGCTTTTTATTGACTAGCAGGACCTCCTGGAAATTGTGTTCCTCTAGCACATGTTGCCATCCTGTCTCAAGCAACAGGAAAAAAAAAAAAAAAAAAAAAAAAAAAAAACACGTGGACCTGAGAGGTATTTACCTGTAGTTATGTTTGGGTCTTACTTACAGCTTAGTTGTAGAAGTGATACAGCAAAACCCACAGAAAAACTGTATGCTGAAGTCATGCTAAGAAGTGAGCTACTATGGTATTGGAATTAGCTGTTTAGTGCTACACCAACTGTAGTCACTGACAGAACAAACAAACTCAGTCACGCCTCGGTCCCTAGATATGCCTTGTATCAATGTCTTACTAACAGTCACCTTGCATGAGGGAAGTCCAACAGCTAACCAGCTCTGGTTACCATCTTGTGTCCTCTAACACAGCTTGTGTGTACATGTGGTGTACATAAATATTCAGGAAACTGTAGAATAAGCCATAATTCAAAATGACTGGCCTTTTAAAAATCTGGAGACATCCTGAAGTTGAGGTATGTTGTCCTCTTGGTAGCCACAGTATTTCTCCAACTGCTGGAAAGCATCTAGGTATTGTGTGCAAGCATGAGTAGGGTAGAGGCTGCTCAGCTTCTTGTAGACTTCTCTCCTGAAAAGCAAGAGCCATATAGCATGACCCACCTCAGTAAAGTATTTTTCTGCTCTACCTACAGATCCAGAGAGACATGGACCCCCAGCATGAGTCTAAAAATGTGAGCCTGGGACACCTGGTGCTTGGAAGATGAAGTACGGACAGATGTAACTATGCTTGGGGCATTTTGTTTCACTTTTCCTTCATAAGGAGGGTTCTGTTCCACAAATTTGCTTTATCCCTTAATATACCCTAATTCTAATTAGGTTTCTAATACTGGTTTGGAAACATTGACTAGAAATAAAGGTATCAGAGGCACCACAGGAGCCACAGAGAGAAAAGTGAAGCTGTGGCCTTCTGCATTATACTATTTATGTGTGGAATAAGTCAGGTATTTGCTCTCTAAATGAAAGTTCAGCTTGAAATGCTAGTCCCTCTACCTCCATGTCCAGCCTGACTGCTAGCCCTAAAAAATCACATTTTCTGATACTGAAGAGTACATTTGTACAAGCAAAGAGGTTCATACTGTTGCAGTTCAAAATGTCTGCCACGAGCTACGTATTTGAAACACATGACAACTTCTTGAAGCATTTAGCCCATCATAAGAAAGGAGACAGGCTGAAAAAAATTGATGTAACCATATTTTGTCACAGGTTTCAAGCCTCTTTCAGACTTGATGGTGCTTGGTCCTAGAGCTGTGTTTTGGAATACATTTAGCTGTTACAGAATAAACAAGTAGTAATAGGATGGCCAGAAACTTATAGAAATGGCTATTTTTGTTCAGACATAGCCCTAGGGTGTTAAAAATTTTATAAACATTGTTTTATGAAAATTTAGATCATTTTTGGAAGTGCTGGCTATGGAAAATGACCTTTTGTTGTTTTTGTTTTTATTTTTATTTTATTATTTTTATTTTTGTGTGTGTGTGTGATGCTATTGTTGCTATGGAGGTGATAGCCAGTCTCTAATGGCTCTCTCCATTTGTACAAATGACTTACACAGTGTGGGAGTAATGAACCAGAATGAAAGGAAACAACATAAAACAAAACAAAGCAAAAGTTAGGAGGAATAAAAATAAAAGAACAGAGGGAACCAGTGGCTGCTGTCACTATTGCAAAAGCCGCAGGAGACTGGGCCATTTCCATGGAAGAATTAGGAAAAAAATAGGATGACTAGAGTTCAAATGTTGCCCTGCCTTATTCCCCATAGAATACTACTGACTTCAGTGGGATTGCATAGGATCTGAACCAGTACACAGTTCAGCCCCAGACTGGAGTCTAAAGAGGACAGGCTTGTTTACACTTCTGCACATATGGTCTCTTTTATCAAAGTATCACTCTACTGTTTGTCCAAACGTTGTCTACCACAGAAACATAGACAGTCTCAGAGAGTAGTGATGAATTATCCAAAGTCAAGCATCTGTCCTTTCTAAGTAGCTCTAAGGCAATCATCTAAGTTTACTCCAAAGTCAGTAGAGAGTAGCAGATATTTCCAAAGGACAGTTTAGCTTGCGCTAATATAGTGTTGATGTCTTACCATGTGGAAGTGCTAGTCTGGCTGTAAAGGATCTTAGCTCATTGGCCACCTTTCAGAAAACTGAAGTAGAATGAAAATATGACTACAGTAGGTCTCTCCTATTTATAAAAACAACAGCAACAACAAACAAACAATAGTAGAGCCCAGGAATACATCTTCAGTGGGTGTTTGGGGCAAACCACTACCAACAACAACAAAAGGAAAAACAAACAAACAACTAAAAACAACAACAATCTTCACATGCTTAAGTGGTAGTGACTCTGACCCTCTATGGGGATTTGGTTCTCTATCATCACATTGTTTTCAACATCCATTGTCTCCACAATCAGAAGACCATTAAGCTGCTATTTGAGGGTCATCCAGTCCAGAGAGGGAAAGAGAAAGTTTTGAAAGTGTGGGCTATGCAACACTGCAGAAAGAAGCTTTCTATTGAAGGATGGAGCCAGTCACATGAAAGACTTCAAAGTCAATGCTTGTAGTTTGCATAAATACCCTTATTCTTTTAGATAAAAAGTGGTACTTCTCTGCTTTTTTTATGAACATGTGACAGGTGCATCCCCATAATTTTGGTTAAGATTCTCACTTTTTCTTGTGATAGCTTTTACCCACAAGACATCTTCTGTGACTACTTAGTTTCACAACCTTCCAAGAGTGCTGCTTAAAAACACAAACTCAGCTCATCTCTACCCTCTGTTTTCTGAAAGTCATATTTCTGCACTTGATTAGTTTTCATTTTTATAACCATGTTGCTACAAACTGAAGGCATCCAACAACTCTTCAGAGTGAACACCAAGGGAATTTTGGTCTGTGCTACAAATTTCCCTTTCAATTGCACTGAGCTCAATTAAGTTGTGCTGTAATGCAGCTGACCTCAGGGCACAGCCCCAGGGAGCTGTGATAACCATTGAGAGGTCTAATTTTGGAAACAGCTTCACATAACAAGACAACCTGGGTTGCTGGGACTGGTTGTTTGGGGAAATAGGCAGATACTGCTTTAAAGGTCTGTTCTGTTACCACAGTGGGACTAATTCTAGGTGGAGAAGGGCAGGAATGACGGAGGTTGGCAACAAAAGGGAAAAACAGGAAAGAACACAAAATTAAATTTTCTTAAATATGACTTTTCCACACACCATCCCATGCCAAGATTGCTGGCTGGTGGTAGCAATCATGAGCATGACACTGACTATCAATCTTTGACAATTGAAAGATGCTATAAAAACTTATTTGAGCTTAATAAAAATGTGATTGCCTGGGTGAGTTGGATGCAAGGTTTCTATGATTGTGGACAACACCCCTCAAGCTTTCTATGGCACAATAAATTTTATTTAAAGTAAAATAATCATTAAAAAAGATGGGATGACCCTGTGGTTGAGGTCCTGGCGTGAGAGATTTAGAATATGGATTTAATTTCCAGCGTTGACATTAACTTCCTGTATAATTTGGGGCAAATCAGTTAAGCTCTCACTTTTTCAACTCCACAGTTAAAAATATTGTTATCACTGTCCCCTTCTCCCACCTTTAGGCTAACTTTCCATTTATGTTGTAAACTTATCTGAACAAAGACTCTATTATGTGCACATATGGTACCTTGCACAATCCTGGGGCCCTTCTCTTAATTTGGGGCATTTGGATATATTTCTGTTTGTATTATCATAAAAATGTATAATTATTGCCCCTTACTGAGAGTTATTAAAGAGTGGGAGAAAGTGGAAACTGAGGTATATGAGATAAGAACTCCCCTTTCTTTCAGATCTACCACTAATTTCATGTAAAGTCTGCAAACATACTGTGAATTGAATGAATGTTTGGCATTTTTTTAAGTGGCAAATCTTCAGGAGAAGCAAAGACCTAATGAAGACATGCTGCACCCACGTAAAAGTTGCCCATCATTTCATATGACCTCAAAGACAATGAAAATAATGTATTCTGGAAGGACACTCCAAAGTTTCCTTCACCGTCAGTTCAAGAGAATGACACTTATTCATGTTAACAGCAAAGAATATTTGCAGAAGAACAGTGAAGGCTGGTCTGTCCTATTAATATTGGATTAGCCACATCCTGTGAGTGAGCTGCTATTCCATGAGTGGGCACTTTATCTTGGTAACAGATCTGGAGAGGCAATAGTTCTGTCACCACCAGAGGCATGATTAATTAGAAGTCAATTAAAAGAAATCCAGGGAGGAATCAAGGTTGCTCTTGAAGGTTAAGATGTTCTACTAGAAGCTCCAGGTGTTTTGTAACTTCTGATATCTTGATGTGATTGGCAGGCAGGGAGATGGTCAGGAAAACATGTTTTGCTCTATAAAGCAAATAGTTAGGGCCAGCCTAGAGAAAGAGTTTCTGCAAAACAAACGAGCAAAAGGAGTAAAATCATGGAGTAAAATTTGAGGTTTCTAAATGTGTCTTCAAAATAATTGTCTCATATTGCCTGTCCTTCCTGACACTGCAATGGAATGGCCCAGGATTCAGAGTTTAAGTAACAAACTCACCAAGTTGCAGTCTCCTGTGCTGTGTACTCAATGCGAGGCAAAGGGTCCCCTCTGTAATGAAGAGGAAATAATGCATGTTTCTAAAGGAGTTTTCAAATTCAGTCACACAAAGATCACTTCTTGTCTTGGTAGACTCTAATGTGTGTATTTTCTCCCCTGTTCAGTGTGGGGAGGAAACAGAAGAACATGGTAAGAAAGGGAGCCATATTCTGCTTCATAGAAGAAAAAAAAAACAGGCCTTCAGGCTTAACCTTATCACTGTTGAAGGCAATCAATCAACCTCCTTACATTGCATGTCTGGATGATCCATCCATGAGGATGTGATCAGCACAGTATTATCATCAAACTCATCAGCAGAGATCTGTCCAGGCATACACTGCATGCTTATCATTTAGTCCGCTGATGAAAGGTCTTATCTCCAGTTCTTCACTATTACTTCTCCAATAGTTCAGTCAGTTCAGTCTGTGCTCTTGTGCTGTTTTCTGCTAGACTAGCTGTGATATATAGTGGCAATGAGAAAACTATAGTCAAATAGAATTCTCTTCAGATCTCCTGACTTGGAAGATTTAACCATTTCTTGGACACCATGAGGCTGATAATCTAACAATTTATTTAACTCTAATATGTTCTAACAATTTATTTAACTCTGCCAGACAGCAGTGTGATTCTGAAGTTTTACCCAGAAAGATGAGAACACTTTCAATCATGCACATGGGAGATTAGAGGTTTTTAGGCTTTTTCCTCTTTCAATTAGAAAAGACAATTGCCCTGTAGCCCTGATAGCATTTCTTCAGTTAGGGAGATTTTGGTTGGGAATGGTAATCTACATGGACTTGGCCATTTTGTCAAACAAATATAGTAGTAAATTTATTTTCTTTGTCAAAAATATGTACTAAAAATTTGCCAAGGAATGTCCTAAAAATTGTTCCTCATAATTCCTTGAAAAAGATTAGCCTCATCTTAGGAGCTTGTCCTAGAAGGAACTGCAAGATTGAAATGAAAGACCTATATGGAGAAATTACCCCTGCTAACACACTGAATGAGATGTGAATACAACCCTATGACTTTTAAGATGTGTTTATTGTGTTGTGAGAAAAGTCTGCATTGTATGGAGGTAAAGTTTCTATGTCTAAATTCTCTTTTCTAATAGATAGTCCGACTGATACATCACTAAAAGATTAAGGTTTCCCTTGCACATGAGAATGTCTGAAAGCACACAGTGATAGTTTAAGTGCCTCTTCAGCAGTCTTGTACTTACTCTCTGTAATTATAGGCAAGGTCAGCAAAGAATGCCCTCCGTTTCCTGTACTCCAGGTCAGTGTATCCCTGAGTTAAAACATAATTCAAAAAAAGTTTCACATTAAGGGAGATTTCTGGGCATAAATAAATATGCTGGCAGAAGCATTCAAAATAACTAGGCCTCAGTTAGGTTGTTTTCTCTGAGGCAATGAATCTTGATCCTTATGAACAGGGCAAGCCAAAGTCTGCACTCAGTTACATCCATGACATTTTGCTGAAAATTTTGGGCCTGTGACCAGAAAGGAAAGTAACATGGCTTGGTAGGAAGGTTTGGAGTTGTTCATAAACACTGCATCACTTACCACTAAACTTAAAGTCAAATTTTAATGAAAATCACATTAAAAAAAAAAAAAAAAAAAAGTAATTGAATTGGAGGTGTCTCTTCTGCTGGGAGGGAATTGAGTCTCCAAGTCATTGCTCTCCTGTGCTAAGCACGAAGGTTTCAGTACTGGAGTGTGATGCGCATAATGGTACCAAGCCCAGTATAACCTCACCAGAGAAAGTACACTGCACCTGCACGATGCTCTGCACTTTGGAAAAAGAAGGGGTATTCATTGGCTAGAAATCAGTGGAGTCACCAGTGAATCTACGGAAAGTATATGTATTCATCTGAATCTCCTTTAGCCCATTTATTGCCATGTTATAATAAAGGCAGATTCAGTGGTGTCTGTTCAAAAGGGCAGTTTACTTATTAAAAGCAATAATTCCCTCCCCTCCCTCCTTGTCCCACCTCCCCTGCAATGTTTACTAGAAATGGAGTTTCAAGCAGGGGTCTCCAGCTATTAAATATGAATAGACATGTGGAATCAAATTCCTTTGAATTTTACATCATTCATAATAGGAATAAAATCTGAAATCTGGCACTGTATTACTAATATAACTCATAAAGCAGCGTTGATCAGCATCACTGTACAAATATTTATTATTCTAAAATATTCAGAACTTACTGGAACCACTTTACATTCTACAAGCCAACTTTCTCCCTTAGGTTTATTCACATAATTTTCAGTGTAGCAATAATACCAGTAATACTGCAGTTAATGAGTATTGTGTGCGTGAATCTGAGCAAAGAACTGGATCCCAAGAGCAAGTTTATTTTTTGTCATGTGTTATGGAAAACATGGTCATTCAAATGCCACCCTTGCTTGTCAGTAGCTATAATGTGTCCATGCAAAACACATGAAAAAGCCATTTGGCCAGAGTCTTGGTGCTATGACCTCTCAGCTTTGTCCCTGCAAGAGGAGCCTCCCCAAGGAAGCACCATACAAGTGTCAGGGTGCCCCAGCAACTGGTGTCATGGCTTTTCCAGCCATTAAAGAGGCAGTAAAGAACAAAGCAGAACTGTTGAGATGGATAGCCTAAACTGCCTATTCAGCAGTTAAATGTATATGCAAAATCTCGGCTGAGCCAGCTGTGGACATTAACGTTTGGTACTTTCCTTTAACCTGTCCACATTGAGCCATGGTCAGCAGCACAGTAACTGAGGCTGACTTGTGCCCCTGCCTGGCACAGATGAATGATTTCCAGTGCCTGAGCTAACTTGTTTCAAGTTTAGGTATTTCTACATTGCATCGCATTCTGCAGTGGTGACTGATCCCCACTCAGCACTTCAGTAACTCTACACCACTCATGCTTTCTCTCACCCTCTTCAGTACTCACACCTTCTCTTTGGTAAAGTAAAAGTAGAACGTAGATGGATTCAAGTAATTCCCAATGTGTATTCATTAATCTCATGGGAAACAACCTCAGAGATAGCTCAGGAAAAAACATAGGCAAATACTTGGAAGATTTCTAACAGAAAGATGCAAAGAAGAAAGAAAGATAGAATCACAGAATCATAGAATATCCTGAGTTGGAAGGCACCCACATGGATCATTGAGTCTAACTCCTGGCTTATGTCCTGTTTAAGCATGATATGAAGCTCTCCTAGAGATTTCTAGATTAATAAATCAAAAATAGGAGATAGACCAGATTTTTTTATTTATTTTTTAAGCTACCATACAGAGCTGTACATAGGTAACAATATAAAGATAGTGCAGGGTACTAAAAGGGTCTAAATAGAATTCAGACATTTAAAGAAGGGAAGGATGAAATCACATAGATTCCATTAGCACCCATCTAAATCTTCTTTGCACATTTCAGCACAAAGCCTGTATTTTTTCCTTTTCATGCTTCACTTCTACATGATGTTTTGCAGAACACTTCACAGCAGTTCCAAGACCTACCTTGGCAATCAGCAAAAGGTCCTTCAGATCGCCTTATTTGTCTGTACCTAACTCTTATATCTCATCTATGCTAAAGCTGCAAATCATTGCTAGTTGTTCTCGGTATTTTGTCTTAGAATTATCTTCACTGGAGAAAAATGTACTCTCCAGTGCATTTTTCATCTTCCTTTTCTATATTTTCTGCATATGGCAGGGCTAAGATTACATACATGTAACTGTTATGAGTAAAGCCCTTTCTGTGGCCCATTCTTAACCAAAATCTACTGCCTGAATCCAAGGGAAAGCCCATCACAAACATTCTAACAATGTTTTGCAAACAGAGCAGTATCCATAAATACTGCCAAAATCCTGGTTTCAAAAACCTTGGGAAAAGTCAGATATAAATAAGGGTTTTACTCTTTGAAACTTGTTTCCAATTTAAACTTCAGGTGCTTATCTCAGTAGGAATCACTAGACATTTTGAGCTTCTTCAGTCACATTTAAATCTCAGTTCCAGTATTTTGTCCACGAATCAGTGCTGCCATGTATTTATCTTATTTTCTGTCTAGACAATGTTTGCAAGTTTAAGCATCTTACTTCTCTCTGCGGGATCTGAGGATCTGGTATTTATTAGTGACTAGCTCTTTGCTGCTTGTCCTCATTACCATCCACTGTACATCTGCACTTGAATGAGATTCCTGGCATTAGCAAAATTGAAAAGGCAAATATAAAGTGTTTGAAAGGTTGAGGCATAAAAAACACAAAACATGAAAGGGTGGGGAACTTGACTGTTAAGTGGACCAGTTAATACAAAGTGGGCATAATTCAAATATAACGGGTGAAATAATAAACAAGAGATTTTTTTTTAAACTAAACAATGAAAGGTAAACACATGCTAAAGACTATATTGCATAGAAATGACTGTATCATGTGCCTATTGTTAATGCTATTTGCTTTGGAGAATCAGAGCCAATAAGTTTTTCTCATTAGATTATTCATTCTGAAATCCTAGACTCCACTGAAAATCAACCTTTATCTGGCCCCTTTTTGCTGTCTTTTCCTGGGTATTTCTTTACTTCTAAAATTCTCAAAAAAAAAAAAAAATACACACACACACACAAAAAAAAAAAAAAAACTACATAGTTTCTTTTTGAAAAACAAACCAACAGTAGCCCAGTAACCTCAAACTTACAGGGTGACTATGGTCCAAACTAGGATCGTATGTGGTGATCAGATGGTGACACTTGTCCAGATCTTGGATTTTTCTGGGGAACCAGGGCACTTAAAAGAAAGTAGAAAGAATTAAATGAGATAGGATCAAATAATTTAAAAGAGACACAGAAAATAGAAGTTATGATGAAGATTGCAAACTTTACTTTCATCAATGAATATCTAAATACTCATATGTATATCAGTTATTGAGTTCCATTTTGCTGACCAAGCTGGCAGATTGGATGAAAAATGATTCAAAATTAACTAGTTATGATAATGCATCAGTTTTAATTAACAGAAACAATATTTAAAGACAAAAATATTTCATCTTAGACCTAATGAGATGTTCTGTTTGACACAGCACAAGAAGTTTCTTTCTGTGTTTTTGGTTTCAAAAAATATTTTTATCTTGCCTAAAAAGTATCCTTAAATTTTCATACTTCTAAAAGTGAAAACAGCATTTTAAAAGGAAAATGTGAACTTTCTAGAAACAAAACAAGCCAAGAAGTATCTTGACTTCATTTCTTTCCCCTCTCTCTCTTTTTTTTTTTTTTTCCAAACAAAAATTAATCAAGCATTAGCTGAATTTCCAAATAGTTTACTTCTCCTGAAGAGAGGATCTTTTCTGGTGACTAAAAGCATATTTGTACAGTACCCATTTTAATTTTAGTTCAAGCATTTATAACCAATTAATTAAAAATCAACAACAGGGGAAAGGCAAAGTTAATGCTGCTTTCTGAGATCAGACTGATGTTGAGATCAGACTGTTGTTACAGCTGAGAAAAAGCCCTTTGGGGATTGCCTGAACCTGATACTTGACAAGAGGACACCAGGTATCTCTGTACTGAATGGAATATTTAACTTTAGTCCTATTAAATTACATCCAAGCACTGCAAGTGCACAAACGTACAAGACTACAAAAGTACACAGATGCTGGGAAATACCAGCTCTATCATGCTGTTATAGTCAATGCTGCAATGAGAAGAAAGAAATACAAGTCAGACAGGTTTCTTACATCACCCTTTATTTATTTTTATTTTTTTGTCTTTGTCTTTGGCTCTGCTAGCGGTTCTATATGAAAGTCCCTTGTCATTCCATTTGTGACCATGTCTCCTCAAAACCTATACCTGATCATGAGTCATCCAGTGTATATCCCCATATGCGTCTTGCCTATCCTCTGCTAAGTCCTGGGAGAGGGCAGACAGGCTAAATGAGAGGGGAGAAAGGACTGTAGCAGAATCCTTGACCTTGTTACAGAAGTGCACGCAGCCAGTAAAACAGGGATGGTGCTGACAGATACCAGTTTGACTGTCTCTGTCTTTGCTTCATAGAAGCAGAGGTAACCGCTGCTTTTCTCCACTTCTTTTGGTTGGTACCAAGTTCTTTTGAGTTAAAGCCATCAAAGCAGGGCATTGTCCCATCACTTTCCTTAAGCAAACTCCTTGGGAGTACATGCAAATGAAAAGTTCAGGCTATCTACCATATTATTGCATTCCCATCAAGTGTCTGTGGTCACTCCGAAGAGCCTCATAGCTCTCAGTTTTCTGTCCAGGTCTCAGCCCACAGTCCTCCTGTCACTGGGGAGTTTCCAGTTTCACCTGAGCTTCATGTTTTGCTGCTCTATCCTTCTCAGCTCCCTACTTGATGGAACACTTTTCTCACCTCAGTTTCACTACCCATGCCAAAATGCCCCCCTTTCTACACCATTGGGAATGATCCCAAGGTAAACAGTCACATGCTGAAGAAAAGTGATGTATGCTCACTTGTTTTCCAGACTGATTGAATTAATACTATTAAGAGAAAGCTAAAAAACCTACTCCAAATAGAAACAAAACAGTACTAACATATGCGTATGTTTCTTACCTTTGTCTTCTCTGCCAGTTTTCACATCCTCTGCTGCTCTCTTTAAGGACGTGATAAGGATATTAACATCAGCACTATGAACTTCACATTCAACAAAAATGTCAAGATCATCAGCAGAGTTCTTGGGCTTTTTGGCTTCCCTTGTTTCAAAGTGATGGATCTGAGTTTCAAACATCTGCAAGAGCCAGATGTTGATATGAGGCTTGTCAAAAGACTGAAAAGCCAAATAAATCTAGAAGCACTTATACAATATCTTTAAAAGATGACTAAAAGAGGTATTAACAAGAAGTACATGTTAAGCAATGAAGCCTAGAAATGCTCAGTTTAGAAGGAGCTAAAATACATGCAGGGCTAAACAGTAAACACAGTAGAATTACGTAGAGAGAGATGGAGATGAAAGATGGGATACTGTTGATTGTAGCATTTCATCTGTGCAGAAATAGCAAATGAGTGACTGGGTAACTCTTGAGAGCCTGGCAAAATGAAAGCAGATCTATTGATGTATAATAACACCATAATCATTAAATAATTGCAAACAATTAAAAATAAGTAACAAATACAATACTTTTCTTTTGAGATATTCATTTTCACAGATGAGAGTGAGCACCTGGTAGGGGTACTTCATGTGCCCAGAATATATAATGCGTATATGGTTTACAGCTCTTGTGTTCTCTATATCTCCTGCCAAATATGCAGGAAAAATCACTGGCTTCTAACAACACCACAGTCTGAGTACTTGAAATACTGGCCTGTTTTTTAGTCATGGCTGGCCACCACAATTGCTAGAAACAGACAATAGACTGGTATCTGCTATGAACAGTTCTTGCATAAAATGATGATTCTTCTAAATGATTGTGTCTAGCTGCTTCCTCCCTCCAGAGCACTATCCTCCATCTAGAGAGGCCAGTCAAGCTCTCTAAGACTCTGAAGCACAATAGGGACAAGAAGGAAGGGAGAAAGCAGACAGAGGCATAACTCAGGGGCACAGGCAAGCAGAAGGACAGCAGTAAGAGAGGGGGAGATGCAGAGTAGGAGAGGTGAAGGCAATAGGGGCAGAAGAAGTGGGTCAGTGGAGAAAGGGGATGGAAGGTGAGTGGCAGGGTCTGTACCTCAAAGACTTTGGCTGCCCTGGAGAGCTCAGTCTTCCTCACATTGCAGAGGGTGAGGGTCAGGATGAGAGTGGCTCCATCATCCTTGGAGTCAAGGCTGCCTTGCCTGTTCAAGGATTGTATGCTGCGCATCACCTTCTCCTTGCCGGCCTCTTCCCTTTGGCCTGAGATCACCCCAAAGTCAGTCTTCATTGGGAGCCAGAGCAGAAGACTGCAACTGCAAGATGTTCAGTGAAAACTTCCTGAGGTTGTGTGTAGTTCTACCAGAGTAATGGCTGGGGATTGTGATGGGACTGGAGATGCAGTGGGACTACGTGGGTGGTGAGACCAGAGCTGCCAGATGGCAGTGATGCAAGCTGGTTCCTACTGTGTTGGATGTAGAACCATTTATGTCAGCCATGCCAGACACATCAAGGGAAACTGCCTGCGTAGGATCTGCGTAAGAGCCCAAGATAACCCCCCTCTTCTGGATAACTTCAAAGCAGGACCCTCCCCCTCTGTTTGAAGGTGTCTGCAAGCCATTCACACCCGGAGATGGGCTCCTTTGAGGAGAGGCAATTAGCCTGAGTACCATTTATATTTCCTAGTCTGGACTGCCCTACACCATTTCTCAGATAGCGCTTCCTCCCCATTCTCTCTTATCTCAATGGGGACCCATCTGCATTGGCCATGCCCCCAGAGAATCAAACAGGCTCTTGCCCCACTTCCTAGTCCAATCCAAGCGGTGTCCCCTTTGCACTGACACAGTTGTGGGAGTGCCAGAAAGATCTATCTGAATCAAAATCAAATCTCATTGCCTACTTCCGAGCTCTTCCTGCCCACAGGCTGACCTGTCCTTCTCTAGCCCCACATAGGCTGAGTGCAGTCTGCCCATTAAGCTGGCATTTTAGCTGGCTTCCCAAGTTATAGTGTGCCCCTGTGAAAGTCATCTTGTAGGCCCAAAAGGAAGGCCAGCCACTGTTTTGTCCTCCCTTCACAAATGGAGCCATTTTCTGTGTGATCCTTAGCTGGTCCTGGATGGGTCTCACACCTCAGTAATGAATTTCTCTTAGCTCCTCCCTGGCCTGGGAAGTTAAATATGACCTGGAGACCATGGCCACACTGCATTTCTCCTTAGCCCATGAGGTCAGGGAAGACCTCAATCCTCCTAGCTATTCCCTGGCCAAGACAGACAAACCCAGGGCAAATTTCAGAGCACCATGCCAGGAAGGCAGGTCTCAGCATCCTCAGGAACACCCGTCCACCCAGACCTAGGGAACCCTGGGCTCTGCAGGGTGGATGAGTGCCAGCCTGGGAAGCAGGGTCCTCACAGCTGTGCATGGCCCAAGACCAGGTGCCACAGGGCCTGGCACTGCCCACGGGATGGGCAAGGCTGGCCACTGGCTGAGATCCTGAACCCAGCCAGGCTTCAGGATCTGGCATATTCGTCTGACATGGGCTGCCCCCAACCCTATACCCCTGGCCCTGCTTATGTCCCAAGGAGGCATGTCAGAGAGGTCTGTGCAGAGCCCACAGAAGCACCGGGCTTAACTGCATCTGTAAACCAAATGGGATAGGGAAGGTGGGGGGAAGAAAGTAGGCTTCAAGGGGGGGAAAATGCTGTTCCCACACCTGTGTTACCATAGTAGAGGTGGCAAGGCTGGGCATGAAGGAGCTGAGACAAGTCTGACTGTCTGAATCCAGACTGGGCCTTCCCCAAGGAAAGTGGGTTCATGCATCCCCACATTCAGGTCACAGACATGGCACAAATGACAAGTGGCACAAGCTCTATTTTTCCAGCCTTTTTCCTGAGTCCTTGCACTGCAGGTGAAAGCCCTAGGTCTTGAGATGTATGGCTATGGCACTGGTCACAAGCATTAAGAGGGCAGAACCATCAGGCTCTTATGGTTGTCTTAACCTAGTGTCAGAGTCCCATATCTCCATACTTGTACAACATGAAGCAGAATGGTCCTGTGTATATGAATTGAGGTTTCTCAGTAGACCCAGACTGGCGTCATAAGCCTTAGACAGTTAGAGCACAATAAACAAAGCTTGCAGTGCAGCTTTGTAGCCCATTGCAGATCCAGCACAGAGAGATGTGTGTCTCAAGTGGTAACATGTCCTTCCCCAGCCAGTGGATGCTCTACTGCCACCTTGGATCCACACTCGGGACAGGCCCAGAAAGGCTCCATACATGGTTTCCTGGTGTAAGTCAGCTTTTCTAGGACATCCCATTGCCAAAGTGTTGGTTTCAGCACTTTTGGGGACCTCTAGGAGTACAGGAGAAGAGGTTTCAGGTTGAATGTTGCAGTTTAAAGGGCTATGCAAGGACAGAAACACAGTGTGTCCCACAGGGACAGGCAGCTTCTCCTTGCAGAAAGTAAGTCTCTCCAACCCCAAAAGCCAGTGGGTTTATCCTCTCCTGTGCCCTGAGAGGGAGGCCATGGCTGATCACCACAGACAAGCTGTCCATTTTTGAACTGTTCCCATTCTGGATATCTCTACCATGTATGAACACAATGCTATTCATATGAGTTGGATGTGGCATTAACATTTATTTTTATTTTTATTTAGGTTAATTTAAATGGTTACATTTCAACATTAAAAAAGTTTTCTCTGCCAATTGCCAGCATGGTTTGAAGAGCAGCAAAGCGACAGGCTTTAAAAGAATGAACTCCTGTGTGCTCTTCCTGTGCTTAACCCCTCTTTCAAGATTTTCTGCATCCTTTGAGGAATAAAACATCCCTACTGCAAGGCTGCTGTCAGATCTAGGCATCTTAAGATGCCCAGAGGAGACCACATCCCTATATAACTTCATGCTGATGACTTCCTGCCTCCAACACCATCACTGGCCTTGGCCAAGGTCACTGCAAAGGAAGAGGGCCTCATGAGAGGACTTCTTTGGTTACCTGAAACAAAGCTTGGAGACAAGGACATTAAGAAATGTGAGCATGGTAGGACAGAACTGAGGAAGTTTACCTAAAAGGTAAGCTTGGGATGGGTTAGTCAGTGTAGCATACAAAGATGTACAGAGTATGCAAAGGTAAAGTAATATGTTACTGTATATTTCTTGGTAATTACACACATCCTGGGACTTTTTTTTCAAATCTCTGCTTCCTGTTAAAGCTCCATGATCTTGTCAGGATGAGTGAAACTCAGTCACTGCAGGTTAGCCTTTTTTTAATTGGAGCACACCTCAGATGGTCTTTCTCTCTTCCCTGTGTATTTACTTCTGATTAACTTGGGTGTTTAACTTACCTATAAGATTTATATTGTCCAGATAAATCAAAGAGCATTTTGCTATACAGTTTTAATTTTCTTTAGCGTGGAAATAAGAAGTGGCCCATAAAGAAGTATCATTTTAAATGAAATTTACTTTGTATTATTTAAAGCACATTAAAACTGTCATTTTTCTTCAAGAAAATCTATTCTCAGTATATGTCCTCTACTTTTCAAATACTAAGCATTTAACTTTTTCTCATCTCTGAGTCTTTCTGAACAGCTATGTGATGATGCTTTGGCTGAGCTATTGTTCATTTACACCTGCATTAATGGACTCAGAATCAGACTTGTGTCATCAATGTTCTTTAACCATTCCACCTGCACAAAAAAGACAATCATGAATCCTGTGTTCTTAATATTTCTATAGATTTACCACTGCTATCATGCATAACAGAAATCAAAAGCAGAGGAGCTTGGAAAGCTGCCTGTGGATTAGTTTGAAAGACTTCACCCTTGGGATGAAATTGTCTTTTTCGGTACAGAGTTACCTTATGGGTCCTATTATATAAAGAGAGAAAAATATGGGTTATTTTCACACTGAAAATACATGCCAAGAACTGAAAATTCTACATAGACCTTGTCATGGGAACAAAAAAAAAAAAAAAAAAAAAAAACAGAAGAAGAAAGATACAGAGATAAAAAAAAGCTTACTTCAAAGCACCTAAATGATTCCATTTTGCATAAGTATACTTCTACAGAAAAGGTTTCCAGCTGGTATCCATAGATTAATGTTATTAGCCACCATAAATATAATGGAAACAGCTGTACTTTCTGTCTTCCTAGAGGATGATGCTTACACTGAAGCTCCACTGATTTTCAATCTATAAATACAAGAGTAGTACAATAGTAGGTACTGAACTTATGAATTTTCAAATCCCCCTTCATCTTTGGATCTTCTAACAAAAATATGACTCTTGAATCATGTTGGCATCATAATGCAGTACTGTTTCAAGGTGGAAATACTGTTCTGCATTTCTTTGGTCGATTTAGTTCTAATATACAAGTGCTGATCTCCTTTCTTCAACTGGGGAGCTACAGGAAGGTATTATACAATGTGGACCAGTCCAAGAGAGCATTTAGCTGTCTTGAATGAAAGTTATTGGAGAAAATACAGAAATAGGCTTCTGAACATCAAAGGTCTTCTATCTCTATGGCTCATCTGGGTTAAACTAGAAACACCCTTGTTTCCATTTTCTGCCTCAGTCAAGCTATACTCCAGGCAGAACAAAAGTGCTTTAACAAAAGGAGATTAAAGCTCAGGTGGGGGAAGGGAGGAGACTCCAAAAAGCATAATGATTGAAGATTTGTCTTGAATTATTCTGTCTGTGAATTTGAATACATTCAGATTGGGGACACAGGCTAACCCGTGTCTCCTATAGCGTTGGTGGGGACTCTAGCCACAGATAAGGTGAATTAGGAATCAGAAGGCTCTGATATCTTCAGCTGCATTAAAAGACACAATTCTCCTTCATTTCCAACAGGAAGGGTATTGTTATCCACCTGGATTATAAGCCCAAAAAGTTTGGAGATACCTTGCAGCAGTGCTGAATAAAGCACCCACTCTCAGGACACGTACTATACAAGGTAACCTTCACACCTCAGCTTTCCTCAGTGAGTAGCTGAGTAAGTCAATTCAGAGAGCTCTCCCCTTTCTGTCAGCTTCTTGAATCAGCTCTAAGACAATTATGTTACACAAGGTTACAGCCATCACAGCTCTAAGATTGGGCTAATAAGGCCTTGATGACATGCTAAAACTTCTGCATGTTTTTTTACTTGCACAGAGTATTGGCAAAGTGACCTAGCATCCAACAGCAAGAAGCCACACAGATGTGTCTTTAGGTAACTGTTCTCTGAAAAGGCCTTTTTGTGGGTACTGTACTGAGGCATGGACCCCATGCTCTGGATAAGCAGTCTCAGTGCCTTGCTTAGGGACTCCATTCTGCAAATGGCAATGCAATGACAGAACACAGCATAAAGTATTCTTGACCTACACAGACCTTTTGGGGACTAATCATTGTGCAAATACAGTATATTTGTGTGTGGCAATACATCTTTGTTAATGAAGCTGCAGTATATTTGCTGTTTTTTCTACTAGCATCTATGCTGTTTATCAATGGCAACATCACACTTCTAGAAAAAAAAAATCACGATAGAGGTGCTCATGTGTAAAAGCAGTACAGTTTCACCAAGGGAAGGTCATACTCTACAGGGCCAAACAGCATGTGTATATTCCCTGAAACATGTAGAGTTTAGGATTTCATGGAGAATATGCACAAATGTAAGGGACTGAGGGAAAGATGAATGTGAGAGAAAAAGGGTGGATTAGTCAGTGTTAGATATTACCATCCAGTCACTGTGCCAGGTGTGGTAATGCAACCCCATGTCTGCAGCAGATTGTAGTTCTGCATGGTGGACATCTCCTCCTTCTGCCAACCTTTGGCACAAGAGATACGGAGGGTTTCCCTAGATTCCTAGAACTAAGTTGATGTTTATGCTTTAGTCAGAAAAAAAATGGATTAGCGTCTGAAGGCCAAAAGAGGCAAGGGTCACCTGCAAATGTCTCTTTCTCCTTTGAAGACAGGATGAAGCAGTTGGGGTTGTTCAGCCTGGAGAAGAGAAGGCTCTGGGGAGACCTCACAGCAGCCTTCCAGTGCCTAAAGGGGGCCTGCAGGAAAGCTGGGGAGGGACTCTTTGTCAGGGAGTGTAGTGAAAGAACAGGAGGTAATGGCTTTAAACTAAAAGAGGGTAGGTTTCGATTAGATATAAAGAAGAACTTCTTAACTATGAGCATGGTGAGGCACTGGAACAGGTTGCCCAGAGAAGCTGTGGATGCTCCATCCCTGGAAGTGCTCAAGGACAGGTTGGATGAGGGTTTGAGCAACCTGGTCTAGTGGGAGATGTCCCTGCCCATGGCAGGGGGATTGGAAATAGGTGGTCTTTAAGGCCCATTCCAACCCAAACCATTCTCTGATTCTTTGTCTGATAATCTGTGATAATTAAGATATATGACAAGCATTCAAGCAGTACACAGGAAAATAGACTGAGGCTAAGTGAAGACTGGTATTTGTATATGGCAGCTTCTATACTGTGGCTGATGATTAGCATGAGTTATAGATAATCTTCATTTTATCTTCTGAAGAGCATTGCAAAGGATGCCCATCTCACCTGCAAAGGAAATAATCACAGTAATTAATCCTACAGTTATCCCATTTCTAAAACCCCTGTATATATTTAACATTTATATTCATACCCTGGAAAAAAAAAAAAAAATAGTTGAGCAAATAAGTGCTGGATTGGACACATTTATGAGGGTCATAATGAAGTACAGATTTTAAAGTCAGTCCTTCACCTTCATCAGCCACACAAGGTTGGCTTGCAGGAATAGGAATGCTGGCTCTTAGCAGGCCAGTCAATATTAAAAATATTCCACATCAGGGAAAAAGCTAGAATGACAAAAGAAAATATGACTAAGCCAAGCTTTCCCTTTACTTCCTTGCTGAAAACAACTAGAGCCTCAGGTCAGAATCCATCACCAGGCCCTCTGGCCTTTCCTAGCACCTCCAGTAAAACTAGATATTTCAGATCACAGAATCACAGAATTTCTAGGTTGGAAGAGACCTCAAGATCATCGAGTCCAACCTCTGACCTAACACTAACAGTCCCCACTAAACCATATCCCTAAGCTCTACATCTAATGTAACAAACTATAGTCAAGTGGAAGTGCTGTTTGGAAGTTTAGCTAGAATTAGGAAGGAATTTTTGCACCATAAAGGAGATGTTTGATGACTGAATTTGGTCAAGCTCAAAGCACAAAAGGCGACCAGACAAAATCTGCTTTGTGGTTACTATTTCTGATTCAAGCTCTGAGGAATTCAAGCTAACAAATGTATAGTTCCTTACTGTTGATGGTGTCAGCTAAATTCTTCAGCTGCTTTGCATTGTCCAGGACTTCAATTCTCTGGGTATAGGGATTGTACCGAACAGAGAAAGGACGAGGGATCGTCTGAGCAAATTTCCTGAGGGAAAATACAAAAACACATGCAAACCTGAAAAGCTCCTATTTTCAGTAACTCTCTTTTTTTGATTGGTATATGCATTTGCTGGTGAGGGTAATAAGAAAATCTGTGAAAGGAAATAACTGAAATTCCTGCTGAGTGAGCTGAGACCTACAGCATTCTGTAACATGCTTGAATGTTCATTTATCCTTACCACCTTTGTTTTTCCCAAGCAGGCCTAATTATGCTATTGGCATGTCAACACTGTTCCTGATATAGTCCAACTACATAGCTACTAAGATTTGCCAAACTTTAAAACTTCTTTTTCCTTTCAGGAATGCAAAAGATAGAAATCCTGATCCATGTTTTCAATTTCTGGGAAAGCAAGTACAAGTATCTATGCCATTCTGGCATATCATGGAGCAAGCAGACTTAATTTCTGGCATTGTTAGTAGAGGCACACAGGTCATTGCAAATATAGGAGATAGTCAGTAGAGTGAAGTTGCAGTCTTGCCACTCCTTATTCTCAGCTGCAAAATAGTTAATTCCACTGCAAAAGCAGTAAGAATTCAGTATCTTGGGAAAATACTAATTTGCATAACCACAGAACTGTAGAAAGGAAGACTCTGAGTGGGAAGAGATGGTCAGAGCTATTGTTCCAGACTCCTTGCAGACCCCAGCAGGATACTGGCTTATATATCTGCTTCAGATTACTGAAGTTATTGCTGAAAGAGGAAGGAAAGCACGCAGGAATTGATTATGGAACCCCACTATACAGGCTGTGACTCATCATGTTAAATCCCATAGGCCCAGAACAGTGGAATATGCTGGATGCCACCTCCACTTTGCTCCTTCAGTTTAGTCCTAATTATTATCAGCTAAAACTCTTGTCTCAAACAGATTTCAGTGTGAGCAGGCCACAAGGTGTGACGGTAAAAAAAAAAAAATTAGGTTGGCTATGACGAAAGTGTTTTTCTAAGGGGACAGATCCACTTTAGAAGACAGTCTTCCTAAATCTCAGCTGAAAGTAAGATTCTTATTAGGAAATGAATTTCTTATTAGGAGATGAATATCTCAATATGAAATTTCCAGGTCAGCCTCAGAAGAATTTTTCAGGGAGGTTTTCTGTTACACACACACACAAATGTGCACCCAGGCATAACCCACCAACACAGGCATTGGACCAACCTGTTCACCTCTTTCAGTTTAACCAGTTCTCCAATTTGATCTTTGAAACAAATAAAGAAGACCCAAGATCCTTTTTATAGAGCAATGCAACATCTTACGTTTTTTTAAAGGAGCTTGCTTATCAGTTCTTACCAGTTCATTTCAGTGAGAAGAAGTACACAGAGAAGATAGAAAATGTATGCAGGATATTAATAGCATAAACCAGAAGAGAAAGCTATCTTTCTCAAGTATTGGCCCAGAGCAAATGGTAGGAGTAGAGGCTGTAGGATTATGATGACTGAGGAAAAAGCAGAGGAGGTAGCTAGGAAGACCCAGAAGCTGAGGAGCCTAGGACAGCAAAATGTCTTGGGTCTTGGTATGTGTTCATCTGTGAGAGAGAGAGAAAGAAAGAAGAGATGGCAGGTCTGAAAAAAGTCCCTCTATGGCATCTCATGTGAAAGATTTGTTGAGTGTGAACAAGGCAAACCCCCAGTGGCTTGGCTAACATCCAGAAAGAATGTTGTTGTTTTTAAACAAAAATAGAAATATTGCTGTGAGGTGGAACCCAAGCTGAACCACAGATGCAGTCTGAGCCAGTCCTGTTTCAAGAACCAGAACTGAACCTGGGCCATTACTTCAAAGTCTTGTTGAACTGGAACTGAATTTGTGTTTGAGTCACAGATGACTGAAACATTTACTGTGTAGCCCTGTAGGCTCATAAACACACTGCTGGTAACAAGCTGGAGGCTCTGTATTAAGCTAACAACAGAGGTCTCGGGTTGAAGGTTATTAGGCTGGCTTGGACTTTTTTTTTTTAGCTGTAATAGCAATTGTCTAATGACCATGTAGCTATTACCTAATTTGTTTTAGTTTAGCTCAATTCTGAATAATTGTGTGCTATAATGCCCACTGTTAATAATTTCTGTATAGGCAGGAATACCACGTAGTTGTGCTGTATAGAGTGAACTAAGTCTGGCCCTAAAGTAATAATGAAACATAAAGAACTACTGTCATGGGCTGATAACAGGCCTTAAAGGCATGAGCATAGGATGATGCTGTGGTCCCTGGGCTATCAGGCTATTAGCAACTCTCCAACTCCCCACTGGTCAGTTACTCATAGTAACTTAAGAGCTGAGGAAAAAAAAATAAAGACCTAAAATAATATTTATCATACATTTGTAAAGTCAGAAGTAAAACATATTTTCAGAACAATGTAGAAAAAGATATAAAGAATATTAGAGAACATAAAAATGGCCCTGAACACACCTTGGACTCAGGAGGAAGAAACAAAGCATCAAGAACATCAACACCTTCCTCCTCCTCACAAAAGAGAGACAGAAACTATTTTCATTAGTATCACAGCTCTGCCCTGAAGACCTCAACAGATGCTGATTACTTGACAACTCCACCCACCACCACCAGACTGAAACCATTGACTTTAGGACACAAAAGAAAGTGTAAGGGTGGGCATAAATTCAGTAGAAAAGGAGAATATACTGGGAGATTATTTTTTATAACAAATTTTAACTATAGCAATGTTAAAGAGACTTTTTATCTGTTAATTAGCTTTGAACCTATGTGTTACTATCAGTGCAATTGGACTTATTTTATTGGACGTATTTTTATACGTATTTTGGTTATACTGATGAAACTCAATTAGGATAAGCAGAAATTCTTGGCTTCATATAAAAGGCATGTTCCTTTCATTCCCCATAACAAAATTTTTAGTGTAACAACTGCTAAGTCTCTTTGAGCACTGAAGAATTTATTATAAAGCCTCTCAAAACAATACCTGTCAACTCAATACCTGTTATGACAATGGGTTCTATTGTGTTTGCAGAGGTCGAGAAATTGCATCATATATGGAATGACTGGATTACCTTAGCTTTTCTTTTGCATCTTTAAAACTTTCAGCAACAAAGTAGACAGGCTGGAACTCAGTAACAGGGTACTTCTGCACAGCAGTCTTCTCCAGGACAAGAGGCTGAATCTCAGGTTTACTTGATAAACAGTACTATGAGCAAAAGGGTAAGAAGTTTGTTTCAGTTTAAAAGTGCTTTAATTTGCTGTGAAAGATAGAGCTACTGCATACCACCCAGTTTCTCAGAGGGAAGACTTGCTGCTGTGGAATACCAATGACACAGTGACTTACTAGGAAAGAAGCAGCTATGAGCCCTTTGTCTATAAATACACTGACACATCTATGAGGTAGAGCACTTCAGTGAACTATGACATTATATGCTACTTGTGAGCACAAAGTGTGAAGGAAAATAAGGGTTTGAACATATCTGGAAGAGAAAATTGAGCAATTATAAAAACTCAGGTATGAACAATGTCTCATCTTCAAAATGTTTTATAGAACACACCTGTAGCTCCCCAAATGAAGACAGCAGCCCTGCACCATATGCCTTTAGTGAATCGCCTTCCTTACATAGTCCAAACTCCACTGTAAACCAATAAACCTAGAAAGAAATTTAGAGAGAAGCATATGATTCCTTGATCAAAATGGGCAGGGACGCATCATTGATTTGAATGCATTTAGAATTTGCTTTTCTGTTTCAAATATTGCAGTGTGTCAAGTATCAACTGCATTAATACAATAAACATCCTCACAGACTGAAATTCTTCTTCTGGAAGGGCCACGGTGCAAATTGAGCTTCCTGACAAATGCAGTTGTGTTTTACTGTGCTTACATTTGTCAGCAGAGCAGAGATAATGAAACTATAGCAATAAAATTTCATTTGGTCTGGCCAACTCAGTTAAGTTTGAACCTTTGATTATATAAATTTGTTTCCTGTTTTACACAGAGGCATCTAGCTGCAGCAGCACAGAGGGAATGAGCTGTTAGTGCAATAGAAGACATCGTGTGGCCTACCTTGACTTTTTGGTCTGCTACTATGTGTTTGGATACAAGGATATGTGCCCTGCCTCAGAAAAACTACCTCATCTATCAGAAACAGCAAAGATGCTGCAGTACTCTGCCAGGTGAGCTGGCACTGGGGACACTAATCTCATAGGCTAATGAGATCACTAATCTCATCTAGATTGTTAGATCACTAATCTCATCTCTCTCTCTCCTGATTTTCATTTGGAGTCGCAGAGTAGGATTCAGGTAAAGCATTAACTTATCTGCCCAGCAGGGCAGAAGAAAAGGAACACTAGCAGGTAGAACAGCTAAGGAGGCTGTCTCCCAAAATTCACTGGGGGCATGTAGTAACATGTAATCTCCTCTTGCCTAATATGTTTGTGCTGGAGGAAGTCTTGTCTGGCCCTCTGTGTTTAATCACAACTGTCACTTTGAATAAGTGGTGCCAAAATTATTTTTCTTTAATGTAACTGTTTCAGGGTGGGGTTTTCCAATTATGGACTTCACTCTGTTCCCATTCAACTCTATGGGAGTTCTATCAGTGACTTCAGTGGCAGCAGAATTAAACAACACAGGGTGCTTTGGAAAACTGGGCCCTCATTTATTAAATTACCGTAGCAAGTTTCTCGATGAAATCATCTGGAGCTCCCAGAGATGCCAGTCCAATTTCCTGTAACAATAAACCATTATTCTTCAAGCCATTTATTGCAAACATTCTTCCTGTCTTGTCTTATGTAATTTCTCACATTTTAAATGTTACCATCACTTATTACCACACACAAATGTTTACAGGACATATTCCTATCGTGCAACATCAATTTTAAACCAGAACTCTCTCCAGAAATGAACAAAAGGGTCCTGTCTAAATGTCATTTACAAGGCATAGTTCTTTGTGCTTGGTACAAAAGCCATTGAAGTCAAATAAAATTCTCCTTTTGCTTTGACAGACTTTTGATCAAGCCCACAATGCACACCCAAGAGAATGATACAGTCAAAAGAAGATAAATCAATCACATCCATACTGCTTAAATATTTATTTTTGCTTTGATGGGTCTGGATTGCAGGAGGTTTCTTGCAGCCTTGAAAGACATGTTTGTTTATTTGTGTTTTTTTCCTGAATGACAGGGCATGATTTGAAAGAGCTCATTCATACCTTGGGAGGTAATAGAAACTTTCCCAGGATGCATGCTATAGCTGGATTCAGAAGCTACATGAGACTGTATATAACCAGGTACCTTTCTCAGTTTGCTCTCGTGAGGACTGCACAATGTAAAATCAGAGCCCCCACCCCCAGTACCCTTTCCCAAACCAAAAGCATTAGTGCAGCTATTGTCAAATATGTCAAATACCAATAAGCCAAAGTGCAGTAGGGCCTATTTTGAAGGAATCCCTGGTCCTGGGGAAATGCAGAGCCCGCAGTCAATACTGAGTGCTAATAGCTACAGCAGGTTAATTTCTGTCTTGTGAGCAGGTTGTTACATAAAGGCTATGGCCCTTTCTTTCCCTTCTTCCGTACTTCCATCTTTCTGTCCTTCTTGACCTCCCATCCTTCTATCCTCAATCCTTCTTTCTGTCTTTATTTCTGTCTCTCTTTGTCTTTCTCTTCCTTCTTTTCTTCCTTCCTTCCTTCCTTCCTTCCTTCCTGTCTGTCTGTCTGTCTGTCTGTTTTTTCTTGTTTTTCTGGTAAGATGCAGTCTAAATTTACTCCTTCCCTGAGGTTTGGCTTCTTTTCCAGAGACATTAACACTAGCAAAGAGAAAGCTCTTCTCCAGCCGTCTCACACATTTGCAAATGGGACAGTTCCTCACTTGACATCCTCTGTGATAGACTTCTCTGTGACTTCAACAGAAAAATAAGTAAATAAATAAATAAAAATTCTTCACTTTCCCTAACGTTTGGGCTACAAGATGGTGCAATAACTCATTTGAATCACGAGCCATTTAACTTTCCCCGGAAGGATCAACATCTACAGAGAAGGTTTTAGATGAATTCTTTACAAAGGATTTGCCTATAAAAAACAACCCACACAAGACAAACATTTGGCGTATAGGTACGTAAGTTCACACATGTGACTTGTGTCTAGATTTCAAGCAGTAAATAAATCCTGATTCACAGCCTTCATGACATCAGCTGTTGTCATAAATGCAGCAATGCTCTCCCCTATGTTCCGGTTTGTTTCTTTACTACTCTTAGGAAGCTACCAACTGCAAACATACATCATTTGAATGGAATAGAAACATTAAGGTTGGAAAAGACTTCCAAGATCAGCTGGTCCAACCATCCTCCTACAACCAATGTCACCCACTAAATCATGTCCCTAAGCACCAAGTCCAACCTTTCCTTGAACACCCCCAGGGACAGTGACACCACCACTTCTTTGGTTAACCCGTTCCAATGCCTGACTGCTCTTTCTGAGAAGAAATGTCTCCTCATTTCCAACCTAAACCTCCCCTGGTGCAACTTGAGGCCATTCCCTGTAGTCCTATCACTAGTTACCCGTGAGAACAGGCCAACCCTCAGCCCCCCACACCTTCCTTTCAGGTAGTTGTAGAGAGCAATAAGGTCTGCCCTGAGCCTCCTCTTCTCCAGACTAAACAACCCCGGTTCCCTCAGCCACTCCTCAAAGGACTTGTGTTCCAGACCCTTCACCAACTTCATAGCCCTTCTCTGGATGTGCTCCAGGGCCTCAGTGTCCTTCTTGTACTGAGGGGCCCAAAGCTGAACACAGTACTCAAGGTGAGGCCTCACCAGAGCAGAGTACAGGGGGAATAACACTTCCCTGGTCCTACTGGCTGCACTATTCCTGATACAAGCCAGGATGCCATTGGCCTTCTTGGCCACCTGGGCACACTGCTGGCTCATGTTCAGGCGAGCATTGACCAACATCCCCAGATCCTTTTCCTTTGCACAGATTTCCAGCCACTCTGGCCCAAGTCTGTAGTGCTGCATAGGTTGTTGTGGCCAAACTGCAGGACCTGGCACTCAGCCATGTTGAACCTCATCCCATTGACCTCTGCCCATCAACCCATCTAGTTTAGGTTCCTCTGCAGGTCCTTCCTACCCTCCAGCAAATCAACACTTCCTCACTTCCCTACAGCTTGGTGTTGTCTGCAGATTTATTGAGGGTGCACTCAATTCCCTCATCCAAATCAACAGTAAAGATATTAAAGAGGATGGGCCCCAAAACCGCCCCCTGGGGAACACCAATGGTGACTGGTCATCAGCTGGATTTAACTCCATTCATCACCACTCTCTGGAATACCTATCCATGACAATCTCAGATGACAAAACAGAAAGGAAAATAGTTAATACCATCTGCTATTTGGAAAAGGAGACTCAGTTGACCTCAGTCATTCTTAAACAATAAGCTTAAAGGTGAATTTCCCTCCACACCATCCCATCCCTTGTAGCTCTTATTTCATCCTCTGAATTGCCTCAGCTCTGGTGTGTTCAGTTATAAAAATAGCATAACTGCTGAATAACTTACCTGAGAAAACTGAGCAAAACTGGGGTCAGCAAAAAGAGGTACATGTCCTAGCAGCTCATGGCAAATATCACTGCAGGAAAACATGACATCTGAATAACTTTAATTTAGGCAAAGTCCAGCCCTAGACTCCACGTATAGTCAGGAGTGCAGGGCATGCACTCCTATCAGCAAATAATGCTCAGGACTCATGGGCAAACATTTTTGCTCTAACTTGACTCTTGTGATCTTGAGGTTTGCACTCTCAAGGCTTTTTAGAGGTTTTATCCTCACAGATGCCTCAGAGGAAGGATGGTGTATTATTTATTTTCCTTTTGGAAGAAAACTGTCCTTTCAACTGTTCAGGAAGATATCATCCCACCAAAGGAAATGTGCTTTTCAATCTCAGGGGCAGGAAATAGCTCTAAATGCAGCTCAGGCAACTAAGACAACTCACCGTAGTGTCAACATACACCTCAGGAGCTCAGCCCCTGTTCAGGTCCAGAGCCTCACACTAAGAGATGGGAACTCACTTTTCCTGGGGTAGGACTCTTTTCACTACAAGTTGAAGTTGGCAGCTGAACAGGTGTGTTTGGGGAAGAGCTCACCTAGGGACTGCTAGAGTTTTCAAAGACCCAGAAGCAGTTTAGTGAGACAGAAAGGCAAGATGGATGAGACGCTCCCAGGAAGGCAAGGTCTGTGGAAGACTTCTATAGGGCAGATTTGAAGAGCAGATATTCTTGAAGAGCAGATTTTCAAGGAGATGTATGCCCAGGAGAACAGCCCAGTCAATAAGAATTAAACTGGGGATTTGAGAGGCGAGGGACTCAGAGGGAAAGATGTAAGCCACACTGTGAAAGATGTCATTCACTGGACCTTTCTGGAGACAGTGCAAGACTTGCAGGCACTGCATAACAGCAGGGGCTGTGGTAAGGCTTTCCACTCTGCAGTCAGTCCCTATTTGCTTGGGCGTTTCGTGAGGAGAGGAGACCAAGGCAGATTTCAGTGTGGCTTTGTACAGGATGGTAATAGGATGAAGAGACACAAGCAGAAAAATCGGAAGAAAAAGGAGTGGAAAAATGGAGGGGAAAGGGAGACTGTGGGAAGAAGTAGAGAGAAAAGAAATATTATAGATGGGGAGGAAGAATTGCAATAATATAAAGCAGAGGAAGAAGATAACTTTTTTTTTTCTTTTTTTTTTTTTAATAACAAGTGGAGAAGGACGGGGACAGACAGAAATATTACAATATAAAACCAAAAAAGAGAAGGGGTCACTGATCTGGGCTTCCCCTATCTTGCTGCCAGAAGCTTGCTTGCAACATGTTGAGTCATTCCTGCACTAGATTTCACACCACTGCTTTGGGTGTTAATAGCTAAGTTAAATGCTTTTGTATGCTGCTCTCCCGCCTCCCAGCCACCACACAAGCATGTCTTCAGTTAGTAGAACTGTCTGATCAATCCCAGAAGAACTTGCAGAAGAGGACACAGCTTACTAAAAAGACTAGAAATCTTCCAAAAATGTTTTCAGAAGAGTGCAGTCGCTTGGCTGCTTTCCATTAACTGTTCCCAAGAGTGCTCTGGAGTCCCACATGGTTATTATCAGTTGGCCTGACCCTATTGCTAGTCTGCTATGACTTTATGTACTTTCTGTGCCAAAGTACTTACGGCTCTGGTGTGTACATAGGTTTCGATGCATGGCGAATATACTGTGTAGAGTGAAATACTCGGAATGCCAAACCAGCCAAGAAATCCCGAGAGGAGAGCAAGCCTGCAACAGGACGCAGGCGAAATCCAGTGCAGGCTGAAGAGACAGAAAGGTGGCATGTTAAAAGCAGCTGCTGTACTTGATTTATCCTTATCTGGACTCCTCACAGTAGAAGAAAGTTAATTGTTTTCTTTGCCCTCACCATGTTTTCTATGTCCTCACTATATGAATTGAGTTTAGTTGTGAAAGAGCAGGGAATTTTCTACCCATATGTACCAGCATCATAGTACCTGAACATCCATACCAATGTATTTCTGAAAGTTTTCAAGAGGGACCTGAGGCACAGGCTAAAGAATGTGCCCAAGTGCTCACACAAAGCCTACAATTGAGCAGATACTGCTTGTCCATCTGTGAAAACACCATCCCAACTGACAGAAGAGGCATGCTTATATATATATATATATATATATATATTTATATATATATATACACACATGTATATATGTGTTTTGTTTGTTTGTTTGTTTGTTTGTTTGTTTTATATGCTTCAAACTTACTCTGCAAGAATTTTGAAATATCTTCAAGCTGGGGAATGTTATCCTCCCGGTAGCCACAGTACTTCTCTAGAAGTGGGAACACATGGTTATGTTCATAACAAGCATGAGTTGGATAGAGACTCTTCAGCTCCCTGAAGACGGTGCCCCATGTTTTCTTTTCTTCTTCTGTGTAGGTGACTCGAGGAATAGGTTGGCCACTGAAAACAAATATGGATATTCTCCATAGGAGTGACAGAAAAAGTGTCCTATGCCACCAGCATCATACTCAGGAGCTCTACATGGGCTGGTCAGGAGCTGCTGGTGCAGGAAGGGAGATGCCTTTTCTTTGACATGGAGGTGCAAAAGGAGTCTCACTTGCCCCTAGGCACTGACTGAGAAGAACTCTACCAACCTCAGGTGCGATACTGGCCTTTAGCGAACCCTTGCATTACTGTGATACAAATAAATTAGTGCTTATTTGTCTTATCAAGACATTCTTCTAAAAATATTCTCTGGCTGATCGTTTCAATTTCTTTCCATTTCTAACCATGGAACAGCTGTTGTATTTCTTGCTCTAATGCACACTATATTAATTGTCTTTGTTACAACAGGGAAACCACCAGCTCCAGAAAAGTCTGTTTCATGGCAGTCAGAGAAATTCTGAGCTGTGCTTTATGCTGCAACAGATGCAGACTTCAGCCAGTTTGACTCTTTTTTTTTTTTTTTTTTTTAATTGTAATGAGTAATTTTGTGTCAAATCCCACCCTCAGGCCTCCATGTACTTAGCTCATGTTGAAGCTAGCACGAATTAGACAATCCCAAGCAATGTGTTTTGGCCTCCTGTGAATAGTCAATTTCTTAGCAATAATGATAGGGCCATAGGTGAATCCAACAGCTTTGAAAAATCAAAGGGTTTTAAGTAACTTAATAGGGTTAACATCACTGCTGGAATAATGCCGGAGCTTTCCAAGCCCCAGAGACCCATTGTTAAACTATCGATGACACCCTACCATCTCCCACCCCCTCATTTTCCCCTTGAGCCTCAGGGCAGCTCCTCTGGAGTACCATAATTTTCTGCATCTCTGTATCAGCCCTTCTTTGATTTGTGGAGCTTTAAACATCACATTGAATTACGAGGATTGCTTGGGGATTTTTGTTCCTATAACACTCCTAAGTAATCCTAAGTAATCCTCAGCCACCTTCCAGAGCTACAGGGGAAAATTATTGGCTTAAAAACTTTTCAAATTTCAATTAAAAAATTGCAAGAATAAACAGGGCCAGAAGCTAAGGAAGGCAAGAAGAAGGCAAAAAGAAAGAAGGCAAAAGAGCAAAGGCAGAGAGGAGCAAAGAAAGCAGAGAGACACAAACAGGAGGACAAAAGAAGTGCAAAAGAGGGGGGACACAGAAGAAGATTAAATTGATAAGGAGAAGTGTGAAAAAACTGACCACAGACCTACCTCACCTTTGTAGCTGACTTCACAAGCTATGCATTTTGCTTTTTCAGATACTTTCCATAATGCCTCATAGTTTTGATTGTCCCTCTCTTCCTGCCCAGTTCTCTGTGCCCCTGTCTCTCCCTTGCAAGAGACACTCCCTTGGCCTCTGCTCGCCTGCTGCAGACCCTGTAAGTCATCTGCCATGTGTAGCACCCAGGGCAAGAACATTACCCATTTGGTTCTTCCTGAATCAGCATCCAAAGTCACTGAATACATGTACTTTCTTTCCACAAGACCCAAAAGCCCAAATGTGGGCTTTCACACTCTGTTCATTACTCTGTTACTGAAAGACCTTATTGAAAAGTCCAAGAACTTCACAGAGGTCCAAGCCTGTGTAGCCTTCAATGCGTCTGAGGATCTGGATATCAGACTAAATATTAAGTAGTTGTATCTTGGAATATAATGGTTTCATCTTCCTAAGCTGGTTTGCTGGTTTCAGGTTGAATACTGGAGGGGGGGTGGTTTAGAAGATGTGGGTATTATCTTATTTTTGTTTTATTTCTCTAGGATTTAACTAAAGCCTACTAACTAGAGACTAGAATTTGCTATCTGTTAAGCAGGAAAGGTAAATGTTCTATGGGATACATATAAGTGGAAACTAGAACCATTCATATTTGGCCACAAAGCCTTATCCAATTTTTTGAGCCACAAAATGGGCTCCTGACTTTTTTCACCTGACTTTTTTCACTTTGCATCAATCAGACCAATTTTGTCTCATTTTATGAGCATTATGAGCTTTTTGGCTCAGAGACTATCTTTTCATCACAGTCCTGTGCGAAGTGGATCCCTAAATGTACAACATATGTTACCTTATCCTTTGCAATCACAATTTTTACCAGTCTCAGCAAGAGTCAGGCCCAGTATTACTGATGTAAATGTGTGAGTGGCTCTGGGAGCAGAATTTTATCTCCTCCAGATTTGATCACTGAAAGCAATCAAGCAAGCCTGTTCTAAATGAATTTATCATCTCTATTCATTTATTTTTCTTGGGAAATGAGAGCCCAAATTGCTGATTGCAGCTGGGTCAGACATGATAAAAGTAGAGTATCAGGCACTGGATTAGCATCAGAACCATAAGTTATTCATTATTTTAATAGTGCATGCAGCTCCTGCTTTAATGTAAATGATAGGCACTCCTCCCCCAGTCCCAGTTTAATGGGGAGGATACCAGAAGCAGCTTTATTCAATGCTCAGGTCTTTGTAGTAGCAACTGAGTCTGCTGCTCAATTAGACAACAAAGCCAGGAGAAGAGGGGTGTTGTGGGGAAAGAGGGGAGGCAACTGAACGTGTGCCTGCAACAATTTACTTTTGTTTTACTGCTATTTGGGGATAAATACATGAACAGGAAGATTTAAACATATGCCAGAGAAAAGCCAGCAGCAGGAGGATGCTTGTGGAAAAACAGGGACTGCCAGCAGGACATGAGCCCCAGGAGAGAGCAGGAGATATAGGCTAGCTTTTTGCCCACACACTGAGCACTCACTGTCTGTAGTTGTAGGCGATATCTGCAAACTCCTTCCTCCGGGCCCGGTACACAGGATCTTTGAACCCCTAAAGAGAAACAGTGACATTCAGTCCCCGTGTAAGTGCAGGTGGTAAACAGCCTTCCTCCTGCTGAGCACCCTTGGGCATGGCTGGTCCAAGGGAGCAGCAAGCTGCCTGGGGAGCGACAGAAATGTAGCAGGAGGTGTGGGAAGCTGCCTCCATCCTGCCTGGCTCCCCTACACCTGGCTTGCAAAGGGCACTGCTCCTTCCCTGTCTGCGGGGCAGCTGTTCAGCTGCAGCCTCCCAGCCCTTCTCACCCTCAAGCCCTTTTGTTTTGTCATTTCCAATTGCTACGAAAAATGGAAACACTCTCCTTTACAACACAGGCAGGGTGCTACCACAAGAGCAATGCACCATATAAACAGCCCTCAGATAAAGACGCCCTTCTGGTTTGTCATGAAACTTGTCGCAGTTGCCAGCACAGCTTGGCTGGTCTAAAGAAGCAGAGCTAAACCATATTAGAAACACACTCATCAGTTCAGGCAGACCTTTTAGGTATTTTTTTCAGCATGAACAATATTTCAAGGTGCTTGTTTTCAAAATGTTAGAAGAATGGTAAGCACCTAGCTAACCAAAAAGCCCTATTAGTGCTACAAAATCAATCATTTGAAGGGGAAATGATTACTATAGAGAATGTGTAATAGATTTTGTGGTTGTCAGTTTGACCTCTGCAGCTAATTATCTGTATTACCAGAGATAAGAAATATAATCTGTAAATCTTCTCCTGGAATAACCATTCTCCTGTCCCAATGTGCCATTTAGTATAGGTTCCTCAGGGCTAGGAGTGTCTTCACCACCTAAAGTAGAGAAATGTCCTTCCCAGATAGAAGACATTTCTGCAAAGCAAATAGCAACAACTCCGTGGGCACCGCTTCAGTTCATGAATGCACCTCAGAGGTGCATGGCACAACAGGACTGATTGGCCACGAAACACAACCAGGTACAGGAGATAGCTAAAGCACAGTGCAGATCAAAGAGTGCTAGGCAAACAAAGGCAGCCAATAGCCTAAAAAAATGCACTGTCCTGGATTAACCTGGTATTTGTGGTTAAATCCCAACACAGGCTCTTTTAATTTATTTCTTTCTGCACACTATGTGCTGTCTTGCCTATTTACCCCAGCACTTGGGCTTCTTTTTAAGGTAACCTGGATAAAACTGCTCACAAAATAATTCTAGGAACTGAAGCAGAGATGCTTTATTCCTTTTCATATCTATATATATTATTTTTTTCAAATACAGTCTTGGTCTATTCCCACATGACACACAAGGGGGCCATTGACTCAGTGTATCTCCTTTCATTCTGCCTTTCATACGACTGCACTGAATATCATGAATCATTGTATATGATACATAACACATCTTGAATTAAGCAATAGGTAGTGAATGACTAATCACCTCATCTCAATTAAACTAATAGCAGCAATTTTTGTTGCGCTGCATGTAATTTATTTATAATCATCCTATCTCAATTAAACTAATAGCAGCAATTTCTGTTGCTCTGCGTGGAACTCGGTGTGTTTTGACAAATGAAAATAAGTTGTTGTTTGCTTGGAGAGGGAGTAGAAGCAGCAAGTATTCTTGTATTTGGAAGAGCTGAAAAACCACTGAAGTAATTTTTTTTTATCAACTAGGCCAGCAAACGAAACTATCTGACACTACCATTTAAACCACAAACTTTTTGAAACAGTGACTTTTCCTTTTGTTCTTTCTCACCATACAAAAATCATGACAGATTTAACAACCACATAACAATGCACAAGCTCGATAGTTACCAACCACGAAAAAGCACTCTTCCTATCTCCAGGATATAATATGCTGCTCCTGAAGTTTTTGTTACTAGTGATTCACTGAGTCTGAAGTCACCATCAGAGCCATGCGGGAAAACCAGAAGTGTTCCTGTGGTGGCCTTGTACTCTGTGATGTCTGTGACTCTTTATGTCTATTAGTATTTGTTTAAATTAAAGCAACTTTTGGTCTGCTCAACTTCGTAGCAGGGATTGGGCTGATTCTAACCCTAGAAATGTGGTACCTTTCTTGTCCAAAAGCCTGAGACTTAGTCGGCTATATTTGTCTTAAGGAAGAGCAAACGTAAATCAGAAGAACATCAATCCCCAAACTAGAAACATGTTAAAAAGCAAAGCTCTGTTTCTTACAGGATGGTCAGCATCCAGTTCTGCTCCATAGCTTAGAATCTGATTGGCAAATCTGTCCAGCTCCTGGATACTTCTTGGGAACCATGGTACTGCAAAACAGAAAAGAAACGGAGACTGGTATGCTTCTTTGTTACTTGGTTAGGGACCTCCTTTTGGTCTTTCCATTTCTTCATCATAAAAATAAATATGTAGGGGTCTAACTTCTGACAGCATTGGCCTTTCCTTGTAATAGAAGGCAAGAGCAAACCCTGCAAATTTTCTTGAATTTGTGGCTGTTTTGTACTGTTGGAATAATACAGAGCATCAGGAATGTCTAGCCCTTGGCACAGAGCTGGTTTGTAATGTTTATGATTTTCTGTTTATTATTCTGCTTTCTTGGCTTACCCAAACAGTATTTTTTCCAGATTATCCTTGCTTTCACAGTAGCTAGAATCAGCCATTTCAAAGGAACAGCAAGAAATCCCACAATAAGATGGATACAAGACTATTTGACCCCCTGAAAATCTCTTTCTAAGACTTACTTGGTGGGCTCACTTAGGCTAGGATGATGAAATAAAATTATATATGTCAGCCTGATAACTCAGACTAGCATTGTATTACTGCATTTAAAACTTGATTATTTCATTTGATGTTAACTAATTCCTGCACACAGACTTCATTTGTCCTTACCTTCTACAGGACACCTAGGATTTTATAGCTCCCTGTCATTTCCTCCATCTATTATCCTTCAACCTGGCTGACACTTTGCCTATGTATTTCTAGCACAGAAACCACAGCCTGTTCTTGAGCACTCTCATCACTTCTATGTACTGCTTCCAGTTCTGCCATACTTTTGCCGAGGAACAGGAACAGGCCCGTTTAAAGTTGCACCCCATGCTCAGGCCCTGTAATAATGTTCCATGTGCTCTCTATACCATATATAAATCAACTCCATGTATCATGAGGCTAATAACACCCAATGCTCTGTTGCTTTAAGCCCAACGTCTCTCAGAAGTCTATAAATAAAATGTTGGCAATTCATTTAGTGACTTTCTTGTGTGAACAGGGGTGACTTGCTCAGGCAGAGCTAGCAAAACTGCTCTTTGCTCTGTGTGGCTCTGCTCAGCTGGGAGCACTGCCTCTGAGCCCTACCTCCCTCCCCATTTGATTTGTGTTTTGTCCCAGGTGAACCTGATTCCTAGGAAAAGCTTCCCTCTGAGGATGGAGCCCCTGAGCAGTCTGCCAGCAGCTGCTACACAAGCTCCCCACAGTGCTTTGCTGACATGGCTCATCCTGGACCCTGACAGACCACCTATGGGATAAGAGGATAACTCTGCCTCCTGGACTATTCAGCCTTGCTCTTTCTGCTGCACGTCACAGCACGGAGGGTACTTGTGGTGCTGCGTTTCTGTGAGACACCTGCACCAAGGGGCTGGAGTGGCATGGGGAGCTCCTTTTGTGGCCACAGCTCAGCCCCACACAGATGGCTTGCTCCCCTGACCTGCTGTCCCACCACCAGCCCGGCTCCAGCCAGCCTGGCTCTATCCAACGCTTCTGCTGCGAGCCATAAGACTCATTTCCAGCAGGCCGGGCAATGCAGGGGCCTCCCCTAGCTCCTTAGTCCTTTCTGCTGTGCCTCCCCTTCTTCCTCCCAGCAAAAGTGGGCTTTGGTACCTGACTTCAAGCTGCACAGCCTTCTGCTTTGCCCTGACAGACAGACCAGCACAAGTCACTAGATGGCAGCAGCAGGCCCAGGAAAAACTTCCTCAAGTGACTGCTGAGTTTATTGCTAGCTCTCTTAGTTTCCCCACCTTGCTGTTAGTAACCTTCCTGCACCTCCAGCCCCTCGAGTTAAAACAGCGTGAGGGTGATTAGAAAAAGGGGTGTCTGAGTTCTAGAGAGGAGTCAGTAGAGACATACCTCATGAATGATGAGCCCACCCTACCCTCTTGCCCCTATTTTCTGTACACACAGCAGGGCAGGGGGTTCATCTCCCAGCTCTGGCAGTGGCCTTTACATGAAGGTAGGGGGATTGCTTCACTGCTTTGTGCTTCAGACTCACCACTGCCAGGGAAGCTGACACCCACTATCATCAGTGAAGCATCCTGATAAATGTTTTGGGCACTGGAAAAAAGCTGTCTGAGAGCCCACAGCAAAGCACTTGTCAGTGTTCAAGTGAGGAATCACTATTCTCAGGGAAGTATCATGATCTGAAAGGTCCAGACTGTGCAGACAAAGCAGTGGAGGCTGAGGCCTGCAGTGGATTTCAGCAATGATATCTGTAGGGATTTGCTGCCTGGGGTCAAAAAGGTCTAGGTGGGCAGAGTTTGAAATATTCCAGCTTCAGGAAGCCATAGAATAGATGTATGAGAATGAATTGTTTTCATTAAACATATTTTATTCTTAAGCTTCCCAAAGCACTTGGTGCAGAGGTTGTGATAAACTCTGGGACAGACTGATGCACTGTCAGTCTCAGACATGGAGATGGGTGGCTTGCTTTTCCTCTATGTAGGTGCAGCAGATTGTATAGGTACTGGACCTATTTTCAGCAGATTTCTGCCCACCTCCCAGCCCCCCCAGACACTGGTGATAGCTCCAGGAGTGCTGCTCTGAGAGCTGCTCTGGGTGAAAAGGTGCAAGCTGTAAAAGAATCATGAAGATTCTTTGTGCTATTTGCACCAGCATAGCTGGACTTTAGTCCTGAACATTCTCAGCTCTTGTGGCAACAAGAATCAAAGATGCTGAGCATAGCCCTGGCCCAGCCACCAAGCCCATACAACCCTGGCAACAGGCACCAGGGTGCAAAAGAGCTACTGCGTCCTCTGTGTAGTTGTGGTGTGCCGGGAGGCTGACCCCAGCCCCCCCTGCAACTATTGAAAAGATCAAATCAAATTATCCCCTGGCTGAATCTCTCCCATATTTTGTTTGTGACATCCTCCTCCAGCCCCGTTCACCAGACTCGCTGTCTGTCTGCACGGCCATTAATGAATTGCCAGAGCAAGCTGTTGCAACACTGGGCCTCTGTGAAGGTCCGAGGAGCAAACGTGGGCTGATCAGTAATAAATATTGATTTGTCTGTAAGTGAAACGGCAGCATTTATGAGATTGTGCTGGACACCCAAGTGGTGACCAAATTACCATGGGGTCAAATGCTTAGCAGAATGCTAATAAGCCATTTATATGAGGGGCAGCAAAGCAGGGGCAGTGAGGACTTCTGCAGAACTCCTCCATTTGGACCATTGTGAGGAGGGTCAAAGACAGGTCTATGCAATTTATAGCAGTTCAAGGCCCAGGTTTAGCCCTTTTTTAAACAGTCCCAAATGCTTTGGCCAGCCTCAGGGTTTAGCAAACAAGGACCCTACAGAACATCAGCCTCCAGTCTGTCTCAGAAATGCAATAAATTGTCTGCATTTGCCTAATGCTACAACAGAATAATATTTAATTATTTTTATTCATGGGCTCCAAGTGGTCTGCAGATATCTAGCTTGTTTCCAAAAAGAGCTATGAAGAGATGCACTGTGTTTTCAGAACAAATCTTCCCATCTCTACAAAAGGCTTTTGGCCCAGTGACTGCTAGACCACCTCGAGTTCTGAAATTACCTTTGGATTTATGGCATTTTGCTGGCCTGCTCACAGCTAAAATTATACTGTCAATCCAAGCCTCCTATTTGTAACTCTTTGGGTTTGTAAAGGGAAACCAAAACTATATTTTGTTTTTGAGAGAGTAAAGACTATTAACAAAAAAAAAAAAAAAAAAAAAAAAAAAAGAGTGTTCAGGTTAAAAAAGAAGGGGGGGGGAGTTTTCATTAACACTTTGGCCAAAAAAGAATACATGTATGTTTAATGCTAAGCTATTCAGGAGGGAAAAGGCCAGTAATTTCCTTTGACTTTCCGCAAAGCACTGCTTCAGGAATGGCACTGTGTGCTTCCTATGGGAAACTGAGTAAAAGAAGAGGTTTTGTTCAAATCATGAGCGTGAGCTAAGTGAATCCCTAACAAGGAAGGACTGAAAGCATCTTTAGGCAGTGGTGAGAGAACTGGTCCCATGGGACCCCAGACTGGCTCCAAAAGAAAACATTCCCAGCTTTACCTGACAACCTATCAGAGCATGAAGATATCCCCATGAACCATCTGCCTGAGATTTTGCTCCCTGGAGGTGTATTGCTCTCATTCTGTGCTTTGGGAATAATATTTCACAAAAGCATGTCTGTAGATTACAACCAGATTTGCCAGGAGGATACATTTGAAAGGCAGGCTGACCTAAAAGGCACCATGAGGCCTATTAATTGTTAATGCCATCACAGATAAAGGACAACATCTTACCACTCTTCCTACAGTTCAGTCTGCTCCCATTTCAGTCTGCCCATGTAGCTGCCTCAGCCCAGAATTTGCCACCCACAGTTCATCCCCTAAGCAGTGCTTCTTTGACCTTTTGAATATGGCTCTTTGGGGATTTCAGTTTGACTGGACCCTTACTACCCATGAGAGAAGCTGAAATTGAAAGAAAAAAAGAAAAAGGAAAAGGGTAAGAAGAAATATCAATCTTCCTCTCTTTCCTTGGCAGTAAATTGCTCCCACTTTATGCTATTTCTGAGTTATTGGAACTAACAAACAAACACAAGTTATCCTCTCCAACGGAAGGGGATCAAGTCCCTTTCTGCAGCACTGACAGGATAATCTAACTCAAAAAAATGCTTTGATCAACACAGTAACATGCAGTGAAACTTAATCCTACAGCAGACCATGGGAGTTCTGACTTCTGTGAGGTCAGAATTTCAGTCACTAAACCTTCCTGGCTGATATTTAGAGCTGCATCTCTTTCTGACTCTGGCTTCTGTTTATATATAACTTCAACGTCTTCTTAACAGTAACTAGAAAAACAAAATAATGGTAAATCCTGCTAGGCCCTGTAGATTTCTCCTGGAAATAAAAAATCCCCAAAGAGAAAATGTCTTTGATTTGACATGATCATAAATCAGCTAATCAACCCTTTGTCCCTCTATCTCATGAATGGAGAGAACTGACTCCAAAGAGTATTTGCCTTCTTCTTTTTCATCTTCAAATGCAATGTCATGGGGAAGACACAAAGGAGATGGTAAAAGGATTACCAGCACTGATCTCACAAAGGTATTAATGTTCTTTCATGTTGTTCCTAGGAAGGAAGAGGAAGATCCAGATCTAAAGTATTTAAAGTCTGAAATCCTATTAAAATCACATCTGTTATCTGAAGAGGCATTTAAGTATGTCTCAGACTGGGTGCTGGGCAGCCACCTCTGTACCAAGCAGCCTCAACTCCATCAAAAATTAGGAGTGTGGACAACTCAGAAAATCTTATTTCCATCCAAAGGCAGGATTACTACTGGTCTCCCCAGGATTTCTTCCAGCAAAGAAGAATTATGGTCCCACTGAAGTGGGTGGCAGAGCCTCCCTAATTTCTATAGCAGGAGCGAGGGGGATCCCCAAGCAAAAACAGTGGAAATGTGGACAGTGTTGGACTCGCGTGCAACTGTGCAAAGGAGAGCAGGGGAAGCTGGCCACTGCTGGGGACTTTTCCTCCCCTCTCAACTCAGCCCAGAGGTTCATGGGCCCCAAAAGGAAGGGTCTTCAGAGGCCTGCTGACAGAGCCCATGAGACTGAAATTGGAAAGTAAATCCAGGTGTTCAAAGGGGTGTACCAGCCCCAGGGAGCACAGGAGGGTAAGCCCTCCCCTTGTCCCCGGAAGATGCATGGGACAGGGCTCTTGTCACCTACGCTACACTACAAGGTTTGTGCCATGGTGATTTGTGAGGTCCCAGAGACATTTGTTAAGGGGGAGGCACTGCAACAGTCAGGGTTTTGCTGTCACTTTTTGTTTTGTTATGCTGCCCTTTGTCAGCAGATCCTACCTGAGTAAGGAGAATCTGGAAGGTGGCTGGACTTTGAAGGAAGGATGCATTGAATAAACAGTTTGTAAAGAGTCAGCAAATGAGCAACAACTGGTGTATCAACCCACTGCAATAAAGCAGTCTTTAAGGGACTGGGAGGGATGTCAGCAAAACAAACAGATGAAAATATAATAGTGTAACAACTGTTGCCAGGAGACCTTGTCAAAATCATGGCCAAAAATGGAGAATGGCAATTTATATTGACAGAAAATCTCCGTATGAAAAAGCTTACAATATGGACAAAATAGACAGTGGAAGGGAAACTTAACCATATAGGTCCAAAAGTAACTCCTTTGCTAGAAGAAAAAGAAGTAATTTAAGTATGTTACATAAATATTCCTTCTCAATATTATCCTTGCCAGTATATGCTTACCGGTGTCCTTCTTCTTGGTTCGTGAAAGCTCATGCACCGTTGCACCAATATCATTTCTCAAGGACTTGATGATCTTGTCTAGTGCTGGCACATTCTTGCCTTCCAAATTAATGAAGAATTCATATTCATCTTTGTTGAGACGGGAAGGCCGAGACTCAATGTGTGTCAGGTTTATACCTTTTTCCTATGAGAAAGAGATCTTGGTTACACAGGGTTTGGGGGAAGAAATGTGACATACAGGCTAGCTAAAATTCGTGTCAGTCAACAACCCATATCATACAGTATAAATAGCTCAAAAACAGAGACTTTTCTCTGGTAGCCACTGGACTGAGGATTTTCAGAACAGGGCGAGAGATGAAAAGGAAAACTGAAAAGACTTACCCCTGTGCAGAGCATTAGCATAAGGACCATTTCTACACAAACCTTTGAAAAAGGTGACAGCAGGATACAAGTTGCAAATAGGCTTTGTATTGTAAATGGTGACACCAGTACTGTGAGTAGATATTGGGAACTTGTCTGTGTGGACAAGAACATTTCCACTGGATCAACACAAGAAATAGGAGTTTCACCTTCTTATGAGAAAGTGATTGCTGCATTTATGAGCATCTTTGAAGAAGGTTGGAAAAGCAAGGAGTGGGCCATCCTGTGAGCTAAGCTTCTGCCAAGCCACTGCACAGTCACCTGCAAAGCCACCTGCACACACCTGTGAGCAAGTATTGGGCAGAGATCAAGCTAAACAGGGATCTGCACCAAAAAGGTAGCCCATGGTTATGGGAAAAAAAAAAAAAAAAAAAAAAAAAAAAAAACAAGTGTGTTTTAGGATCACAGAATCACAAAATTGCATAGTCACTGATGGTGGATGGGTCCTCTGGAAATCTTCTAGTCCAAACCTCTGCTCAAGCAGGCTCCATGAAAGCCAGTTGTTTAGGACTGTTTCTAGCTAGGTTTTGAATGTCTCCACAGTTAGAGACTTCACTTCATAGCCTTTCTGGGCAACCTGCTCCAGAATCTGGTCACTCTTAAAGCACACACACACAAAATAAATACCTTTTTTTTTTTTTTTAATCACAGAAAGTCAAATTCTGTCTCAACAAAGATCTTCACTGACAAGCAGCAGTGCCTCCTAGCTCTCAAGAAAGGGACTATTGGCAACCATAGCTGTGACAACCATGGCCTGTTGGAACCTGACTTCATTTGCTGCTATAACAATGAGTAAAGCAATAGGTAACTAAAAATCATATTCACCCAGTCATCTAAGTGCAAGCCCAGGAAAATAGAGCTCAGTTTAGCTAAACTTCTGAGGTTTTCCTGAGCACTGTAATTCGAATATAAAAATATTATTTTTTTTTTTCTTTTGAGAAAAACCTTTTAAATAGATTTCAGTCAGTGCTGACCTTTCTTCAGGCTCCCACTGCAGCTGCAGTCTTGGCTGGTTCAGTCCTTCTGTCCCTCACAAGGAACAGTTAACCCCATGAGGAAATTTTGGCCTGAAGAGCAACCCCAAAAGTGCCAGAGGAGCTGACACATGGTGCTCAGCAGCCCTGGAAGAGCTTCTGTTTTGCTGCTTTCAGGCTTAGGAAGACCCTAACCTACATGGGGTGAACTGACAGTCCCCACTGGTGTCAGTGTCAAACCTCTACAGTGAGGTCAGGATTTCATCCATGAAGAAACGCTGCAAGGATCTATTTGTGACCTGCAGGGAAGAAAGAGGGAGCGCTTTTTTTTTTTTTCTCCCTCTAGCTTGAGCTTCTCAAGCACTTTAAGGTTTTCTTTGCTGCTCTCAGTGCTTGCACAGTGCAGGGGGGCATCTGGCTATCAGCAGCAAAGGCCTTATTCACTCCACCACAAAAGGCAGTTTATTACTTGGTAGGAAACAGCATGCATGTCATTCCTCTGTTTCCTGAGTGTCGCACGCTACAGATGAACTTAAATTGTTTGGCTAGATACCAATACAATAAGTTGAAAAGGTCAAAAGCGCATTCACCACCAACTGCTGCTCTTGAGAGATGCTGTCCTCGTGGGGCTGTCTGCAGGCAGAGAATGGCTGTCACTGTGCTGGGCCCCGAGGACAATTTGTTTTAGGCCTCCAAAGCCCCTTTTCACAAAAGAACTGTGCATTGTACCCTCAGCTTGGTAAGGCACTGGGTGGTGGAGTGGCCGGGAGCTGGAAGCTCAAATGACTCCAAGCTGGAAAGCTTTGGGCAGAGTGCAGGCATGGAGGGGTCCCGGCCCCTTCAGCACAGCCGTGCTGCAGAGATGGGTGCAGCACCACAGAGCTGGCACCCATCCAGCAGAGCCACCCACAGAGGTGGAGAGTGGGCACAAAACGCCCCCCTGAGCAAAGGTTGGGCCAGGCACACCTAAGAGGGGAATTAAAAAAGAACTACAAAAAAAAAAAAAAAAAAAAACAGGGAAGACGGAATTATGTAGAGAGTCATCTCTTTTTTTTACACCTGGGATGAATACGATAGCTTTCCTGCAGGGTGTGAAGCCATTTCAGCTGGTTATTCAGGGAGTGCTTGCAACTCAGCAACATGCAAAACTCTTTATCTCTTTGTGATGAGGCTTCAGGACATAGAAGCAGAGCAGCTGAAGGGAGAACCCTTCTGGTGACTGTTTTTAAAGCAGGAGTTCAGCAGCGTACATCCCTTAACTGGTGCTCTCACAGAAGCATGCTCTCATACCCTGCGTATTGCTAATAAGCAATACCCAATTTCAAAATATTTACAGTGGCTCTGTTACTAGCGTTGCTTTACAAATCTCAATTTCATTCTAGTCCAACTACTCCATCTAGTGTTTAATCTTCATAGCTTCACATTATTCAAAACTTGTATCCTCAGTATTGCCAAATCCTGCAATTGCATCATATTTCTCACAGTAGTCAATGTTTTATTTGAAGCTCCAACTTCTGGAGCCAAACGGTTACCATAGAAAGGTGGTGGGGGAAATTTTTAGTTTATTTGCTTATTTTGACCAGTTTTCAGTCTCTCTGTGTTTTTAGGAGTTTGAAATCTTAACAACATATGTCCTCAAAAGACAGATAAGAAGTTTGAATTTATTTATTTGATGAGACTCCATGATTTCTGCGTTAATTTCTGTTGACGAAACCTAACTCCAGGTGTTGGAAGATCTGGCCTGTCACACATTTGGGCTTTGATTTACATCCAAACTGTTAACACTTCTGCCTTTCCTATTTTAGAACTGGTAGAAATCAGCTGAGCCCAAGGCTTGAGATTAGACATGCCTTTGCTGAATCTGACCTATTTTGTTCATCACACCTGCAAAGAACTTGAAGCAGGTTGGTACTTCCCTGTTTCTACTTAGGTTTATGGACTGCATGAAGGGTGAGTCTCTTGTATCCTGTGATGCAGCCTCATACCTTCTGGAGTGCCTCTGAGCAGGTAGAAGGGTAGTTAGCTGCTCAATTTGTATTTAAGTAATAGTGTGAACATCACAAAACAGATTCTGCTTTGAGAACTGAGAGAACATTTAGGAGTAACACTTATCCAAGATCACAAGGGTACAGTATTGGCAGACCCCTTGAAGTTATCAGAAGTCACTCCAATTTTCTTGCTTTTTTTTCTCAAAACCTGCACTCCTGAGGGTAACAATTCTCAGCTTTCATTATTTGAATATCCACATTCACTGTGTCTCTTATTACTCCCCATTAGAAAAAAGTCTCAAGACATGCTCTCAGAGCTAAAAAAAAAAAAAAAAAAAAAAAAAAAAAAAAGTTGAAACTAAGCCTGTTTTGTGCAAGTCATGATTTTTCAATGACAGGGTTTAGCCATAGGGATGTTGATTAACAGCAGAGGTAATAGAAGACCTTGGGGGAGATTTTCCATTTCCCTGCCTACCATTCCCCAGAGCTGGACCTCAGCCTTGGCTCCCTCTCAGAGGCCATGAAGCAACTCCAGCTTCTTCCCCAGATTATGGAGGAAGTGTCTTGCATGCAGCAGCAGCCACACAATGGCAGTAGATCCCTACACTACAGATATTATGCTACGTCAACAATCTTGTGCAGCTCACTGGCAACAAAAATTGACTACTCCCTCTAAGAGATTAATGGCCTGATTGCTAGACAAGTTCTGTTTTCACAGCTACACTGGGAAACTCTGAGTGGGGACAGGTACTTCCTAAAAATGTTGTGGGCTACTGGTTCCCATGGCATTTTTACATCCTTTTGTTTATGCATTAATAAATGCTCCTCTACATGGTTGCTGAAACTAAGCAGAGCTGTGAAATGCATCCACAGACTGTTTATGTGAGTATTGTCATTGAGTAAGTTTGGCTTCATCAGGATACCCACATTATTACCAGATGAATAGCAACAGTGCTACAGCGCTGTTAATGAACATTCAGTGAAAATTTGAATGAAATCTCCCAGAACAAGGATTTACTCACATTTCCTGTTACAATAAATTGATGTCTTGTTTTAACCCTTACCACAGACTAGTTCAGTGCTTCCAGAACAAGACTTTCAGAAGCACTGGTAGAAACTCAGTGCCTAATTTTCATAGATCAAAGAAGTTAGGAAGTCACAGAGGTGCCTTCAGCCACAGTTTCCCAAAGTAAAGACCAAGACACCCATCATGTTCAGCTTTACTCTTCAAGGAACAGCTTCTCAGCTGAGCATAAAGTTTCCCCATCTTCTCCCTCACATCTGCCATGGTCTTCACTTCATGAACAAGCTTCAGGAGGCAAAGGGACCCAGAGGGGTCCCTGCTAACATATGGCTCCAGTGGGCAGCTGGCCCTTAGTATCCATCACTTCTCACTTCTTCTCCAGCCCTAAAGTTTGCTATAAGGTGTTCAGCACAATAAAGCCACAAAATGCCTGGAGTGGGACAAACAAAAAAGCAAACAAGAACATGTGGCACCCCACAATCACATAGGAAAAGGGCACTCCTCTCTTTAAAATCTTGTCATATCAATCACTGTATCCAGGATCCCTGCTCCCCTGGCCTAGGAAAGAGGAGAGCACAGTGTGAAAACATTGATTTGAAGCACTGAGTTTAGATGTAGTAAAGACAGTCGTAGCTGTGGCTTATGCACACTGTGGTGTAATGGCATGCCTCGCGTGTTCACCTATCAGTGCAGACACCTCCAACACACCCCCTGGCCAAAGTGACTGCCCGCCTCTCCTGATTTGGAAACAAAACGCTGCCGAGCCAATACCTACCCAAGGGATGAAGGGATATCTGTCACTTTGGACTTTCTGTTGAATAAAGTAAGCTACAATACAAAAAAAAAAAAAAAAAAAAAAAAAAAAAAAAAAAAAGGCACAGTCATCTTTGCTGGCTCTGAAAGCTCAGAGTCATGTTCAGTGCAGGCTTTAATCCCAGCCAGTCCTCCCATGGTGTAGTAATTTACTCTGAGAGTAAGAGTTCTACCTGATGCAAATCAGCAGGGCAGCTTGTGAGCTAGAGCCCTACTGACTGGAAGTAGCACTGGTAAAGGCTGGACCTTGTACTGAAGTCCTTCTCTGTTCTTGGGAAGGTCATGTCAGTGAAGAGGAGATGGAAGGCTCCTGTGTGATGATGGGTTGAGCAAATATTTAATATTTTCCTACACAATGTTTGACATGTACTACAGCTGAGATGTCTGCTACTACTTGTAAAATAATCATAAAAAAAGACCTCAGAGGAAAATAATGTTTTTATAAATTCATGTGGAAAAAAAAAAATCGACTCAAACTAAGGGCAATCCTTTTTATATATTGAAATGCTTAGTTCTAGTTTTTGTATATTAAATTTAAATTTGGAAATACTGATCTTTTGGCAGAAGACTTTTTACTTTTTTTTTCTTTCAAAATGGACTTTAAAAGAAAAAAAGTGATCTCAATTTCAATAAGCTTTTATCACTAGAGAAAATAAATATTCACATCAATTGTAATCTTATTTTTCAATTTTGATAAGAACCCTGGAAGATTTCGGTGGGGGGGGGGGAGGGTTCAGGGGCTTACACTCTGTAGCTTTCTTATTTGTCCAGTGAATCAAAAAACATAACTCCACAATGACTATGATTTGTCTTCCTGATTTTAAGCATGATATTTTGTTTATGTTATGTTCTGTGTCAGATAGATGTTCATTCCAGTTTTGGATTCCTAGCTACCATCTTCTGTAACACCATAACTCAGACAAACAGTGTATGGCTGTACCAAGCAGTGCCTTAGTTTACAGTCAAATTAAAATAAGGTCGGCATAAGGGCTCTGCTGATGGGTTTATGTTGTCTCTACAGCCACTCTCAAGCCCACAAAGAGGACAGATTTTCCCAAGCAGAACCCATAGGGAAGCCGCATCCACACTGTGTTGGATAAAGATTATGTATAAAAAGGCTTTTCAAGTGAAAATAATTGGGTTTAATTATTTAACCAAAAAGCAAATCTTTACCACATGCCAATATACATACAGAATAGCTAGAGTGAAAGGAAAGTCGATCCAGTATTAATGATTTGTTTATTGCTAGACATGACTGAGCTGCTATTACATCTGTTTTTTCTTTTCAGAGGTTATGCATAAGTCCAACACTGAAACACAGTAGAGAAAATGAATAAAGAATAAGAGGAACATAGACATAATAAAGAAGATTTTGGACATAAAGCCAGCAGACATAAAGAGCTCAGTACATGGAGGAGATTCCTCAAGGGAAAAAAAAAAAAAAAAGAAAGAAAAAAAAATCCTTCAATCTACATAGTCCTCACTTTAGCCACAATCTTGAGTGTAAGTGGGACCTCAAAAGAAAGCAAGAGTTTGGGTCTCTGAGCAAAAAGCAGATGTGAGAACAAGTGGCACTCTGTCAGCTGCATGAGCAACATTGAGGGATGTTTGTGCAGGACAAATAATAGATTATTCATCAAAACACAGTGAAATTCCCTTAAGTTTGATGTCACAGTTGTAATTCTGGATGCAAGTCTGTGCCAGGTGCATGTGCTCTGTAGCAACTGGCCTTGTGCCTTCACCTGCCTGCATAGGTGGCTCCCCTACCTTCAGTCCACCCAAAACAGGGGCTTACCCAGTTCACTGGGCTGTGTTTGGACACCACTTCCTTCTCTGGGAGTTTTGCCTCCTGGTTGAACATGGATTACATCTGAACTGAGGAGCGGCCATGGTGCTTGATATGCCACTGGTCCTGGGCCCCGTTATCCAGGCCTCCAGGCCCAATTGCGGGGCCGGGCTGTAGAACAGCACGGTTCCCCTCGGGTTCTTGCTCCAGTGGACACCGGGATAGGAGATGATGCCTGGCCCAGTGCAACCTCAGCATGGAAATGGGGCATGGGTTGGTGGTGAGGAGGTATTCCTGCATCCTGGGCAGGGACACAAGAGTGACAAGTTCTCCCAGAATAGCAGGAATTTTGCTCCAGCTGGCAAACCAAGGTGAGGATGAACCTCCCCATGTCCACATGAAGACTTGCTTTACAGAAAGGCAGCCTGGCTTCTGCTAGCACCATGAGGTCTCCGCTTTGTTGAGTGTCTTCTCAAACCCTCATGTGGCAGTCTGGACCTTGCTTCTGTGCCTTCTTTGCTCTCTTCAGAGAGGATTTCTTTTCAACACTTGCATATTTAAAGTTCTTTTAATTCTCTGCATTCCCCCCTCATGGCCCAGAGTAGTTCTGTAGGCTGTCTAGAAAAAAGGCAAAATCCTCAAAGAGGAATCCTCAAAGCGCAGGAGGCACGGCCCTTTAATAATTCCCAAGTGCCAGCTGGGAGGAAGAAAGGGCAGAGCCCTTCTCTCTGCCTACATTCCCATGCCCGAGTGCCCGGAGACACCCCGACAGCCCAGGCAGCCCCAGCTGTGGTCAGGACCAGGGAGGGTCCAAATTCAGCGTGTGCGGCCAGCCCTCAGCCTTGGCACAAATAGCTGTGGAGGTACGTCCCTCTGCAGGGACCAGCATCTGTGCTGCTGCTTCCACTCTGGGGAACAGTCTGATCGTATTTTGTGGCTTTTGTGTTTTGTTTCCTGCTTCATGTGGCTGTGTGAGGCAGCAACAGCCAAAAGAGACACATCTCCTCCCTGTGCCACCCCTCTTAGACTTACTCGCCACATTTCCTCAGGACAGCGCCAATGTGGTGGCTGTAACCCAGGGGACAAGGCTGGGGTCTCCCTCTCCAGACAAGCCCACCAACAGTGGGTCCGGACCAGCTCCTGTAGCTAACCTGGTTCTCACAGATGATTTTGTCAAGCAGGAAAGGGATATAAGAAAATCTTCTGGAAGTTTTCTGCCTTGTCCCCATTCTTATCTTCCTTTCAGAGCAGAGAGGGCATCACCTGTGTATCACCACCTTCCCCGGCTCTGCTGTAGGTGCCTCAGATCACAAAGTCTGTCCCCCTGAGACACCATGGTCATGGCCCAGCCAGGAAAGGGTGGAGGTTGTCTCAGCCATGTAGGCTCATCACTTACACACATGACAAGGTCCATCCATTTCCCACCAAGATTGCCAACAGAATTCAAATCTTGCCCAAGAGCACCTATGCCAGGCCTTTTGCAACCTTTGCGCTGGGGGAGGCTGCAAGTTGGCCCAGGAAGAATTGGCCTCATTGGGATGGGAATCTACCTGTCCAACAATGCAGAGCTCCTAAACCTGAACTTCTATCCCCCCTGTTGCCATCAGAGTTGCAGGGGAAAACCATGATTCAGCTTGCCTAGTTTGGGTACCTGCTTTGGGGCAAGAAGAGTCACATCCTAGATGCAGCTACTTCTCTCCCTCCTACACCAAATCCCATACAGAAGAGTTGGTAATAATTTGCTTAGTAGATGGCAATCCATTTAACAAGAAATATCAACAGCCTTCCTTAGTTCATTTACACCTACTGTCAACATACAGACATTTTGCGGGACTGTGTTACAGTAGTCAGTTCACAGATTTAGACCAGCTCTGCTGTCATTAGCATGAAATCTCCTTTATCTTAATGATTCAAATATGGCCTATAACTCATAATTATTTTCTGTTTGTACTAATAGTGCACAAATCTTTCATTTCCCAGTCAGTTCAGTTTATGAATGGAAAGTATGCAGACCACAACTTATTACACTGTAGTATAGACAGAACTGCTTTCAGGCACAACTATCACGTGATGATGTTTGTTTTGTTTTTTTTAAAAAGTTGCAAAACCAATATAACAGAGTGTGGGAGCACAGAGTACACAGCTGTATGTGTTGCAATACAAGCATGCTGAATTACAAGGATTTCGTGCTTTTTAAACAGCATCCATGACATCTGGGAAATATTTCTTCAAGAATAAATAGGCACACAATGTCCTGAAAGGTAAATGTCTCCTTGTTTCCCCCAGAGCTTTCCAACTCAGCCAGTACAAGTTCATGAGTTCCTTGGGAGTGAATAAACTAAAAAATGCTGTCATTTTGGTGCTGTTTCAGAGGTACCCTCTGTGCCCTCTGTAGAAATACCAATACTGGAAAGTGGTGAGTTTGTTTATATCAGATATACTGAGGTGGACAAGAGCTATGAGGACAGTTGCTCCCTCCAGTAGAAATGCTTCATGCCCCACAGCTCATGTTCGGGTTATATTTGCCTTTCTATACTATACATATACCTACCCAAATGCCAACCCCAGATTATGACCCGATTCACTTCTGCATCTTATTCTGGCAGTTACAGTGGAATACTTCCTTATTAAATGTAGAAAAATGCAATTTATTTTTTTTTTACCCTTGTGTCAGTTAAAGGTGAAGGTTTTAATTTAAAAGCTAGAAATCTAACTTTTCACTTAAAAAGGCATCTTGAGCTCCAGGACTTTAAGTGATTTTAACTTCAGAAAAGATACAGTTACTGTTTACCCCATTATGGCAATGAAATGGGATTAACAACGTGATGATAAACACCCTGAGCAAATGTTTCTGCAATGGAAAAATTTAAAGACATGGTTGGGTCTCCTGAAAAAAAAAAAAACATTTACCTCAAACGTGCGCAGAACTTTAGCCAGTGCCCCAACTTCTTCTTTCAAAGAGAAGATCAAAGAAATAACACCATTTTTATTTGAGGGCTCTTCAATATACATAGATTCCTGAAAGAAAAGAACGAGAAAATCTTTAAGTTCACCCCAGGAGCCAGGTTTACCTTTCTCCACCATCATTTTGCACTGAATCACTGATGTAGAGAGGACATACAGATGCTTTCAGTAGGAATCAAGGAATTGTTGCTTCCAGGGACAGCTCTGGGGCTGCTCTTATTTATCATGGTAGAGGCACAAAACCCATTCTTGGAAACTATGTCCCATGTGTGAGGAAGGTATTCAAAAATGGGGGAAAAATAGCCTAACTCCATTTCAGTGCTGTGTCACTTCTCAGGTATACCAAGCTCAGGGAAAACTGGAAACATTACTGTACTTTGGTTTCAGCTATGGTGAAAGATCTTCAAGCTTCATTTTCATTAATGCTCAGGATTAAGAAGAACAAGGTAGATTAGCTCTGTGCAGAGATACAGGCCATGATCTGCATTTCCCTTCAGTTCTGTTTCCATCTTCCAGGTAACATCAGGAGAGGTGGTATTCACAACAGGGATACGGAAATTGGTTTAAAAACAAAATAAGATATCACCACCACCCCCCAAAAAAAGGAGGGGGAAGAAAATGCTATCACAAATTTTAATTCTTCTGTAAATCCTGCAGTGATTAAAGACTCAGAACAAGACATGTTTTCACTTATGTTTGTTCCTGACTCTTACTGATTTTCTGCTCTGCAAATTCCAAAACACAATTTCCAGTACTCCCAAGCAGGAGGAATGTTTGTTTTAATTGTTTTCATGTCTTAATATGTCTCTGTACATGTGTTTCACAAAATCTTGGTTATGTACAGAAGAGCTATTTCACCACTTTAGGAACAGGAAACTCAGTCATGGAGTGGGGCCAGTTTTTCAAAACTACCTGAGTACCTGACATGGAAGGTAACAGCCTGATGATTTCCAGAATTGCTTAACTTTTCCACTGTCAGCATAAATGGGGTAAAGTTGTGCCAGAGGAGGTTTAGGTTGGATATTAGGGAGAACTTCTTTACTAAAAGGGTTGTTAAGCATTGGAATGGGCTGCCCAGGGAAGTGGTTGAGTCACCATCCCTGGAGGTCTTTAAAAGATGTTTAGATGTAGAGCTTAGGGATATGGTTTAGTGGAGGACTTAGTGTTAGGCCAGAGGTTGGACTCGGTGATCTTGGAGGTCTCTTCCAACCTAGATGATTCTGTGATTCTGTAAATCTGAAGCACAACCACCACAAACTTTTGGAAGTCACAGTAAGATCTTATTTGTGTGTCTGTGGCCTTGGGCAAATCACCCCTGGATGGCATTTCAAAGATCACACCAGACATCAGCAACACAGAGGGTTGTAACAGAGGCTGATGTAACAAGTCCTAGGTCAAGGCCTGACTAAAAGTATCCACCCTTTCAATTTTTCTTTATTAAGACCTACATTTTCAGTCAGAGTCCATCCCCGCTTTAGCTATTGCTAAATTTAACATATAAATCAGAGCATAAAGAGTCTCAGTTCCCAAATATTGTCCTTAGAAATAGCAAAAGCAGTCTTTGTAGCAGACAGATTAATGAAATCCAGCTGCACAAAAGCCATAAAACTCTTGGTGGGACTACATTTTCTGAGGCAATGTTATAATGAATTGCCTTTTTTTTTTTTTTTTTTTTTGTAAAATAAATAATTCCTGATTCTTCAGGCTGACTTTTAGGCTGCTGCTAATGTGAACATTCATTGCTGGAGTCTGACAACAGATTTTTCCACCTAGTTTTATTTCCAGTGGTCACACAGATTATCTAAATGATTTCCATCCTTACAGGGAAACTCTGGTGGGAACTGTAGTAGAAAGATTGGTCTTATGGACCAGAGGGAAGATTGTCACCCACTCAGCTGTGCTATGTCTTGGAGTATCTCCCTATTCTCTGGTTTCTCAGCCAACCAGGGAGCTGGCCTTGCTCTTAGCTGGTAGGGACCAAGAGGAAAAGCAGTCAAGAATGGTGCAGCAGCTGGCTAATGAAAGCCATTTGACATCTGAAGCAACCACAAGGGTTGACAGTGACAGGAGTCTGTCAAAAAGCAAACAAAATGTCAGTAGCCTGGAAATTTTATTATAGTTAGTGTAACCAAAACTGTCATCTGAAATTGTGGTCCTGCATGGCTTTGCTGTTACAATTTCTCCATCTCAACAAGTTAAATTCACCCTAAGGACAGAACTGAGTTACGCCAGTGTCTGCTTAGTGGACCAAGAATTTGGTTTTCATGGTCTGCTCTAGAAATGTTTTAAAAGACTTGTAGTCACATTTTTTAAATGTTCTTGCCAAGGCATGCCTCATGGAGCAGCTTCTGTTGCAGGTTCTCTTGACTCTGTGTGACAAAGGAAGAATTTGTGTTTTGAACATTGGCAGAGGATATAATACAAGGCTCAAGTCCTACAAGGTAATTTTGATATTAATTAATCTCTTTATACAGTGATAGATTCTCATTGGTCACTAGCCTTGATATGCTGAGATCAGCCACTTTTAGGCTATTCTCACTCATTTTCCCACTCTTGCAAATTAGTTTGTGTTGTGCTAAAAAGTTGCAGAAGGCAGTAGGCACTAATTTTGTAAACACGGTGACAATTGCTTAACATTTTGCACATCTGCATGTGAATGTAGATCACTGGGATGGTCTTTGTACAAAAGTCAGTGCATGCCTAAATCTGTCCAGAGAGGTGGAGGCTTTCAGTGCAAGATGGAGACTAAAAGCGTTATTTTCCTGACAGGTACCCAGATCTTATCGATATGTATGGAGGCACTATACATCAATAGACATTGGAGCCAACGCATCAACACAAATGCAGGCACTCACATCTATTGCTGAGCTTTTTGTCATATATATGCGTATTTTTTAACTGTTGATCATGGCTAATCTGTTCTCAATCCTAATTCTAATTTCTTGTCTCTCAATCTCTTATATAGAGATGAAATGCAGCTTTGGGACAATTCTGTTCTTTTACTACTGTTATTGTGATTAAGAGTTGAACAAATTGTTTCATTGTCATTGAAACACTGTCTATATGATATGTATGTGACCTATTAGTGTATAAGAACCAGTTGACAAATACAGACAACCATTTCTGGACCTAGCAGTCTCTTACATCAGTGATGTGTAGATGCAGGGACAGTTTGCCTGAGTGCAATGCAAATCTATGTTCTTAATTAACTACTTCACACAGAGACTGATATTTCCTTTCTGACACATAGCAGTTTGGGAGGTCAATAATACAGACCTGTCAGCCTTCAAACTCATTTCTGAGTTGTTTAACCCTTCAGTGTGAATTCCAACACTGCTGAAGCTAGAAGAAGTTTTTTTCTGTAGTTTCAGAGAAAGTGAATAGTATACAAAATAGTATAGAAATAATAGAAATATAGAAAAAAAAATGAAAAAAATATTTCAATGGAAATAAGATTCCAAAGTTACTCTTAAAAATTGAACAAGTTTCCAAGCCATTTAGAGTCCATTTCTTAAGGTAGCTAGATGCTCAGCTCCCACAGATCTCACTGGGACCAAACAATTAGGCAACTTGGAGAAACAGCAAGGTGGAATAGTAGCGTATCCCTAGGGGAGTTCAACCTCAGCACATGAAGCAGTAGGAAACCAGGCTTCCTTGGTTGCTCTGTACCTAAAAAGACTTGTAGGAAATGAAGCCCGTTTTTTCATATCTTCCACAGCTTGTCCCCAGCTTCAGAGTCATTGCACAGGACAGAATTCGGTCCTAATAATTAACCAGGCTGGCCTCAAATTATGTCACTTGCTCCTACATTATCTATAGTGCCTGTAATCGAAAGTCATGGGTTTCAGTACTTTCCTGTATTTTCCAAAATAAAGAGTTCAAAGTAAGTCAGTAAACATCCAGGGGAAAAAAAAAAAAAAAAAAAAAAAAAAAAAAAAAAAAAAAGGAGCGGGGAGGGAATATATGTCAGAGTGCTAAAAGTTAACAAATAGCTCCACCAGAAGAGCACATAATTTCCCTAAACTAAAGAAGACAGCTTGTTCTCGTCACACAGGTTTAAGAGACCTCTAATTATTTGCTGGTCTTTTCTGCTGCTTCTTCTATTTGCCATGTACGCAAGGATACATTTACAGAGGTCCCCTGACCCTGATCTGTTGTCTCTCCTTCCTTTCCCCTGTTGGAATGTTTTCATTTTTGCTCTCACCACACATTTGTGAGCACAATTAACTCCAGACAAGCACGCCAGCTGCCAAAGGGAACAACGGTGGCATCCAAACACCAAAAACTGTTGAGACAGGCGCATTGTTTCCTCCCATCTTGGGCATCTTAGAGAACGGGAAACAAGATTTGCAAGCATGGAGGGGCACAGAGGGACTCCCTGCAAACAGCAGGCACACAGGCCCCACCACTTACCTGGAAAAGTTCACCGTTCATCTTGCAGTGCTGCGCGTCCATGTTGCGGAGGCGGCGATGCCCACACAGGGAGGCTGCGGGTGAAGCCTTCTGACCTTACCGTGGTGGCCAGAGCTCTGTGCAAAGGTATTTAAAGTGGAGGAAGCGAGGCAAAGCCATCCCCTCCTCCAGCTCCCTCCCCCCAGATGCTGTGCCAAGGGGGCGTTCTCCCTCCACGCCCCCCACCCACCCAGCCCTGGCACATGGACAAGCCAGCCCCTTCGGTCCCCCCCAGCATGTAGCAGCTCTCCAGCATATTGTTTCTATCTGTGCCCAACGTGGACGAATGGCATGCTTTGAATTAGCAGCCTTCCTTCCCCTGATCAATGTCAGCCGCTGCTTTCATTCCTGTACATCAACGCTTTGACTTGGGTTCAGCCTTCCCCCTCGTCTGTTCCTGTGGCTGTGTGTGTGTTTAGTGACTGGTGGGTTTCCCTTCCATGTGATTGGAGATCAGATGTTCTCCAGGAACCTGTCTGCATGCCAGACACGGGGCACAACTCAGCAGCAGCTGGACTGTTTGTCTTTTAGAGAGGCCCTTTGGGCTGCATCCAAGAGGTCAGAGAGCAGGGGACAGCTCTGCACACCAGCCACTGGACACAACAGAGGCCCAGTATAAAGCATTAAACAGGTGTTAACTTCATGAACCTTTCTCTGGGATATGGAACTCAACATGGAGAAAGGGAAGGAGGTAAAGGAAGAAAAGGAGCAGGGAGGAGACAGAAGAAATGCAGAAGGTGCGCATGTGTTTTTAGGTATGTCAGCCATGGAGAGCTACAAGGGGAAGAGGGGGAACATGAATGAATTCGGAAATGGTTAGTAAAGGGTTAGTACAAACCAGCCAACACTTGGATTGGAAAGAGTCACCATAGAGACTGAAGGAATGAAGGAAAGTTATAGCCTGATACTAGAGGGCAGGTGAAAAGAAAAAAAAAAAAAAAAAAGAGAGAATGATCAAGGTCTATTTTGTTATTTGGAAGGTTGAAGTTTACACTAAGACAGGCTATGTCACAGCAGGTAATCTTGCTGCATTTTTCTGATGAAGATAACTTCTGTGGAACAGAAGAATCAACCCTTCACAGTTATTTGAGCCTCGAGGGAAATTCTACCGCATGCTCCAGAACAAATTCAGACTGGTAAATTTCAACCAAGACTTGCCATGAATTATTCGTAGTTATGAAATCTGATCAGTAGGGAGGCACTTGCAAGAATCTTAGCCCAAACCCATGTTCAACCCTATGATCATCAAGTCAGAATCCAGCCCAATGAAATTATGTACTGTATGATGTACATCTGCAGTAACTCAGAGCTTTAGACACAAAACCTACATTTTTCAGAGAACCTTCTTGTTTGTCCATCCTATGGCCATATGCACAGGTAGAAAGTGACTTTCTGAGATGAACTGCAATCCTATGTTATAGGCTAGCATCAAGGTAGGCAACCAAATATAATAAACATGTGCCACCCTGGACATTGCTGTCACCAAAGCATCAGGCTGGGGCAAGGAGAGCTGGTGCAGTAGGTGAAGGGCAGGTTGACCTTGCTACCAGTATTAAAACTACTGCTTTTGAACTGTTCAGCCAACAGGTTCACTATGGGAGGCAGCATTTTGTGTCCTGTGTTTGTGCAGCACCCAGCACAGGTCTGTCGATGCCAGGGACATTGAAGGCCACCTCGCAAAAAAAAAAAAAAAAAAAAAAAGAGAGAGAGATGAGGATGGTGATAACACTGATTATAGTAGTCCCTGTGTAGGACAGGACAGCTTCCAGTAACTGTTCTTGTTTGCTTTTTGCTTTGCCCACATGCCGTGCCTCTCTACATGGTATGTTTTTCAACTAGATTTTAAAACAGATACATGTCCTAAGTCTGAACAAAACAGCTATGTCAGCAAAAGTCATAATCTTTTTTTTTTTTCAATCATTTGTGCCTTCCTTTTTCTTTGTTTTTCTCTTTCTACTAACCTTTGTTCTTCTTTTCCTTCTCTGTGGCTTTCACATGCACTGAGTCCTTTTCCTTTCCTCCATCCCTCCTCTCCTTTTCTTATGTTTTGCACTTTCTGTTCACTCTACCTTAACAATAAAGACAAAGTAAAGTGAAATACTGGATACACTAAATATTGCTTGTGCTAAATCCTTGTAATTTGTTTGTTGTTTTTGTTTTGGTTTGGTTTGTTTTTTTACGACTCCTCCCACACTCTGTTTTTTCTATTTATATTGCAAGCTTATTTCTTACTCTTATTGCTACATAATCATAATGATATCACTAGTGTGTTGCCACTGGTTCACTGTTTAATCAGCCTGGACCTTCAGAAATTGCCAGGTAGCAAAAGGCATTGGCTGAGGGTAGCAAAGCTCCTTCTTGCTAGGAGGAATTCCCAAATTCTCTTGTTCTGGAGCAAAGTAGTGTGTGAGTTTGTGTGTGCGTGCATGCACAAGCTAGCATTTACTCCAATGCCATTGCAGCATGAACATGATTGCATCAGTTCTGGTTACTTTGGACCGTTTCTGAATCCAGATTGCCTGAGCACTCTTTGAAGTCGTAGTTCAGCCTACCAAGTGGAAGTTCTTTGCCCTGCCATGATATTGCAAACTGGGATTTCCCACTTGTGTTTCAAGTTGTCCCACGGCTCTGGTTCCACAGCCCCTGGGTGAGCACCTGAGCCTTGGGCTCTGCTGGTCCTGCTCTGGGCTCTTGCTGCAACACCGTGCAACCCACTCCTTCCCTTCCAACCATGTGCAGGTAGGCACCGCTGTCCTGCATTGCCTTCATCTGAAAACACCTTTCGTCACCCAGAAACACACGCCCCACACACAGCCATTTCTGGCCGTGCTGCTCAGCCACAACTAAAAGGGCTCTTTGCACTGAAACTTGGCTGGTTCCCTGGACGGCATGCTGCAAGTTCAAAGGGCCACAGACTTTGGCTGCTTTTCAGACTGCTTTCTCCCCTTTCTGCCTTTAGGCAGAGTTTGGAGAGCAGCATCTTACCCAGAGCTGAATTTTTTCTGGCTTGGGCAGGGATGCGAGGACACCGGGACTATCCTTGGCCTGCGGCTCCCTGTGGGTTCGGGGTGTCCCCATTGGGCTGAGTGAGCAGCGAACGATGGACAGGGGCTTTTCTAGAAGCTGCTGAAAAATTCCCAAATGATGACTGAATGAGGATGTGTAAACAAGGCAGAGGGGTGTCCCAGGTCGATATTCTCCATGGATTTCCCAGAGGTCTCCCAGTGCAGTAGCTCCCCTTAGGCACCAACCGAGCCTCCTATCCTCCCGCCCTCCGGCTGCAAAACCTCCGGGCCATGTTCCCCGCTCCTGGCAAGAGCCGGGCTCGCCGCCCGCTCCTGGAAATGCCTCATTTCCCTGCCAGCCCCGCTTACCCCCGCGGGTGGCCGGGAGGTGGCACTGTGTCCCCGCGACAGCGACCGACGGGTCGGGGAAGGGGATGCGGACTGGGATGGGGACTGGAATGGGGACAGGGAGGCGGCTGCACCCCCATGCCCCGGGGGGGGTCCGCCTCCCAGGCTGCATGACCCCAACCCCTCTCCATCCCGCGGACTGCGACCTCGGAGGGGACAGCCTGGGGAACCCACCCCTACCGCCCTCCGCTCCTCCGTCCAAAATTTTCCTGTCCAAAAAGTGTGTGTTGGAGGGGTTGGGCGGCGTGGGGGGGGGGGGGGAGGAGAATGGGGGGGGGGTCAGCCCGGTGTGATTTATCCCGGCCGTGATGGACGCGGGACGCGTGGCCGCACAATGGGGCCACCGGCGGGCCAGGGGCAGCGCTCGGCGGGCGTGGGGCCGGGGGGCGGCAGCGCCCTGCGGGACCCGCGGAGGGGACATCGGGGACGGGGACGGGCTGGGGTGGGCGGCTGGGTTGGCTGCTGCTTTTTCCCCCCCCGCCCCCGGTTCCTTTTTTTTTTTTTTTTTTTTTTTTTTCTCGCAGCCCTATATGCAAACTGTCACTTCAGGTTAGCACAAGACCTGATGTAGCTCATTAGCATGAGCTGTATCTAATATGCTTAAAACCTCTAATTATTTATTATGCCCTAATTGGCAGCCCAAGAAATGTCTCCAAAGTGATGAGGGTTCATCCCAAAGCGCCTTTTCGAGAAGAATTCAGCAGTGTCCCTGGTCAAACGTCATTTTTAATTCTTCATCAGTGGTGCAGGTTGTATTCCTCTAGTAGACGATACACCAGAAAGCTCCTGCAACTTGCTGTCCCGGGAAGGAGCTTCCATCCACCCTGGGCAGGACGGGCAACAATTAGTCACCAACACGTTTTAATGCTCAAAGTCCTTCTTTCTTTAAAGGCATGCTTAGAAAGAGACATTTAAGTCTATCAAGTATGCAAAAATGTATGCAGATGCTCCTTGAAAATGGCTTACCCGAAGGAATAGTCACCAGGAAAAAGTCACTTTCCTGCGTCCTAAAAGTAGGAAAGTTTTGAAAATTATATTCACATAGAAACTGTTTCAAAATAAGTTCACCACTCTGGGGTCCCCCGCCCCCTCCCCTGCCTCCTAATTGCCTTTTTTTTTTTTTTTCCTTCCAAGTCTGTATTATGTTTCTTTGGGTTGCGCCAACTATTTATTTATCTTTATTCTTTCCCTCTTTCTTTTCATTCATTATTCTCTCTCCCTCTCTTTTTTTTTCCTTGTGTGTGTGGCTTCTCGGTCTGATCTGTAGCTTGTTACCACCCACTGCACGCTCTCTCCTGCAGCCGAGGTGTTTCTATACAAACTTCAGCGTCCAGTTGTCATATTAATTATTACACTGAGTAATGACTGAAATAGTCAAAATAAGGGGAGACTCAAGAGAGCTTTTTCTTGCTGCTCAAAGATTCAGCAAAGAAGCCTTGCAACAAAGCACTAATTGGTCCCCAGAAATACTCTGACAAGGCATGGAAGATAGGTTTCATAAAGCCCAGCAATTGTGAAGGGGAAAAGATCCTTGAATAGACCCCACGCTTCTTTTCTAAACTCTCTTGCTGAGCAAAAAATGGACTGCTTCTTGAATACTGGACTGATCTTGAATGCTATACCCAGCAGAGAAAAAAATGCACCATTTATTGTAAGTTTTTTTCCAGCTATTCATGTGTTCTATGTGGAGAATAAGCTGGTTTTGTTTACCATGAAAGACCTTTTACTTTATTTTCACTCTTGGGGGGGAAGCTGGAAGAAGGGGGGGGCGAGGGGAGGGAGAGAAACACATGTGCCCAAATCCAGACGAGCTGCCTACTGTAACAAAATGGAGTGTAACAAATCCTACAGAAGTCCCGAATGTATCGATTCTTTGAAGATCTATATAGATTAACGACTTTCGTTCTGCCTTTCCAAGACAGCATTTAATCATAACGTAAATGGCCTTTAAAAAAGAAAAGGGGTAAAAAAAAAAGCATACCAAAGTGTGTTTTTTTTTTTTTTTTTAAAAAAAAAAAAAAAAAAAAAAAGGACTTCAAAAGACCTCATGAGTGTGGCACACAAAATTTAGGCACATAAAAAAGACACTATAAAGTAATGACAATTCAAGATTAAAAAAAGTAGAAGGAAAAAAAAAAAAAAAAAGAAAGAAAAAGAAAAAGGGGAAAGTCCAATAAGACCAATGAAAAGGGCAAGAGCTATTTATCATTATGTTAGAATTAAGAATTTCAAGGCGCAGGTGCAGGACTGTGCATACAAGTGAGTGGAGGCTGGGGACCCTGAAACACTATTTATTATCTATAAACCTGGCAGCCCCAGGCCCCTTACTCTGTGAAGTGAGCAAATCAGAAAGATGCCAAGATTGGCATTACCTTAGACAACACGAAGGATGAGCTTGTTCCGCTGTGGCAGCGGCTGGAGTGGGACATGCTCAGTAAAGGGAGGAAAAGGCTCTTCCCCCATTGCCCCCCAGGCCCAGGGAGCCAGGGGAGAATGGAGCTTTGGAGGTGAAATTACATGCAAGTTATACGTGGTGACCTCTGGGACTCACGCCTTTTGCCTTTTTAAGAGCTCTTGTTCAGAGCCCTCTGAGACTCAAAAAAGGGGGGACCCAGAAACTCTGGTCCTCTTTGCCATTTGGGGAAAAGGGCAGGAATTTCCATGCCGCAGTCTTTTTACACTAGTTCTGGCAGTGGACTACTCCGTAAGTATTACTCTACGTACATATATAGTCTACAAGGCTGCAATCAATTTGGTACTTCATTTTCTGATCTCTGTTGCCACTTTCTAATGCCACTGGTGCATTGCTGTTCTCTCGCTCCTGTAACATCACAACGTGAAGCTGATGATGCAACTGCTACTTCCAGTGCAGTGAGGTCAGACAAGGGATGTCCCTGACTGAATCATCCAGAAAACTTGGAACTGAGAAGAGAGAGCTTCCTATGCAGAGAGCAATACTGAATGCTGCATGCCGGTTGTCCTGCCTAAAAGAAAATAAAATCATTTGGTAGATTTGGTGTTTGATGAGACAGCAAGCTAAAAATTAGAAAGATACTCGGTGGCCACTGAGGGGAACCCTGAAATAAGCAGCATGACAGAGGTTAGACCAGAAACTGTCTTTATCATCATGCATCTGCATTAAATGGTGCCATGCTAAAAATTGCTAAGTTGGCAGGTGCATATTAATGTTCTGCCGCACAGAGTTGCTGCTTATAGCTGTTAAAGCCACGTGCCCAGCAAGGGTCAGGGCTCCACGGGCAGAGGAGGTGATCTGTGCAGCCTCAGCTGCTGTAATTGAGGCCAGCAGCAGGGCAGGGCTTGTTTTTGCACTCATTTCCACTGACACCTGAACAGCTCAGGCTGTGCAGGTCCATTCCTGCCACGTTTTGAGGCTGGTGTGAGCATTGGGCATGACAACCACTTGCCAGGGACTCCCTAGAGCCATATTTCCTCCAGTGGCAAGGTGGTAAGGCAATGGTCCTACTTCTTTTGAGGGTTAGATTGTACGTATCTCTGAGTTTTCAGAGTGCAGAGGTGCAGATCATACAGCTGGAGACAGAAAAAGGAGTAACAAGCTTGAACGAACAGGTGGGTATGTGCAAGGCAGGAGGGCGGGGATAGAAAGACGTGCTGGGCTCCTCGCTGCTGCATGCACCAAGATCAGGGCCACCAGCGTGTCCCAGTGCTGAGCCTGGCGGTGTCACCCAGGCCACCCACATTCCCACAGCCCCAAGGGGCGGTGTGACCCCCAAGTCATGCCAGCTCCAAGCTCTCAGCCTCAGTGCTGCTTTTACACAGTTAGACCTAAGCCTCAAGCAAGACTTTGCCTGGCAGCAGGGGGAATTTCCCCCTGCGTAGGGCAGGGCCACCCTGAATCCCCAGTTGCAAACAAATGCCACTTGCATCGGGCAGCGAGCACAGTGTGGCCTGGGGAATGGGCTGTGTGGCCAGGAGAGAGCTGTGTCTGCACATCCACCTGCTCACCGTGCTCAGCACACCCCGACTTTATGGTGCCCCACAAAAGAAACCTCCCGCTGCCGCGCTGACAGCCATAGGACATCCACTCTGGACTCATCCAAGTGCATGCACTTCCCTCTTTCCCTCCAACCACGCTCACCCCACGGCCCCCCACCTTCCAAACACCCACCTCGGCTCATCCCCCGGCACTCCACACACACTCCTTCTCCCACCACCTCCCAGCTCCCCTCCTCCTCCCAGCCCACCACCGCGCACCTCCCTCCTCTCTCTTCCCGCACCCCCTCTTCCCCAAATCCCCAAATCAATCCCCAAATCCCCTTCACCCCCCTAGACGGACCCGGTCCCCCCAATCGGGGCTCCCCAGCCCCGCGCATCCCCGTGCGCGCCGCCTCCCGCCCCGTCGGGCCGCGCCCGCCGCCGCCGCCGCCGCCTCCTCCGCGGCCGCCGCCGCCGCCGGCGCCCCGGCGCGGGTGTTTGCTCAGGGCCGGGAGCGCGGCACGCGCCGGGCGCACGCACTTGCAACAACAAAACCCGCCGGGGGTGGGGGCGGCGGGGCGGGGGGGAGGCGGGGGGAGACGGGCACCGAGGGAAAGGGGAGGGGGGGGGGGAGAAAAGGAGGGGGAAAAAGGGGGGGAGAGGCGGGGCCGAGCCGGCGGCCAGCGCGTGTGCGGCGGGGCCCGAGGGCTGCGGGAGGGGGGGGGGGGATGTAGAAAAGGGGGGGTGTTAGTGTGTGTGTGTGTGTGTGTGTGTGTGTGTGTGTGTGTGTGTATGTGTGGGTCCCCCCCCTCCCCTCCCCGCGCTGCAAAGGCGGCGGCGCTCGGCAAAGCCCGGGGAGCGTGGAAGGCGCAAGGTGCAGAGCGGGCGTGTGTGCGAGGGGGAGGGCGGGGGGGCAGCGAGTGTGTGTGTGTGTGTGTGTGTGTGTAGGAGAAGGGGGGGGTGAGGGGGGGCGAGCCCCGTCCGCCCCTTATAAGAGACACAATCCCCAGCCACTTTTTTGCAAAAGGGGCTTTGCAAAGCAGCCTGCGCACACGCGAGCGCCACGAGCCTCCCCGCGGCCGCCGCACGGAGGGCGAGAGGGAGGGGGGCGGGCAGAGCCGCCCGCGCTCCCCGGCCGCCCGCCCGGCACCGCCGCCCGCTCCCCTTTGTCGCCGCGGCCCCTCTCCCCCTGCCCGCCTTCTCCCGTCTCCTTCGCTAAGCGACCGCCGCCGGCTTTTTCCCCCCTTTTACACACGTCTCTTCTCCTTTTTCTTTTATTTTAATTTTTTTTTTTCCATCTTTTTGCCGCCGGGGGGCACGGGGAGCGGCCGCCCCCCCGCCTCGCACGACGCCCCCCGCCCCTCGCCCATGGCCAGCGGTAGCCCCGCCGGGATGGCGAGCGGCGCCGGGCAGCCTCCCTTCCTGCAGCCTGCCTGCTTCTTCGCCGCCGCCGTGGCCGCCGCAGCCGCCGCCGCCCCGCCGGGGGCGCCGCCGCCGCAGCTGAGCCCCGCGGGCGGGCAGCCGTCCCCGGGCGGCAAGCCGTCGGCGCCGCGGGCCGCCAAGCGGCAGCGCTCGGCCTCGCCGGAGCTGATGCGCTGCAAGCGGCGGCTGAACTTCAGCGGCTTCGGGTACAGCCTGCCGCAGCAGCAGCCGGCCGCCGTGGCGCGGCGCAACGAGCGGGAGCGCAACCGCGTGAAGCTGGTGAACCTGGGCTTCGCCACGCTGCGGGAGCACGTCCCCAACGGCGCGGCCAACAAGAAGATGAGCAAAGTGGAGACGCTGCGCTCCGCCGTCGAGTACATCCGCGCCCTGCAGCAGCTGCTCGACGAGCACGACGCCGTCAGCGCCGCCTTCCAGGCCGGCGTCCTGTCGCCCACCATCTCGCCCGGCTACTCGCACGATATGAACTCCATGGCGGGCTCCCCCGTCTCCTCCTACTCCTCCGACGAGGGCTCCTACGACCCGCTCAGCCCCGAGGAGCAGGAGCTGCTCGACTTCACCAGCTGGTTCTGAGCGCCCCCCGACGCCCCCCGCGCCCCCCGCGGCAGGTGGGTGCGCGCCCGCGGCCGGCCAGGGGGGCTCGGGGGGCGCGCAGCCGTCGGGATCGGGGAGGGGGGCGCGCAGCCGTCGGGGTCCCGCCTGGTCCCCGCGCGGCTCTGACCTCCTCTCTCTTTTCTCCTTACAGGCCGGTTGCAAAAAAAAAAAAAAGGGAAAAATATCACGCACGCGGGCGCGGAAAGCCGCCGCCAAGCCAGGACCTGTTGCGTTTCGCTCTCCCCCGCCGTCGGAGGGCGGTGCGGGCACGTCTCCCGGCGGGACGCTGCGCCCCCCGCGCACAGCGCTGAGCGCCGCGGGGGCCCCTCGGGGCGGCCGGAGCCCGGCCGGCCCCTGCGCACCGCTCCCGGCCCCGCCAGCACCGAGAGAGCCCGGCGGAGCCGCTGCACCCTCCCAATCCCCCCCCGGGAACGGCGACCCCGGTCCCCCGCGGCCGGGCGCTGCGCTCCTCGGGGCTCTTCCTCCTGCTGCTTCCCCCCCGCCAGACGGGAGCCCCCCTCCGCACCCCATCCCGGCCACCTGCAGCCCCGCACAGCCCGGCCTTCCCTGCTCTGTGGACGAAGTTAGTTTGCTGGTGTTCGTGGAGATTTTGAAATTAAGCTATGCTGTACTCAAAGACACCCCCCCAACCCTCAAATCCCGGCTCTCCCCCTCCCCCCACCTCCGAGCTTTTCCTCTCGTTTTCATCATAGGATGCTTCCAATCTTTTTTTTTTTTTTTTCTTTGTGAATTTTTTTATTATAAGAAAATCTATTTGTATCCACCCTAACCAGTTTGGGGATATATTAAGCTATTTTTGTACATAAGAGAGAGATTTATAGAGGTTTTGTACAAATGGTTTAAAATGTGTATATCTTGATACTTTTTTTAATATGTAATGCTTATTACCTCTTCATGTTTAGACGTGTAGTCGACATTACCTTACAACTGCCATTTTTGTATGTGGTTTTGTAAAGGACTTGGATTTCCTCCAGATGTACTTTAGCACCAACGTGTCTTACTTTATAGAAACTTTGTTAATGTATTAATAATGTTATTAAACAATGTTCAAAGTGAACAAAGTTTATGCAGCTATTGTCCAAACGCAAAATGGTAGCCATTTGTTTTTATATGCTGCCTTTTGAAGAAAAAAAAAAAGAAAGAAAGAAGCAAAAAGCAAACAACAAAAAAAATCCCTGATGCCACTGCCTTTTCTTACTGTTTTATTACAAACTTACAAAGGTCCTGTATAACCCTGTTTTATACAAACTAGTTTCGTAATAAAACTTTTTTTAATTAAAATGATCAGCTGCCTGCTGCATGTAATTTTTTTTTTCTTTCTGCCATTGACAACAATGAATGTAAGGACAAAATGTTAAATGATGTTATGCCAGAGCTGAGTTGCATATGAAGTGTTTGTATCTGATGGATGTAACATATATATCTTTATCTATCTCTATATAAATATGCAAAGATCTCGCGCTATCACCATTGTTTTCTTGCCCTTCTGGGTTACAAACGTGTATCCAAATCAAAAGGCGAGGGGGTGATTAATGATTGCATTGTCCTTCCCGAAATCACTGCACATTAAAGAATTCCCCCAAAAGACCGGGTCCTAAAGAGAGGGCGCCCTGACCCCGTCCTCCGCAGCTCTCCCCCGGCGGGGCACGAAAACACGGGGGAAGGCGCAGCCGCCGCCGCCAATAACACGGGCGACTTTGTTGCCTCCGCGAAGATAGCGGCTGGATAAATAAAACCGTCGGGGGAAGACGGGAAGCGAGCGGCGAGGGGGGAGATGAAATGAAATAAATAAATAAAGTAGTAGAAATGGGTGGCAGCTCGGAGACACTGGTCTTTCTAAGCTTGTTATTCTACCCAAATAGCGTGATCTGCGTGTAAAAGTACCCAATTACCAAGACTCAAAAAGAAATTGGACCCCCCCCTCCCCTTTTTTTTTTTTTTTGGCTAGCCTGCTTGTTGTCAGTTAGCAAGGACGTGACCAGAATTCGCCTCCTCCTTTGCGCCTGGCTCCTGCATCACTTGCAAATTCAGTTTGCGTGCACCAAGCCAAGCGGAAAGCGAAGCGCAAAATGCATCTTACAAAAAAAAAAAAAAAAAAAAAAAAAAAAAAAAAAGGTGGGGGGGGGAGAGCCAGTGTGCCGTACGGAGTTACGTGCCTCCGAGCTGCAAGGGATGCGCTGGTTTGGAAAAGAGGAGGGAAAAACTTCGGTGCACCACCCGGGTTTTGGGGCTGTACGCCTGTAAATCAGTGTGCACACACTCACGTCGTGCGGGCACACAGTTGCACAAACATCCACGCACGGATCAGCGTACAGGCCTCTCCGCATCGCCCCAAAAGTGTACTCCCCTTTGCCTCCTCGTCTCCTCCCCCACGGCCCGAAATGATCCATATGGGATTTAACCCGGGGAACCGGGGACGGGGACCGGGGTCACGGATTCCCTCCTTGGTGCGGCACAAACACTCGTTGTTTTAACCGCTCGTGGAAGTAATGTTTAGTTATGAAAATAATAACCGTTATACGCCGCCGTCCGCTCTCCCTTTACAGCATCTCCTTTTTATTTACCCACTTTTGCAAGTGTGCAGATAAGGTATGCAAAGAAAGTGCAGCGAGTAATTTATAGCTATGAATATAACATTAGGATAATGTTTCATTCTGTTACAAAGGCGAAATTTCTCTTCCTTGTGTAGACAGGTGTTCTTTTTTGCTCACTTCTGAATAGTAAATATCCAGACTCATTAAACTAAAGGCAAAGTTACGCTGTTGTTCGCTACAATGTATAAGGCAGGCTCAGAAATTCACCACCTCCTCCCTCCCTTTTCCCCTCAGCCCCCTCCCCAAAAGAAAGAAAGAAAGAAAACACACACACACAATTTTACTGAAGATAGGGAAAGGGCAAAGCAGGATTGGGGTAAATCTCATTACATCTGCTCTAATCGCTTAGCAACACAAAGCCTTTTCTTGTATTAGTGCGGAGAGCCTTTCAGCGCTGCCTGACAGACAGTATTCAGTTAGCATTAGGAAACTCCATAAATCAGGGACTTCTTTGGGCGCACTATAAGTTTTAGAGCTACGCGGGGCGGGGAGGGGGGGGGGAGCAGGGGAAAGCGAGGAGGGGGGGCTGCAGATGGAGGTTGCGGGGCCGCCTATTTATTGATGCACCTATCTATTGATTTATCCCAATGCCGGAGCGGCGCCCCGTTAACAACCACTTCCCTCCCCCGAGGGGTTTTCCGCCCCCTCCCCAAACCAGCCCTCCCTCGGCTGCCCCCCCAGCCCCACTCCCAATTTTGGGGGTCCCCCCGCATCCCCGCGAAGCATCCGCGCCCTAAGGCGCTCCCGGAGCTCAGGTAGGACCCGGGGGGAGCCACGCCCGGCCCTACAACCCCCTCCTCGACCTCTGGGGAGCCTTTTATAAAACTTTATTTTCCCTTTTTTGTTGTTTTTCCCCCCGGTAAGCGGGCACCTGCCCAAGGGCAGGCGGGCGCTGCAGCGCCGAGGGGACTGGGGCTGGCTCCATAATGCAGCGCCTGTTACTCAGTGCATTCAGGGATTAGCTCGCCTTGAAGGGCAGGGGGCATTCTCTGCCTCCTCCACCCCCCCACCCCCCCCAACACCTCCGCCCTTTGCAAAGGGGAGCGGGGAGAGCCCCCCGCCCCCGGCCGCCACCTCGCTCCGTCCCAGCGCGCAGCAACTTCTTGCTCCCAAGCGGGCTCGTTTTTAGCGTGTCAGCCCGCACAATGCACAGCTAATTCCTGCTGCAAAAGGCAAGTGGTGAGGAATCAATCGCAGGCTTTATGCAATCAAAAGGGATGATGGGTTTGGGTTTGGGATTTTTTTTTTTTCTTCTTCTTCTTCCCCCAAGTTCCCTGCCCCAGACTGAATTTTTCCTGCTCCTTACCCGCGTCCTATTAATAATCCCATGCAGGCGATTGCAGACCGAGGTAAACCTATCATTTGTATGCGCCTGAAGATTAATTTCCCCCATGTACCAACTCAACGGCATAGTTATCTCTTTAACAGGGAAAACAGTTTGGCTCCATTGTCGGGTTGCCAAGACCGCCTTTTGAGAAAGGGAGCCCGGCTAGCCTCTGATCAAACTCAAAGGTTAGTTAAAAGACAAAAACAGCTGAAAATCTTCATGAATAATGCTGTTTCCCCGAGCCCAGTGTAGTGCAAGCGCACATTTCAATGCCAGAGCATTTTGTTATGCTGCTCGCCTAAGTCAGAATTTCACAGAAAAGGCAGAGAAGAAAAGCTCCAACAATTAGAGGGGGCCTGTCAGAAAACATTAACGCCTTCCTCGCCCAGCCTGTCAAGCATGCTGGAAATAAAAAACTGGCATAGCGAATCGCACCTCCACCCTCCCGAGCTGCGGGAGGGGAGAGAGAGGGGGGTTAGGGACAGAGAAGTAGGGGGAGAGACAAATGGACGGGCCCAGGCTCTTAGCAGACCCCCTTGGCTTTGCAGTTCAGCTGAAAGCTGGAAAAAGAAGGGAAAAGAACGTGCAGCTGGATACTGCCTTCAGGTATTTCTCCCTGTTTCGTGCACCCAAACAGCATTTCAGGACCATAACGCACACTCGCATCATCTCTCAGCATCTTCAGCTCTTCCCTGCATTGCTCCTGCAAAGCACAAGTGAGATGCCCGATGAGACAGCACCACAGCAGAGCTCTCAGCCCCCTTTGCGTTCTGCTGCCCCCACAGTCCCACATCCAGGCTTCCACACTTGTGGCCATGAAGATGCCAGGTGTGGCTGATCCTCAGCTGGACAGCACCAGAGGTATCTTCCCCTTTTTTAGGAAAACGGATTAAAAATGCACACCAGACCCACTACCCACATGCTCAAATCTTTTTTCCCTAGTGCAATACTTACAGAGTTATTTAAACCCCACCCCCCTACACTGCCTGTAAGTGGACATCTAGGCTTGGACTTTCCTGGCCAAAGCATGGATTTTCCCCAGAATATAAACTACAAGAGAGCTCTGTGCCTTTTCTTTCTGTAGGCAAATTTCCAGGCCATCGCTTCAATCTGTTTTTTGCCCTTGTTGCCTTTGTTGTCCCCATTGCACATATGTGTGTATGGTTATATCTGATAACGACCAGGTCAGTACCATGCAGCTTCTATAGGCAGCCCTTTTGCTGGGGGATGGAGGGCAGGGAAGAGTACTGTTGTGTAGTGTAGGCATCGTGTCACCTGTGGGTTGAAAAAAAGTACAGCAAAATATTAAGTGACTGAAGAACAGAGTATCTCCACACCCCTTCTGAGATGTTCTTGGAGGTTATAACTGTAAAGGGACACTGCACAGCTCGGACAACATGTGAAAATAGACAGGTCAGACTTTGCCCACAGTCAGAGTGCTTTGTGGTTGCTACTTATCCCATGGGGAAGGAGCTCTGACTTTGGGGATGGAAGCTCTCCATCCCACACACGCCCTGGAGCAGTACAACTTATCTGAGTAGTATGGAGCTTGCTGTCCCTTTCAGCATTTCCTGCTGCTTGGAGTATCCATAGAAGGATGTAAGAAAAGGCAGAGCACCCCCCAAGCACCAGTACTTTCACTGGCTCTCATGCTTTTGTCCTGGGCAAACACAAGCAGCTAGTAGGAGAGGAGGAGAAGTTTCATGGGGTCCCTTTTCTCCCTCTACCCTGATACCTGTCCCTTATTATACTAATTAGAGAGAGAGGGGCTGACTTAAAATGCAGGGAAGGAAGGAACTAAATAAAGGAAAGCTGCTTTTTGTGACAAGATATTGGTCCTGGGTTGAAAATAGCTAAATTCATTGACAGACATGATTTGGTCCTGTCTCAATCTATTTTAGCCCGAGAACCACAAATGCAAGACAGAGGCCATGAGCAGTTCCTCACAAGTGCCTTCTGATACGTTGCAATGGGAGAACACGACAAAGCTGGCGAGAAAGGGGATCACTGAAATCTCTACTCTGCTCTTGTGCAGGGCTATGGGAAGAGCCAGTGCACATTAATACCCCGGTAAACTTTCTGTGGGGCAGATAATCCATTTTTCCTTTTGTACCATTCTGAGCAGGATTCAATCCTGTTTGTGCTCCTCACCTACCCACCAAGAGAGGAACAAACACAGATTTTTTTCCAGAAGAGTTTCACTTCCTCTAAAACTTTGCAGCAACAGGTTTCTTTCTGCTTTCATAAATTCTTAATGTGGGATTACCAATGGCACTGGGAAAGGACAGATAAGAATTGCAAAAATTCTTATAGCCAGCCCCACTAAGGCATAGGCCTTAGTGTTAGGGGTGGTGACAGTCTTCTGAAGCAGACCCCAAGCTCACTTGGTCCAGTTTCACCAAAGCCATTCACAGAAGGAGCCCACATTTGCCTTTTGGGATGGGGCCATCCTCCCTTCCCCACAGCCACACCACTCACTCTCTCTCCCCTCCTGCTGTTGGTTGGAGCTGGGAGCTATTTTAATTTACACTTGCTGAACAGGCAGGGCTGTATTACTCCTGAACAGGAAAGGAAAGGCCCTATATTAGTAAAGTGTGAAATGCAGTTTTGACTGAAAAGGGAAGCCATTTCGACAGGATTATACCGTGACAGTGCAGATTAAACCCCTGCCATATGGCCTAAGATAGGCTTGCTTTTACTTTCAGGTAACAATGCATTGCTAATTAAGTGGTGATGACATTTCTAAATGGGAAAAAAAAAAAAAAAAAAAAAAAAGAAAAAAAAGCCACCTGTACATGAAATAAAGACAGTCAAGTGAAGGGAAGACATTCATCAGCGCTAATAATACTGGAAATCAGCCCTCTTTTATCATTGCGGTTTGCTTTGAAAAGGAGATGGAATTTGTTTGATTTGTTATTGAGTAAACAATAATTCACGTGTGCACTCCGAGAAGTGACTGCGGCACTCCTGAAAGGCACCCGAGGGACAGGGCGGGAGAGCAAAGTCCCGTGTCGCATCCAGGACAAACACAGCCCAGGCAGCAGCACCGTGGGGCTCCCCTCCCTGCCCTGCCAAGAGGATGATGGAGGGTTTCTCCCTGAGTGAGGCAATGTCAACAATATCTAAGCACGTTCTTCAAAGTCTCACTGTGCTAGAGAGCTTCTTATCTGTACCTTCAGGGGTGTCCCAGCAAAGGGCTGACACAAAGCCCACAGTCCTTGCCATGTGCACGGCTGTTGGGCCATTGGATGGCAATAGCTTTCAGGTAGTACAGGATATAATGTCAGACTGATGGTCTACAAGCAAAAGGACAATTGTTATTGATAACCTTTTCGGCCTTTCAGACAGTGTTCTCCAAAGACCCAAGACTTACTTGAAGGACTTACTTGAAGTTTCTAAGCAATATCTGTGCTTATTCCTCCACAAGGCAGAAACTGCATCTGGAATTGCTGACCCAAGAGGTTCAGGAACAGGCAGTGGTAGACATTTTGCTTCATCCTGCTTTAACTTTCAGAGCAAACCATGGTTTTAGGTTACTGTAATGTGTATCAAGCTGTTTTGCCCATCTGAGGGCCCTGGTACAGCATGGAGACTTGGAGCATCTCCTATCTTGTCAAACTTGCAGCACTGCCAAAAACAGAAGCCTAGCTTTCTCTTTCACATCTTTCACTGGCAGAACTGCCACTCAGATGAACCCAAAAGTTTCATGTGATCCTCACAGATTTTTCACGCTTAATGATTTGAAGTAACATTCCAGACGGATGTACACCCATGGATGAGCCTGACAGCATTTTAAGCTTTCTGCTGAAAAATTTTTAGCTTCATTTTCCTCCACCTCTTTGCCATCCTTGGGGGATGGTGGCCAACTTCTCCCACCTCTGAGGTCAGCAGACCTGTAGGAGATGGTTAAAAACGCTGCAATCATTCCCAACATCAGAGAAAGGGGGAAGGAGTGGACCTGCACAATCACAGGATGCAGCACAAGATGCAGTGGCAGAAAGTCAGAGTAATGAGGAAAAGGAGGCAGGCTCCCAGCCAAACAGCCACGCTGTGCACTGCTGGGCACAGCACAGAATGAAGTTGCTGATGAGCACAGCACAAGCACAGAGAAACAGCATCAGTAGGCAGACACCTCCAACACCCAGGCAGGACCAGCCCCAGGAGATCACCTCCTAGCAGCAAGCAGGACCCTGAGGCCCCTGCAGCTCCTTCCCATGGTGTCCACACATACATCAGAAGAGAAATGTGGAGGAGGTTGAAGGGAGCACGAGACACAAGCACACAGGGCTAGAGGCTGCACTTGCCATCTTTAATACCTACTGATGGCTCTATCCTCCATTAACCTACCTGGTCCCTTTCCTAACCCAGATACATTTTCACCACCTACAACACTCCGTGATAATTGCCATGAAAGGATTATGATGTAGGGACAATGAGAAATAAAATAGCTGCTGGCAGAAGCAGGGAGTGAACCTCCTCCCTCCTCCCCCACTCCCAAGTTTCTTGTCAGAAGACCACCGTGGCAGCAGGGGCAGGTGATGAGGACAATGACAGGTCCGCAAGGGGCACTCTGCTTAGTCTGACTTGTCCCTTGGCTTCTCTGCATGGCCAAATCCCGTCTTCTTGGCACATCACTTTTAGTTACCACTGCTCCTTCTCACTCTCTGTGTGTGGAACTGCTACTGACCAATAGGGCATTTATAAATAGAACAATGTTTAATTAACACAACAGTAGGACAGACTTGTTGAAATACTTCCCAGACAGCAGGCAAGAGTCCTGACAAGGAGACTATTATGGGAATTTTAATGAATCCTTCCAGAGTGGGACAGCTTCCATACACCTACATTGCAATGACTAATTTTGTTTGTGAAAATTGTATTGGTAAATGATGCAGGGTGACAATAACACTGGGGACCAGTGAACTGAATAAAGTCACTGGGTGACTATGTGAAATACTGCCTACAGGACAGAGCAGAGTGCTTACTAAATGCACTGCAGTCATGGGTCCGAGTGCCCAAAAGCCCACGTCAGACCCAGCTACAAATGTAGTTTGCATAAGGCAGGCAAAGAAGCAATTAAATAACCCAAACAAGGATCTAACTGTGCCAGATGCCACCACAGCATGAAAAGAAGCAAGGGCTGCACGACTGCACAGCTACTTCTGTGAGACACGACCAAGAGCATGTGCCTTATTAACACCACTGTTAAATGCATGCCTGCTAGCTGCTGCTGCTGTAATTGAGACAATGCACATGTATCCTTGCGATCTCACCATCTAAGAAAACAGGAAATTAAAATTGGCTCCCTCAGTGGTGGGCCTGTGGAAGGTTCCCACCTAGTGCACTATAGCCTACTTCTTCTCACAGTGACGTGTGAGCTGTGAGTCAAGGGGTGCTGAAAGGACAAGGTTTACAGTGCAGTGCATTCCCTTAAGTCCACCTCCACCTGGCTCTGTAAACTCTTCTTCATTCTCTGGCAGAGACACTGCACACCATCAGTAATCTGGTGGCCATATCCAATAAATATAGATCATCTCAGAAGTTCAGAAACAGCCTCTTATCCTTCAGGATTTTAAGTAACAAAGCACCCAGGAAGACCAACTACTATGACAAATGGGTTATTCTTGACTTAGCTGATTCAGCTGTCTAATGCTGATACGGACAGCAGGCAGACTCACTGCTCTAATTCTTCTGTTTTCATCATTATGCATTTGAGGTGGTTTTACCAAAAGACCTTGCTATTAATGGACAGATTCATGATATACCTTGTTTAGCCAGGAAGCCTGGGCACAGCAAGTTTCCTTCTCTAGTTTTGCCATTTCATCCATTTCATCTCCTTTACAGGCAAATGATTTTTTTTTATTATTTTTTTTCCCCTCGAGTATTGTACATTGACTATTGAAATATGCTGCACTGCACTCCAAACAAAATGGTGTTGCAAAGTCAGTTTGCATGGTAGCATTTGCAGGAATACTAATAAGCATAGCAAAATACAGGTTTTGGTGTATTACTTCATGCATTAAGGAATAGAATCAGCCCTGTTTTATTGGACTAGACAATGGCACACGCTGAGCTGACTTAGAAAGCCAACAAAATTGTTAATGAGTATTTTAGTAACACATAAGGATTTCACTGAAGAGGAGTGAAACTTTGCAAAATGCTTGCTATAAGCCTGGGTTCACTGAAGAAAAGAGATGAGGAAGGAGAAGATGTGTCTTTTCAGCTGCTCCAGATGCTGCTGCCCTCAGAGGTGCAGGTTGTGAAAGCATTGATTTTTATCCACATGCATCTGTTTCCTGTTGAATTCTTCCTTTTGCATAATGTGGAGTCTTGTCTGACAGATTAACGCAGCGCTTCACCCCCAGACAAAAGTGCTGGCCACTGGTAAATCCATCTCCAGCACACCTAGCTCCATCAGTGGGCATATTATCAAAGGTAATGAGCTTGACACTCCCCTTAGCTCCAGCTGCTGTAGCAGCGTGTAATGAGCCCTGCTTTATGGACTCTGGCTCTCATGCTAAAATGCCATTGAGAAGTGAGACAGCATGTCCCTGAATGTAATTTACTGCTTAGCATCAGCTGGCCCCAGATGATGGAAAGTCATCTGGATGGAGGGTCAAGTGGTATAAACTGTTCCAAATCTTCCTTCTGCCCAAGGGCTTGGACCTGGTAAGACCTGGGGCAAGCAGGAGCAGACCCAATGGGGGCACATCAGATGAGCAGGCTCTACAGGCAGATTCTTTTGAGGCATCTGCTCTTCCAGATGAGGAACCCTTGTATTGACTATATCCGATCAATATTTTCAAAGTAATTTAAAGCAGATACCATGCAATAGGTCAGGTTTCCTGAAGGAGTTAATCTGCCATTGTAGTTGTTTCTTTTCTGGTGGAGTAACTCTCCCAGCTCCTTAATAACATCACACACTATTTTTCTTGTAAGGTGTCAAGGATGTTTACATCACATGGTAGCATCATTATGTTTCAAGAAAGAGAAGCTGAGGGAAGGGGTTTGAGTAGTCCAGAAAGCGCTAATACCTAAGGCCGAGGAGAAAAATAGAAGAGAAAGGAGAGCATATGATGCTCTCTTGAAGGTAGTTCTTTAAGAACATGCCAACCAAAGGCAGTGCCATTGTATTTAATAGCTCTGAGAAGATTTTCCTCTTCCATGGACCTCTGTAAACATGCTGTATGCAGCATTAATCTTTGGATGCTCTTAAAAATATGCCTGGCCAATGCAAAATCTTACAAGATTTGTTTGTTATGTTCAGCCTAAGGGTCTGATCAGGGTCGGCCACCACTGATAAAGTCTAATTGTCATCCTGTGCTCCAGAGGGTTATGATCCTGGGAGAGAGGATGGAGACACACCAGCCCGGCTGGGAGTGTGTGTGCTCCTTCCCATTGGTAAGGTTGGTAATGTCATTTAGGCATGTCCCAGACTTAAACTGAGGGATGTGATAGGTCAGTGAGAACCAGCATGGTCATAACCATGCCTCTGAAAAATTTAAGGCTGCTAGCAGGGATGAGGGCCTGTGGGCATGATGTGCTCTGGGCTATTTCTGCAGCTGCTCTTTAAGAGCAATAAAGGCACAGCCATTCAATCCCATGAGACCACCTGAAGATCAGGAAACCTTCCCAGGCAAGTAACATAGACAGAATGAGACTCCCAGGACGTAAAATATGGGTCTTTAAAATTAATCTGACGGTGTGGTGGCAGGTTTCTAGCTGGTTTTGTACCTGATGCTTGCTTGCATGCCTCTACAGCACAGTGCATGTGCTTGGCTCTGTGAAGCCCATGCATGTGTGTGTTCCTTCCCCACTTACTACACACAAGAAGCCTGGTACAGGCTGTAGACACATGGGTGGGATTACAGGGGCCCAAAGACGGAGATGCACAGCCACATCCACTTGGGCAGTCTGTGCAACAAGAAGTCAGGTGCCATTGATCTTCCTCATACTAGGATTTACTGTATGATCCAAGCAGGCATTTATGCCACTGATGTTTTTCAGCATTTCTCTTTCTTTAGGTATTGCCACCTCTTCCAACATGGACAAAGGTCTGTTTGTGAGGCTGTACTCCTTTTCTGCAGGGATGACAGGTGGGAATAGAGGTCTGATACAAATAAACCGTGATTTGAAGCAGGTTGTGAGTGGAATCTGGTCTAATTTTCCACCCCGAACAAACAATTTTACTTAGCCCGAAACTTTCTTTAAAGAGAATGAGCTCAATTAAGAAAACCACAACAACACAACTTTTAAAAAATACCGTTGTTATTGTCCGTGTGGGTTTTGGGTGGGCTGTGGAAATTGATTTACGAGTCAACCACTTTTCTCTTTTCTTGCCATCTCTCGCTTGAGTGGTTTGTAGGCCTTGGCCCTTTCTTTCACTCAAGGAGAATAAGGTTGTCTATGGAAGAGGTCAGCATTTCAAATTGGTGGAGTTCAACTGCACAAATGACATAGAACTGACAAGAAAAGACAGGGGGTTTGGAGGTCATAGACTGCATAGGTCCTGGTTAGGGTTTTCGCTTTGTGATGAGACCTGGCACCAAAATGAATTAAATAACAGGCTTAAGGACTATTGAGGGAGGGCTGAATGCAAATCAAAGATAAGTAGAAGTTTTCTTTCCTAAAAGGGGAATGATTTTTTTTCCTTACCTCCCCCTTTCCATATCTGCACAGGCAAGGTCTGCATGTTAAACATGATTTAGCAGGCATTATTCTGGAGCCTTTTCATCAGGTTTCTGCAGTGATTGCCTATCTTGGCCTATGATTAATGATCTGCTGTGCAATTTGGAGGCTATAATGACTCAACAATCCACACACAAACTATATAGTCGCATTCCTTTTGCAGATTTGCCAAGCTGTTACCAAGGGGCCCACAACCAAGCAGGATTGTTAGAGAGATAGCTAAGCATTTCTGCAAATGCCATTCTGCCCTTATCTTGCTGAGAAGTGCATTGGGCAGCAGGCTCATTTACAAAATTCAAAGCCTAGATTTCAGCGGTTCCTTTAAAAAAAAAAAAAATCTGGACTGAAATAATCATTAAAAAGGCCAGTGAGAAAAGATCTCACTATATGGCCTCTCAGTGATTATACAGACAAAATACTTTCTTTGTTTCCAAATTTTGAATCTGATTAATTGAGGCCTATTGCTATTAATGCAGTCTGAAAGAGAAAAGTTAATCTTTGGAAACCCAGGGCATAAATGAAATCTGAAAATCTAAGCAGATTTTGAAGTGAAAGCTTTGTCTTCGTTCCAGTTTCCATGTAGGAATAGGTTATGAGTATTTTTTTATAGATTTCAATTGGCTCTGCATCCAGTTAAAAACTGTAGAACAGCTCCTTTATAATTATTTTTTTTTTCATTCAAAATATGGGTCCTGATGAGAATCCTTTTGGAAAATTCACGTTTGCTGTATATGAAGTTGTTTTTAATAAAAATAAATGTGTAAAGGAAAAGTGAGGACAGAGATACAGATAGAGTCCAGCTTTCAGAAGGTCTTCGGTTATCTTAAAGAAAAATATTACAAGATAATCTATATATGTTCCTGCTTCTATTATTAATTATTAAATGCAGCCCAAATAAATCAGTCAACCGAAGTGTTCTGGTATTAGTCCATTGCAGTCACATTCATTTTAATGATCCATTCAGTTTTAGTTTCCTTTTTGTCTGGCTTGAGGAGAGGGGAACTGGAAGGGCATATAGCATATCCATCCTGTATATTGTATCATCATCATCATCACTGTTATTGTGGAAGTTCCTGGAAGTTTTAATCAAGGCTGGAGCTCCACTGTGCTAGATATCGAACCCTCAAAATAACACTGTATCCTCAAAATGAAAGGTACCTCTTAGACCTACAGGTAACACTTTGAGGCACTGATTTTGGAACACCTTCATGGTTTCAGATCCCATTGCAGGCTACAGTGACCTCTTTCTGCTCTGACTTCTTCCAACATGTTAGAGAGTGTTTGTTTAGCATTTTCAACGCTAAATACAAAAATGAAGTGCACAATATGTAAATTGAAGGCTCAGACCTGTCACAGTTTCCTGCTGATGGGGAGTCAGAAACCTCCATGTATGAGCATGAAGAATTTACCCTCCCCTCTTTGTGCAGGAGCTTTCACCCTTATGCCAAGAGTTAACCTAGAACAACACACCTACTTTTACTTTTACAGGTTTTTACTAATCTTTTCCCCCAAAGCATACGTAAATAGATAAAATCAGCTGCAAGCACACTGCTGTACAGCAATGATAGTGCTGCAGTGCACTTAAGTCTATTAATCTATGAATGGCTGCATAGCTGACACTGCCTTCAGGGCAAGGGATGGAGTAGATCAGGGTCAACAGCCTTTAAACAGTGCTATGCTAGCTTGTGGTTATCATCCCCACAGCAGAGGTTACACAGGACAGCAAGAACTCATCAGTAGCTGAAAGACACTGCCTCTCAAAGAGGCAAAACCCACTGCTGAGATCAGCCGGATCACTGGTCTCTGTGAAACAACCTCTCCTGCTGACTCAGGGCAACAGCAGGGAACCCTTAAACCTCTCAGGTTTCAATCTCAGGATACCATGGCCTTTGTTTCCCAGCCTTGCCATGTGCCTCTGAAGACCAGTACCTGTCCTCTCAACCGGACGGCATCTCCAAACCTGCTTAGAACACTTCTTTGACTTCATCAAAGTCAGGACACAACAAAAGTTTGGACTTTCCTCACAACAAAAAAGGAACAGAGCTGGTCTGTTCAGATGAAATATTTTGTCTGGAAGCCCACAAATGATCCTGAAAAGGATGAGGAAGCTGACAGACAATGAATGCTAATTTAAAGCATCCTTATTTGCTTTCTATGTGAGTGAAGCTCCCTCTGTTCCTCCCAAACCACACTGATAGTAACTTGGATGGCATCAAGACAAGGTTCCCCACTGACATCAGCACTCAACCACCATCTGTGAAAGGCTCAGTGCTGAAAGGGACACAGACTCTACAACAGTTATGTCCTTGGTTTTTCTACTGGAACCAGCTGTTTCAAATGTGGGATGTGTTTTCTGAGAGACAGCCGACTGCCAGCTAGGCAGTGTGAGGAGGTCAGCCTCATTTCACACTGGTCATCAGCTCATGCTTCCGTGTGTTTACTGACCTCAGTCTGAACTGTTTCTTAAGGGTGACTTGGACTGAGCTTTTCAGAGGTCATAAGTGAGTGTGAAGACCTCCGTGTCTAAATATGCAAGAGGGAACATTGCAGACATTTCATTTTCTTTAAGGAAGTTTTTGACACTTTCTGCAAATGAAGTTCTTTCAAGGTATCTTGCCCTGAACACTCATAATTACTAGTCAGTTTTTGAAAAGCTTTTTTTGCAAATTCAGTCATATTCCCAGTTATCTGAGTGAGTCAGCTTCACACTTGACAAGAACCACGTATGTCTACAAATTCAACAGGAGTATGGGTGAGAAAATTAGCCATTCTTCAGATTTCTTAGCACACCATCTTAGATCTAGTCAGAATAGAAGCCTGTTCAAACCAGGCCTTTTGAAGTGTTTTGGCATTTCCCTTTCTGACTCAGAAAAAAAAAAAAAGGAGCACAAACAGGAACATGTGGTAGAAAAGAGGAAGTTTAAAACATTTCAACCTTCAGAAAAGTTCAGCTGAAGTGTGGCTCAAATATTACCATTGATTATTGTCAGGAATAGGTCAGGCTTTCTTTCCTCCAAATTCTCATCCCAAGGCATTTCATAAACTGCAAGTTCCCAGGTGGTGCTTGTGTAGGTATGTGTGTGCATGCTGCTTGGTGTGAAACATCCATAAGGATGGAAAACAGAGAAAATATATAGAGAAGTAGCCATTCTCTTTGAAACTGGGTGACTTGGTAGTATGAAAGAGACAAAGCCTAAGTCTATAGGGACATGTCATACCGAGGTCACCGTCAGTTCGCATACATATTAAATGTAACTGGAAGACAGAGTTTACCTTCCAAAATGACCTGCATTTGAACACAGGAGGAATAAGAACTACTCCAACTTCACTCTCAGCAAATTTTTATAGTCCAGCTGTCCTGGGAGGAAAGATGCTGGTCTTCAGTGATGGCTCAGCACTCTTGTAGAGCCAAAGCTCAAGAACTGGGATTCATATTTTAAGTAAGTCAGAGACTTTTAAACATGGCTGCAAGGCATGTGCTAATAATGTCTTTTGGAATCTGAGAGCGACTTATACCAGCTCTCTCCTTTGATGAGAGAGAAAGCAAGCTCAGGTATAAGTAAAGTAGCTTCAAGAATTTGGACAAATATGTAATTTTCCACAATGCATTGAGAAAAGAATAATTTTCATCAGAAGCCAAAAAATCTGTCCCAGAATTACCTTACTTCAAGCATTGTTACATATATTGATGTTACCACGCCAAGATGAAAATTTGCCATGCTACCACACATGAACTGGTAGATCATTTCTTTGAAATAAGGGTAACAATTATGCTGGTTCTTGGCAAACTGTGGCTGATAGGTGTAAACAGCATTTTCATGGGTTATTTTGGAAGTCATGAATACACAATTTGAGTCAGACAGACAGGGCTGATCAGAGCTATTTCTAAGGAAACCTGTACATAGAACAGCTTGTGCAAACTGGTATCTCTTTTCGCTTGGGAACCACCATTTCTGCACAGTTTACAGAAATTCCTTCACAATGCATATCAGCCAGTTGCAAAAACAAGAGTTGGAAGTTAACCCTTAGAAATAAAAAGTTTTGAGTGATCAGTTGGTTTCTCTAGAGGGAAACCATTTTTCAATGCCTCTTTTTAAGTTACTGGGGGCAGTTTTATGTGCCACAGATAGGTAAAATGTGGTAATGGGGCTAAAATAGCTATAAAGCTGTGAGAGACTTTGAAAGGAATAGGAATATGAAGTACATTTGCGTATGTTCCAGAAATTAAAAACTTGCCTTTCCAATGTTTTTCTGCTTTCTAACTAAATGTAGGACAAGACAGGCATCTCTATCAGATCTTGTGTAATCTATTGGTTTTAATAGGAGCTACAGGGCTGGCTTTCCATATGTCAAGCTGCTTTTTTGTTGTTGTTGTTGTTGTTGCATTTGTCTTAAGTCAAGTACAAAAATCTTGAGATTAATAGAAAAAATAGCAAGGAGTAAATCAAATTATTTTTCAAAGCTAAGAACAGTTGGTTTAAGGCTAGACTGAAAATCTGAACTTCAGATTTCTGACTGATGCATAGTTAAAAGATTAGAATAAAATAAAGGGTTAATATTTGCTTCTCCAGATGTGAACTTCATTAATTTAATCTAAAACATCTTGAGACATAATAATACACATATTTTCAATTACAACAATTATTTAAACAGCCCTAATCTTGCACTTCATGAAACCATTTACATTTACTCTAATGTCAAGCTCTGCAGGGGAACATGTTAACACAGGAAATGTAGCATCTTCTAATTACAGTACTTCTATAAAAGAGAAACAAAACTGAGTTTATGAAGGCTGAGCTGCGAGCAGGGAGTATTCCATGTCAGACAGTAATGCAGTAGCACTAGGGCTGGTTGCAGACGGATGGATATACATTTTCCTTGTCTGTGGAGACACCAACACACATGTCTAGGAAAAGATGCACTACCATCACAAAATACACCTGTCATTTTGAGTAAGATCACACCCTCCTTGACTAAATAGCTTCTACAGTTATAGGTCACAGAAGGGAATTAATATGTTTTAATATGCACTGATCTTTCCACAAGCCTGATACAACTCACCACAGAGAGTCAAAACCTGAAAATCCCACACGGAAGGAATAGCATCTATTGAATATTTTCAGTTTCTTATTCAGAACAATAGAGGCAGTTCCGGCCTCTGCCATCTACTCTGGAAAGAAAGAAGCAAAAGGCAGCACAGTATTTCCCTGCCTGCCAGGCTGTCAGAAAGCACCACTCCTGTTTCACTCCTGCGGTTTGCTTTGGCTCCAAAGGCCTCAGTGATGCTCATGCCGAGGACGGCTGCCTGCATTTGGCCTCCTGCACAGCTCTGTGCAGCTCAGCTCTTGGGACCATGCAGCAGTTCAGAGGTTACAGCTGAGAAGCAAGTCTCACAGTTCTCCTCTAAAATCACATTTTGCTTGTGTTTTTATGCCAGTCTTACAAAAAAAAAAAAGTGAATTCCGCAGGTTACAGTGGGGCAAAATAGTAAATATGACAGAAAGGCAGATGCAGACAGGCTTTGGACAAGGTTTTAGCCCCTGGCTCAGAAAAGCAGCTTTGGATGTATGAAGTTCCCAAGATAAAAGAACAGAGAAGAGACAGATAGGATACAGAAAAGACTCGTCATAACAAAATCGCAAATTTGATGGACTGGGGATATGGTACAACTGCCAATGACAGTCAAAAAAGGAAGGGATCTAAGGGTTTAAAAGGAGAAACAAGGAATGCTTTTTTTCCTTCTCAAAGGTGAAAAAATTACAGATTATTTAGGGATGAAATGATGTCAGAAATAGTAAAGTGAAAGTGTGGGGAAAAAACAAAAACAACAGAACAGGTGGGAAAAAAGACATTGACAGGATGAAATACAAACAGAACTCAGTGAATGAGGGGTTGATGTTGAAGAGATATGTAGGGAATGAGCCAAAAAAAACTTAACAGGTGGAAATAAAGCATGGGGACTCGTCATAGGGGACAGCAGAAGTCCATAAAAAAATGAAGTAAGAGCAATATAGAACAATATGCAGTGAAAGCCAGGATGTCATGCTGATGTACTGAAGTTTTAAAGGATGTCAGGAAAGCTGGTATAAATTTGCAGATGGGAAAACTTCATATTATTACTCTAGACACGGTGTTGATGCTGCATCAGTGTGATGTCTTCCAGGGCAGTGGGACTGCACCCACTGCCAGCATGAGTATATGAGTGGGCAGCTCAGAGACATTCACAGTCCCTTGAAATTCACTGTCAGTTGGGAACCACACTGCTTCAACTGTCTTGGCAAATCCTGCCCTTATGTTTTCCTGTTACCTGATAAGATTTTCCCTAATGGTGACACTGACTTTAGTGCTTTGTAGCAGTCACAGTCTGAAAGTAATGTAACATTAGTAGACAAAGGTACCAGATTATGCTAGAGACTTTTACATGACACAAACAGCAGAGTATTTCTATCAAAGGGAGTTGCTCAGAAAGGCTTTTCTGTCACTACGCTCAGTCAAACATATGCATCTGTTTGGAGATGCTGCAGCTTAATTTCTCCTCTGAATTTGACTGGCTGGCTCTAGCTGACAATCTGACTGCAGAAATGCAAACACGGAAATATGTCCCTGCTGGAATAAATACCTGCATCTGTATTCAAACTCAGCACCCACAACAAGTGATTACCCAAAGCATTTGGTGGTCTAACTTAGTGGTGCTATGCCTACGCTGTCCCCCTCCCTGACCCTGCACCCCTCTTGGTAAAAGGCCATTTGCCAGCAGCCAATACAAGCAGGGCAGTTCTTGTAAGGGCTCCGGCACACACAAAGAAATCAAAATCTGTCTTGAAATAATGAAGCAATCTTTTGTGCAAAAAGTTCCCAAATGTAGCAAAGGCTCATCCACCCAAAAATACTGCCCCCCCAGCCCACCTGCCAGTAGTGTTAGGCTGGGTAGTGTTAGGGGCTGGGGCTGCAAAGGGGTGATGGGGAGGGATTTTTATTTTTTTTTCAAATTGCAATTGTTTGGGTTGCTGATCCAAGGTAAATGACAAGAAATCGAAAAACACCCCCAACACACATATTTCAACCAAAGCAAGAGCTTGGGATTATTTTTTCCCCTCTGTGTCTGTTTGAAGGTATTCTCCCAAGTTGACAAGCACGTGTTTTGGAGACCATTGAAAAGTTTCTGCCATAAATAGAGGAGGCAGCTTGGCTTAAGTGTTGCTAAGGAATACCTGGCAACAGGCAACAATAGTCCTTTTAGAGAGCCCAGGGCAAACAGTGACCGTGGTAATGGGGTGGGCTTAAGGGAGGCTTCTTGCCCAAAGCCCCTCCACTCACACCGCGCCTCCAGCCATGGGCTGTGTTCCGGAAATTCCCGGCACAAAGCCCCCCATTCAATGGGAGGCGGGCCCGTGCGTGTGCTTTCTGGTGGGGAGGGGGCTGCGGAGGGAGGGGGCCTTCTTGCCAAAAAAATAAAAATAAAATCCAAACTTTTTTTTTTTTTTTTTTTTTTTTTCAAAGGCTACGAGAAGCACAGAAAGTGCTAAGTTTGTAAAAGGCGCTGAAAAGGTTCAGAAAGGAGCATAATGGGCCAGGGGGATGCCCCGTGAATTTTGAACAGAGAGCAGAAAAGGGACTCTAAAAAGCAATTAGTGATGCCGCTTGTAGCTGAAGAGGGAGCCTGAAGGAGGTGGGAAGGCGCAAAAGGAAGAGGGCAACTCCAACCACTTCTTGAAGCCCAAGGCAAGCGGGGCAGGGCTGGGGGCTGGCGCCTCCTGCAATGCCGGCAGCGGCTGGAGGCACACGGCGAGGGCTGCAGTGAGGCATGCCGGCGGCCAAAGGCACATGCCACATGCCAAGCTGAGTCTTGGCTTTGCCTCCCCTCCCCTGCTCACTTCTTCAAATGTGGGGAAGCAGCAGGGCCGGGCTGCTCTCTCCCAGCTAGCACAATACGCCCCACTGTCCCTGCATGGAGGGCTTCCCAGCCACACGTCTGCCTGAAGGGTGAACGCAGGGGGACATGGCCAAAAGACCTCCTCCATCCTCTCCTTCCCACACCTCACTCCATCTCCAGAGCCATGTAGAGGTCCCTGTTTAGCTGTACAGTCCCCGTGCAAAATAAAAATAACACTGCCTGCTCATTAGCTGGGAGTTGTAAGAAAAAAATAAAAGGGCTGTCTGAACAAGCCTGAATAGCTATAACCTTAATGGGTTGTCAGAAGTCTGCTGGCAGCAGGGTGAGGGCAGCCAATCCCCCTCTAGTCTTTTGTCCTAGACATTGTTTAGGATCAGTGGTAGCTCATTAGGTCGGGACAGTAATATTCCTAACGATCCTGCAGGGCCGAGGCTTCAGACCGTGTCTTCAGCTGTTTTCCTGCTGTCAGTCTGGTTCACGGAGCACTGTTTACCTCAACAGAGATACTTTTGTAGAAAGTGCTATTTACCTTCCCTGTCCCAACCACTAGCCTTTGATGAAAGCTGCATCTAGAAGGGGGAAAGGGGAAGCTGAGCCCTGCCTGCATGTATGGAGGTGTGGTGCAGCGGTAGGCAGGCTGGAAAAGCCAAGTAGCTGGGGCCTTGACCTACAATTCTGCCCTACGGTTTGCCTTCTTGTATTCCAGATTCCACCTGCAAAGTAGGGATAATCACCCATTTTTGCATTCTGGGAGGTGGTGGAGAAGAAAATATTAGAGTGTGAGGATTCCAGGCAGTGAGCCAGATTAGTAGCTAAAATTAATACCTTTTCTGCATTCAGGAGTGCTAGCAGGGCTGGGTTTTATTTTTCTGGGTTTTAAATTAAAAAAAAAAAAAAAAAAAAAAAAAAAAAGTAAAACCTGCAAATAAAAATGGATTTTTTAGTGGTGTATAGTACGCATTACATCCTATATTTATTTCCAGCCTAGCAGCATGCATCTGCTGAGGAAGTGAGTAGAGTTAAAATCTCACTTCCCCTCAGGGCCCTCCAGTTCTGAGAGCCTGTATGCAGGCATGGGTTCCCCGAGCAATCGAATCCCCAGCCCTGGACACACATGCTGTCTGGTGGTGTCACAAATCCAAGATGACATATTAGCAAAGTGATGAAGCTAAAGGATAACTGATCATTCGGTAGATTTCTTTGTCATTAGGCAACACGTTATATATCCACTTGTCAATCTCACCGATGACAGAGAGCAAAGAGCATCCTCATTCTCTGCCCCCTCCAAGAGAAAACTTCGGCATTTAAGGCCTGAGGTTTTCTAAGGAATCTGAGAGTTGCATGCAGCTGCCCTGGGTCCCTATTAAAAACCAGCCAAACTAACAAATAATGACGAAACAATTTCCTTATTTATTTTGTGTTAGAAGCAGGGTGGACAATGAACTGTTCTCTGAAACAAAGGGGCAAGAACTCCTCATCCCTTTCACTCCCGTAAGAGGATGGTAAGTACGCAAAGGTCAGCAAACAGACACTGAAAGGTTCAAACCAAGAGCACAACAAGGCAATGAGAACAGCATCCCCAGATCCTTGGTGAGTGCAAAGCCCACCAGCAGCTGCCTCTGTGGTGCCCCAGAGCTGGAGCAGCTGCTGTGGGCATCCTGCAGACTTAAATAGTTTTGTCGCATTCCCCACACTAGGATCCTGTGAGGGGGTTTGCTGTCCCACAGCACACCACCAAAATACTTGGGGAGGCACAGTAAAAGGCTTATGTTTCCACCACTATTAGTTAGCTAGGATTGTGTTTGAGTAACTCTGCGATCTGGGGTGATTTGTTAATTACTATCATTAACTACAAGTTCTCCATGATGAGGCCTCCCATTACCCCAAGCAGTGATGGAATTCAGACCCAAAATAATATTTTTTGTGTGGGGGAGGGGGGATATTCCACAGTCAGTGAAATCAGGTTACTTCTTTATAAGGGAGCAGCATCCTGGGCATCAAGAGGTGCCTGCCACCAGCAGCACACAGCAGTGTGAGCAGGCTGAGTGTGAGTCTGTCTGAGAGATCTAAGGATGGATTTCTAAATGATGGACAACAGAAGAAATGCTGCCCAGGCCTGGAGCACAGCAACAGGATATACCTCATCATCTGTGAGATGGGTTTTGCTGAACAACTTTGCCAGTTTCCCCTTACTGTTTTTTTTTGTTTTGTTTTTGTTTTTGTTTTGTTTTTGTTTTGTTTTTTTTTTTTTTCTGAAACCCCAGAAACAGTTTAAATATTCAGTCCCACACCTAGGCTGCAGATAACATAGATGTCTGTACCTGTACTCACAGGAATTAATCAAACTTGGCAGCATATAGCAAAAGGTGGTAGGGAGATTGTTGTTACTCTTTTTCCAGCAAGTTGTTAAATAACTATCATCATTTCTATTACATGACTGAAACAAACAAACGAACAAAAACATCTAATGGGACAGGCTCTGCTTTCTATGAACATCAAGCAGAGAAAAAATGATCACCAGATTCACTGGAAGGTTTCTGAAACACTTCAATCTATTTTAAAACAGTCTTTCTCATTTATTTTGTGTGTAGCATTTCCAGGGGAATACAACAGGGGAAAGCTAGATACATGAAGGCAATTGTAACTTGTACTGCCTCTTCCAGCTCCTGCTGGCTTCTCTGTCTTGTTCTGGGTTCAAAAACTGCAGACCTGCAAGGAACTTCTGAAGTTGTAATGAGAGTCTCACTCTGTGTCTGTGATGATAAGACATAAAAATTATAAAACTTTTAAATATGAATATGAGAAAAGGGTGTTTTAGCTTTTCTTTTTTTTTTTTCTTCTTTTTTTCAGAGAGCATTATGACAAACAAAGATTATGACTTTTTTTGGTGCCATTTGTCATTTCAGCTACTCACTATCTTGTTATAAAAGCACACGCTTTTGAGTATGACAAAGATCAATCCACTGCCAAGGAATTAGGCATTTTAAGTGCTATCAAAATGCCTACTCATTGGAAAAATCTTCTTTCACTTATCCTGCCTTCTGTGTGAGCACAAACGTGTTAGTGAGCACACGTACACACACAAGTGTGCACACCTGCACATACCTCTGCCCACACACATACACTCACAGCCACCCAAGCACGTATGAGTGCAGATACAATCACACACACAGATGCACACAGATATGCACACAACCACACACCTGCAAGCTTATACACAGGCTTGTGTATAAGTGTGTATGCACACACTTGTACACAGTCCAGCACACACGCATGTGGACGCACACACATGCACACCTACATACACCCACCATGCAACCCACGCCGACAACACCCCCAAATACACATTAACCCCCCATGCCCCCCTCCCCAAAATGTGTCCCCCCCCGGCCGGCGGCGGGGCAGCACCACGGACAGCGCCCGCTCTCCGCAGCGCCCCGCGCCCCCCCGCGGCGCCCGCCCGGCCCCTCGCAGCCCCCCCGGTTCCTGCAGCCGGCCTTGGGAAGCACCCGAACACCCCTGGGAGACAGAGGACCCCAAAATACCCGAGAACAGACCCCTACCGAGGCCTTTTTATTTCGAATGGGATGTTCAGAAAATCACCTGGCTTAAATGCTTCGGCAACACGCTCACATGGGAACTATTCTTACAGCTAGGAGCATCAAGAGGGGTTTTATTTCCATCCTGCAAAGACATGGGCATTCACCCTGTAATGGTGATGCCTTCTTACGTACATTTTGTCACATCCAGCAGGGCCATGAAGGGCATAACAATAGTGTGACCCTTGTTCCCTAGCATGAAGCCACAGAGCAGCTTCCTCCTTCGTCAGTGAGGGTTGCAAAAGTGATGGTGTGTTTGGGACAATACTCCAAACCTGCCTTCCAGGTGAACGTGGCCGTGGGTCTCGATGGACATGTTGTGGTGGCAGAGCACTTAGTGCTGTCTGGACACAACAGCTGAAATTCACCAAGTCTCAGCACTCAATTCAAGTCTCAGCACTCAATTCGTGGCCATGAAGAAGGCTGTTTGAGCAGCAAGGCTCAGTGAGCTGAGCCCTCTGTGACGGCTGCAAAGGCAGGGTCACAGGCATGAGAGAGGTGACACCGCGTAGAAATGAGCTCCGTAACTGGCAGGCAGGTCCAACAGGCATCAGCAGACAGAGGGACTTGTTGTAAGCTGTGCTAATGCTGCATGGGTCTAAAGGAAGTGCAAGGTTCACAGGTTTCAGGTGCAAAATTTAATCTAATTTCTTCCACATCAAGGACTCGCTTAGTCAGTATGGTTGTTGATTAACTACACTGACACTCTTTTCTATCTCAACAGCACCTTTCCTGGCACCAGAAGCAACAGATTTTGGATGCTATGCAGCAGTACTCACCTGGCCAACACCTGAGCCATGCAAGACAGTGGCTGTGGGCCTGAAGGCAGGGTTAAGCCATGATTCTCAGATATTATGCCTGCTCAGTCCTCTGGGATTTTTACAACATGGGTAAGAGAAATGGTAATTGGGGTCCCTGTGAGTGTACTGCACAGGGTTTCGATTTTTGTCCAATGGCCATGTGACACTTTGTAGTGCCTTGTGTTTTTTTTTCCACCCATAAAACCTCCAGAAACTCTTAAATTAGCAACACTTATGGGAAATAAACATATCATTGTGCCAGATACAGCCTCTTTCCAGCTGCAACAGATAGATTTGACAGTCTAAACACATACAAGGTGGGAGAGGAGAAGCTTTGTAGTCACATTTGTGTAAGAAACCAACTGCCCATTCCCCAGGCAACCCAAAGCAGGGGCCCAGCACAGGGCAGGCCCAGAGCGCCCAGGGGCTGCAGGCCCATGTGGAAGAGCACGCTGCCATGCAGACGCACTTGTAGCAGGATCAGCTGTTTTATCAGCCTGACACACACACGGGCTTTTCCTCTCAGCCAGGCGTATTCACTTGGGCTCAGCACTGTCAGCACATGCATGGGCTTGGGCTAGCAAGTTCAGAGCCAACAGGGTGTCTTTTCACTGAACTCCCTCACAATACAGCCATGATCTCTCTCGCCCTGTCTGAGGCTCAGCCAAGCATGCAGATTATAAGATCCTCCACTGTCCCTCCCCCTCCTTGCTTTCCATGTGTTGTTTGAGGTAGTTTGAAGCAGAAAAAGTCACTTTATTTGCTCCTATCATTTAGCATCAATTCAAACTTTTTAGATTTCTTTGCAGTAGTCCTACATGACAAACACAGTACCAGATAGCCACTGACTTTATTACTGCATTTTTATTTTCAGACTTGTGGCTATCATCTAGCATTTGAGTCTAATTCGTGGCATTCCCACAGGGGCTGAACACAGGCAGCACAGGGCTGGGCAGCAAGGAATGCAGTGTGAGCTTGGAAAGCCTAAGCTGGCCTTGGCCCAGAGAGGAAGCAAGTTTGCAGGAGCCCAATCCTTTAAGCAGCTTATTTCCTCCTCTCTGCTGCAACACAGAGAGGTATGGTGCAGTTGGGTCTGCAGCCCCTGCCCACTGATGCAGAGCTGCCTTGGAGTAGCACAAGGTTAGGATGCTCAGCAGACGTGTAAGAAATGTAAACTGGAGAGTCAGATCTCTGTATTATTGGAGGGAAGAATTGAACACACATCCCCGCAGAGCCAAAGGAGTGGGAACACAAACAAACTCACTCTAGTGAACAGCTGGTTAGGGTACAGAGTGTGACGTGTCCAACAAACACGTACAGACCTTCAGCAGCCCAGCAGGTAGGGCACTCAGTTGCAGCTTGAACCTCCAGGGTCAAATCTGCCATCCTGCCTGGGACCAAGCATCCTGAACGCTACAGCCTGAAGTGTGGAAAATATCATAAGCAATTCCAGCCAATCTGTTCCTACCTAGATAAGTCAGTGGCAATTAAAACATCACAATCACACAAAACAAAATATAGTAATATTCCTGACTGGTGCTAACAGTGTTCTACAGTGCAGGTACCATATACAAAGTAAAACTCAGCACCAGATCAGGATGGGCCAAAGGCTGCATCTGGTCCTCACTTAGTAAATACATTGCTATTTTGATGAATAGCTATGTAACTCCTGAATACAAATCCTGCAGTGAACTCCAGAAGAGGCTTTAATCTTTTCCCCTTAAAGGTGGATGGGTGGTTGTGATTTTCAGAGCTCAGTAAATGGAAAATATTGAAACTGAGAGGTGTGAAGCCTTAACTGATCATCTCCCAGCCCAAATCATTGGCTGAGAAGGTGGCCATAAAAACAAAAATCATAGAAAAAAAATCAAAATAATTGAGAAAGAAGGTGAATCCTTTTAGGATTGATTTCCAATAAAGAACTAGGAATGTTTTTCCCCAAGTGAAGATAGGAAGTGACTATATGAAAAACAGAAAATGCAGTTTCCAGTAGAACCATGTGAAATTAATCTGAAGAAAGAACCCAGTCAAACCACTGTCTTTAAGCTTACAGAAAACCTGTTTGCCACTCTAGCTGTGATGATGGTGCATGCTGCCCATTCACCTTAACCCCCCATGAATGCACTGAAGCAGCACAGAGCCTGTCACAGGCAGGAGGACTGGGACCAGCTCTTCATAGCTCACATCTGACCCAGACCCATCTCTCATCTCTCCATGCAGATCCAGCAGACCTCAAGAACAACCTCGTGGAGACCCTCAGCAGGCAGTATAGACATAGCCTTGCATTCAACACAACACCTTCAACAGCTTCCCACTGCACCCTGCCCATTGCAAGGCTGTGCCCTGAAACAAGTCAGCAACAAACACACTGTTGCCTCCTCACTAGCTCCTTTGTGTCATGGGACACAACTGGTGAAGTAAATGACAGCCTCCTCTTTTAAAGTAGCCACAAGGATCTAGATCACAGCAGCAGCATCCAACTAATAGGCTGTCTCAATTACGAAAAAAAAAAAATGCTTTTGTTGTTCAGGTAGAAATTTCTACGTTGTTTATTTCTTCCAACTGTTTGACAAATAAATGCTTTCAGATTAGGACAATTAGTCTCTGAAATAACTCCTTCTTGCAGGGAAATGCAGAGGGACAGATTTACTCTTCCTCTTTATTGAGGTAAATCAGCAAAGATGGGTCTTTTATAGGAGGATCACCACTTATTAAGAAGCCATCTTCATTCTCTTTGATGCTGGGGACTGAAGCTGAGCCCATCGATGTTTTTTTTTTTCCCTTAATTTGTCAATGCCAGTTTAGAAAGACTTATTTGTCCAAACAAAGTTTGGCTGGCACTGCAATTCGCCTGCAGTAGTATCTGTTCAATGGTGACCCATCAGTATGGGTCATAAATTCTGTCTCTAATTCTTGCCAAATTTGCTTTCAGTAGCACTGAAGAGGAAATTGAGAAGCTTAGTAATTTGAGGAACAGCAAACCATTTAAGAAACAAGCCAGAAATCATTGTTAGGCTTAGATATAAAGGATGCAGCATACTCTGTATTGAATGAAATGAGCAGTGCTTGTTGAAAATAGATCTTAATTTTTTTTTCACAGCATCTTCAACACTGTTGCCATGTTTTTGGAAGTTTCTATTTCCAGAAATGTTGTGTCTTTTGTTTTATATATATATATAAGTATATATGTATATAGTTATTATTTTCATAGCTCTTTACTAAAGACCAATATTGAATTTGGTCTACAAAACTACACATGACAGCCAAGGATGCTGTATTCTTTTGATAAACTTTATCCATTTCCCCTGAGCAGAAACTGTCTTCACTCGAATCCCTGCAGGCTCATTTTACCACATGGTACTTACAATTTGTTGGAGTTTCTCTTGACTTACTCCAGTCTTTAATAAGGAGAAGACCCTGACTTTCCTTCCCTTGTAGTGCTGTCTATTTCCTATGTGAGGTCACTTTGAGTAATTCATTTCTAAAAAGCCTGTCCCTGTATTTGTACTGCAAACACACACACCGTGTCAGAGATCTCCTTCAGTACATTCTGCTAAGCTTTAACAAAACCCTTGATTTTGGAAACACTGCACAGGGCATTGTTAATCACCACCTTTGAAGGCATAAGGCTGTCTTCCTTTTACTAAGCACACTTATAAAGCTGCATGCAGATAGTTTCCAGAATTTGAACAATTCAACCTCCCGGTAAGAAGAAAAATGGTTTGCTTAAACACCTGTATGGAAAGTGATATCTAATCTTTTATGCTTGCTATTGGAGAGTGCTCAGGTCAATCAACAGTCAATAGAAGGTAGTGGTAACTCTTATTTTCTATTTTATTTTACAGGCAAGGTTGAGTATTTGTTTTTGAAAGATTGGAGGAGTTGGTTGGCAGCGCCAGGGAACCGGATTCTTTTTATCTGCGTGCTTGTTACAAGGAGGAGGCAGGTGCAGAGCAAGCTTTCTAACACCGTCGGCAGCAATAATCCCCACCTGAGCACTGACTGGCCACCTGCTCTTCAGGCACAGAGATAATTCAGGTTTGAAGTTAGCCTGTTCTAAGTCTCTGCTAAGTAAAGGCTCATAAATGACTCAAATTGCAGCAAGATCAGTGAGTATGTCAATATATCAATATTTGATCACTGACAGTGATTCCTTCTGGATTCACCCCAAGGCATGCAGTTCAACCTGAGATGGCCTAACCCAACTTAGTGCACCTGTGGTTTATGGAGGACCTATTCCATGTGCTGCTGAAGTTTGCATGCAATTTCTCAATAAGCTTCCCAACGCCAGCTACCCAGCTTATTGTTAGAGCCCAGGCATCCTAAAACTGATGAACTGTTGTGCTTATATTTCGGCCAGTCATCAAAGTCCAAAATGTTTTCATTCAGAGCTTGGGCTTCAGTTTACAGTGGAATTTTTACAGGAGATTACTTCCCCTTGCTTAGCAATACATCCATCCTAAAGCGCACAATGTTAGGCATCTGCTCAGAGGCACAACAAACAGGTAAATACAGAGGTGTACAGAAGCAAGTTTGTTAGCAGCCAGTGGAACTACTTTTATGCAGGAGAAAGAGAAACAAATGAGGCTTGGCCTCATTCTTGTGTTATCTAAATTGCTTCATTTATTCCCTGTAAATAACAATCAACTACATGGCAAACACTTCCATGAGCCAGGCCCATAACATTCCTTGCTCCCTACTTCTGATACAAAGCCATTCCTCTCTCCTGGCTGAAATATCAGGCTTGATTCTCCTGAGACACTTAAAACCTGTACGTGATGGAGGTGTCACACCACAGAACATGTCACCTACAGCTTTGTGATATTGCAGGGAATTATGCCATGTGTCATTGCAGGGGCTGCCAGCTGAGCCCCCGTTTCCACACCATACCTGCAGTGTAGGTGTCCCTGGGCTGACAACAGCTGGGGACAGGCAAGCACTGTCTGCTATGAACAGTGCTGGGGCCTGAACTTCCTTCAACAAAGGAAGAAATACTCAGTAAGCACCTCAATAGCATACAATTAGGAAGCAAGAAAACTTACGTGAGGCAAGCTTTGCAACTAAGCCAGGGAAAAATGAAATAAAGGCATAATCTTCCTTTAGTTTGCAAGGAGTAAATTTATTCACCAGCTACACACTAAAAGAGAGAGAGTTACTGAACTGGTCATTGCTGAGTCCTCACTCAGACTCACTTGACAATTCAACAACGAATCAACCCCAAATCATCATGTGGCAAAGAACAATTTTTTTTCACAGAATTTCACAGAATTTTCTAGGTTGGAAGAGACCTCAAGGTCATCGAGTCCAACCTCCAACCTAACGCTAACAGTCCCCACTAAACCATATCCCTAAGCTCTACATCTAAACGTCTTTTGAAGACTTCCAGGGATGGTGACTCCACCACTTCCCTGGGCAGCCTGTTCCAGTGCCTCACAACCCTTTCAGTGAAGAAGTTCTTCCTAACATCTAACCTAAAACTCCCCTGGCTCCACTTAAGCCCATTCCGCCTCGTCCTGTCACCAGGCACGTGGGAGAACAGGCCAACCCCCCCCTCGCTACAGCCTCCCTTGAGGTACCTAAAAAGAGCGATAAGGTCACCCCTGAGCCTCCTCTTCTCCAGGCTGAACAAGCCCAGCTCCCTCAGCCGCTCCTCGTAGGACTTGTTCTCCAGGCCCCTCACCAGCTTCGTCGCCCTTCTCTGCACCCGCTCAAGCACCTCGATGTCCTTCTTGTAGCGAGGGGCCCAAAACTGAACACAGTACTCGAGGTGCGGCCTCACCAGAGCTGAGTACAGGGGGACGATCACCTCCCTAGCCCTGCTGGTCACGCTGTTCCTGATACAAGCCAGGATGCCGTTGGCCTTCTTGGCCACCTGAGCACACTGCTGGCTCATATTCAGCCGACTATCCACCATCACTCCCAGGTCCTTCTCTGCCTGGCAGCTTTCCAACCATTCCTCTCCCAGCCTGTAGCTCTGCTTGGGGTTATTGCGCCCCAGGTGCTGGACCCGGCACTTGGCCTTGTTGAACTTCATGCAGTTGACCTCAGCCCATCGGTGCAGCCTATCCAGATCCTCCTGCAGAGCCTTCCTACCCTCAAGCAGATCGACACACGCACCTAACTTGGTGTCATCTGCGAACTTACTGAGGGTGCACTCGATGCCCTCGTCCAGATCATCGATGAAGATATTAAAGAGGACCGGCCCCAGCACCGAGCCCTGGGGGACGCCACTAGTGACTGGCCTCCAACTGGACTTGGCTCCATTCACCACGACTCTTTGGGCCCGGCTATCCAGCCAGTTTCTAACCCAACGAAGCGTGCGCCAGTCCAAGCCAAGAGCAGCCAGTTTCTTGAGGAGAATGCTGTGGGAGACGGTGTCAAAAGCCTTGCTGAAGTCAAGGTAGACCACATCCACAGCCTTTCCCTCATCCACCCAGCGCGTCACTCTGTCATAGAAGGAGATCAGGTTCGTCAGGCATGACCTGCCTTTCATAAAGCCATGCTGACTGGGCCTGATCGCTTGCTTCCCCTGCAAGTGCTGCGTGATGACTCTCAGGAGGATCTGCTCCATGAGCTTTCCTGGCACTGAGGTCAAACTGACAGGCCTGTAGTTTCCCGGGTCTGCCCTCCGGCCCTTCTTGTAGATGGGCATCACGTTTGCTAGCCCAGTTTGCGTTTTTTTCCATAGGAAACTTTGTGAAGATTCACAGCCTACCCAGGGATTTACAAGTGGAGAGAGAGTTACCAGTCCCACCTTTCACAAATGTGGTTGGCTTTTTCTTTCACCCAGATAGACCGTGAAATGATCCAGGATGAGCTGCAGGTCTAGCTGTCACCACAGCACATGCAGATAGGGAACGGGGAGGTCAGAAGAACTGGGGGGGGGGAAATTGGAAGAGATAAAATCAAGAGATTTGATGGAAATGAATGAGAGGAAAATGCTGCTAGTGAAAGATGGACTCACATGAAATTTTGAAGTTTTTCAATACCCTTTCACTCCAGATTATGCAAAAAGATACCTACCTTTTAAATGCATTTTTAATTAAAACTTAACAAGATGTTATTTATCCCACACCACCCTATCAAACAAGTTAAAAATCAGTGACTATTCTGGTGACAGGTTTTTAAGAGCTTTTGATGCCTTTATCCCCTCTACCTGTAATCCCACCAAATCTCACCAATAAATAAATAAATAAATAAAAGATCATAACATGTCCGTTTCAAATGCTCCAACAGGAAAAAATAAAAAAAATAAAAAAATTCACAGTCTCACATTTTCTAGAACCTCTAGAAACCTGTAATTGCTAAGTCTGTAACTGTTGCTGGTCACCACACTGCATTTCCCTGCGCACCTCCCGGCCTTATTGACAGTTCGTGCTCCTTTTGCTAGGACTCACGTTTCATTCTGTGCACACATGACATCTATCCACAATAGGAGCTGCCAGTGGATAGTTCAGGATACGCAGGCAATAAAAGTAGAGAAAATTGCAGCAGCACTAGAACTTGCACTGTTCTTTCATCAAGAACTAGGCCAAGAATATTTCAGTAAAACAGCATGCAGAGAACAGCTCTGTGCTTAGAGTAAACCAGGTACAGTTACTTCATGCTGGATTCATTTCAGTGCAACATAACAGCTTTTCACAAAGTGCTTTAGATGAAACTCCCAGGTGACTTGTTGTTGTATTTAAATACTGCCTGCCTAGGATTGAAATAAACAGCTTTTATATTAATTAGAAACAAATCCTCTCAATTGGAAGGTATAACTGTTTCTAAATTGCACACATAACAGTTACTCAGACTTTGATTCAGTTACATGCTTTTAAATTTGTCAGCCATTTGTAATCTAATATGCTATAACTACAGTTTACAACAGTGCAATAAAATATTGATTCAACTGTTTTAACCTTTTGATGATGAGCATAACATGTAATTAAGCCAGTGTGCACCTTCCCTTGGAGCAAGCAATTCACTCATTGCTAGTGCACCAGCCCAGGCATGTATTTATAGCCTTGTCCTGGGAGAATTGTGTTTTACGCATGTTTTGCAGTATTACATATGCCAATTATCTGTTTGCTGGTTTCTGATTATAGTTTAATCAAAGACGCCCAATACTGTGCATGTAGGAGCTGAATATAGATTGCCACTCTCTTCACTGGCCGAGTACATTGATTTCACCAGCTGGGAACCTGACTCAGATGCTTCGTATTACACTGAAAGCAAAATCCTTGTAAAAGGACTTGTGCCTGCCCAGGAAAGCAAGAGGTATCATTAGATGCACCTGAGGCTGATAATGCAAAACTTCTTTCCAAGGCAGAGCGAAGCTTGCTTCCTAAGTCCTCAGGGATATTTAGTAGCTCTAAAGTTGTTTGAGCCCCTGTATCGGCCTTCTCCATAAGATAACAGCCTTGTCTGGCTCCTGGGAACAAAGCTCCACTTTTCTTAGCTTTGACCCTATTAGGAAAATCCACATTTCTTTTGTGGCTGACTAGCCGAAACAAGATGTTGTTTATCTCGGTTTACCTCACACCATTCAGGAAAAAAAAAAAAATCTAAACAGATTCTCAAAATGTTTGTGATCAGATTGAATAGGCCAAATTAATCCTTTGTGCTTTCAGCCTGTTTTTCATTAATTAGTGGAAACCCAACCTGACAATACTCAATATCACAGTCACCAGACCAAGAGTGCATTGCTGAGATAAATGGAGAAGAAGGAAGATGTCAGTTCCTGGCATTATCATCCTCCTGTGCAATAGCTGTTTGTTTGTTTGTTTGAATATATATGATAATGGCAGATAATGCATCTTTTTTTCCAAAGCCTAGGATATTTCCATGAAGTCATGTAAATAAAATAGAGAGACCAAGAACAATTGTGGTTGTCAAGCATTTTTGGAAATCTCCACTGCCTTGTATAAAACTCCTCTCTTTTTTGGTATCAGTTCAATGCCTTCACAGATGCTGGCACATTTAAAGTCTGGGCGTCTTTTCAAAAGTACCGCTGCACAGACCCTTCCTCTAGGGACATCTTTTCTCTCTCATAATGTATATTCACGTGGAGTCAGCATTATCCCAGATTCCAGCCTCTTGTGGTTGTGATCCCAAAGGCCACTGCAACAAGAGCTGCCCATTAGCTTTTGTTCCTCCCAACCTCTGTGCCACTAACACAGTGGGTGTTACACTATGTTACCTCTGAAACATCACCTCCAAAGTCCTTAAGAGATTCTGGTTTTCCTCCTACTCCCACCAGGGCAGTTCCTCACATTGTCCTAGAGCCACCCAGTGGGTTGGCAGTGGATCCAAACAAAGAGGAGCAGGTTAGGGAATTCAGGGTACCCAGCTGCTGGATGTTTTGTAGCATCCTCCTCATGGCTGTCACACGTCTTCCCTTCTCCTTCCTGCACTCAGTTCTCCACAAAACTACTCCAGTGCAGTGTGACCAGCAGTCAATAACACAAATAAATGATTGCTGGGAAACAATTAAGTTATTATTGTTACTTAGCTGTTTCTGCTCACCTTTGTCCATTTCTAAACTTGCAATTTCCATTAGTTCCAGCAGTTTTTGTTAGGCTGTCTTAGCACTAGTCACAGCTTGCACCCAGCATGGCTGATGGTGGCAGGGCCACTATTGTCCCTTTATTACCGAGGGCAGCCAAGGGTGAGATGTTCCCTCTGCACCACGCAGAATAGCCACAGGGCTGTTGTAACCCATTCTTTGGTGATATGTCCTGTACCTGGCTGCAGGAAAATCCCAGTGTCCTGCTCCCATTGAAGAGGTACAGAAACACACAACTTTCACCATCCACATTTCAAGAAACATTAAAAAATAACTCTGTGTTTCTCTGGGCACAAGGAGGAGAGTGTGTGGTAGGGGAGGTAGGCAGCACTTTTTCATTCTTTTCAAAAGTGCTAGTATCAAATTGTACAGAACAGAAGGAAAAGTCATAGGAAGATGCTTCTGAGGACTGATGACAAGAGACTATGGACTGTCCTGACATCTACAGGAGGGAAAGGTGACTGGGAAGGCAGCTACAGCACTCCCAGCAAGATACTTTGACAACCAATTTTATACCGGTTCACACAGGAGGATGACATGGGCATACAAGCAAGGCTTAAGAAAGGATAAGCAAGACCTTCACCTACAAACCACTCCTGGAAAGTTATAGAGGGTTCACCATCCTCCTGTCTCTGAGTGAAAGAGAAGTTCCTATGTCTTCTGCTGTCTCTGATGTACAGTGTGGTAAAATGTGATGGCTTATTCTTAGCCACATACTCCAAATTACTCTGGGCAATTAAAAGCCCCCGAGATAGTAGATAGCCCTACTTTGCTATAACCCTCAACACAGAGAGAGCTTTAAAGATACCTGCTGAAAATATAGGAGTATTTGAGGTCTGGTAGATGGTAGTAGAAGGTGGCTAAGGAGCAAGGTCTTTGTTTTCTCATGTATTTCCATGGCTAGTTTGAGAATATCTTCTCTGTACTGCAGCATACAGATCTATGCTTATAAAGCACTGGAAATCGTGACTGTCTGGACAACATGTAACAAGCAGAGGGTTAAAATATTGCTAAGGTGCCAGAGTTTAAAAGGGACTTCAGTCCAGCTGCTAAATTCTCACCTGCAAATATGCAGAGTGCACGTATATGTGTGTGTCTTTACCTTTGCAAATGAGCAAACCATTTGTTTAAGCAAATCCACTTACTCTGTATCCCAGCTATGAGCACAGATTTCTGGCTGACAATTTCAGAAGATGTCACCAAAGTACTTTATTAAGGTCCAGTGACTGTCTTAACCTGTACTCAGACTGAAAAAATCATGGAGCATGCTGACAACATCTTTTATAACACTTTTAACATCATCTTCAGGACAGAAGACCAAAGCAAACCAACTCAAAACAAAAACACCATCTATTGTGCTTCTGTTGTCACCACCCTGTCTTTCTGGCAAGCTGAATGACCCGTACAAAACCAAGTAAGGAAGATGAGCCCTGAGAGATGGCTATGCAAGCAGAGCTCATGCATGGGTACACACTGCAACATCCTCTGCTCCCCTACCAGGTCCAGCCTTGTGTGCCAGCAGGGGACTGAAACCGATGAGACCATTAAGTACAAAAAGAGCATGGGATCTCATAGCTAAGTGGGGACAAGCTTAGGCAATACTTGAGCTGACCTCTCCCCCATGCAGAGTTCTGTCCCTCCAAATTAAGGCTGAGGGTCACTGATGAGGCTAGATGAGGAAGCTGACACTGCAGGTGCAGTGTACTATTTGGGATGGATAAAAGAAAAAGAAGAAAAAAAGAGAGAGAAAATTGTTTCACTTCCCATTTTTTGCTGTCCAGCCTGTCCTGCTGCAAATTTGTAAGCATAAATGTACAGGGAGGTGTGTATGTACATGTGTGATAAACAGGGGTAGGCTGGAGTGCTTTTATCCATTTCAGAAAGCTTTTATTTGGAGATCAAATGTACCTTGCCAGTGAGAGTATGAATATCTTGCTAGGCCAGAGGGTGAAGACAAACTCCCAGAGCAGAGTCCCTCAGCACCCCCAGTGCCCTGTGGGCACCCAGACTATCATCTTCATCATCAATCAGGGGCAGGTGGGATAAGCCCTCCTCTGGCTTATCCCACTAAGACGTGAGCAGAGACCTCAGCTTCAGCCAGATGTGAGAGAGAGGTGAAGGAGGACCATGATGAAAATATAGGTTTTGCTAGATTTTGTCCTTTTCAAAATAAACACAGGGAGTGGAAACAAATCTTAAAATTCTTTCAAATGGCTCCAGAAAAAACAAACAAACTACAAAAAAAACCCTTTCAAGACAGGAATAATTATTAACAACAGACAAATAATGATAGTGATAACGATAACGATAATGATAACGATAACGATAATAATAATAATAATAATAATAAACCCAAGCAACAAGCAAACCCAAGCAAAGCTAAAACCAGACTGTCTCCTTTGTAAGCATCATTCTCCCTGGGTATGGAAGAACGAAAACTTTGCTTCACTCAGTGGCCTGAAACCCAAACCCCCAGGGCCTTCCCTGCGCCCAGCGAACAAAGAGCAGGCTGCAGTTCAAAGCAGACCACAGCAACGATAATGGGAGCCTTCAGTTTGTCGGCAAGGCCGGCAGCGCGTGCTGCGGCGCGCCACAGCTGCACGGCCCCAAATTGCGAATGCACCGCATGCCGCCAGGGCCTCGCCATGTAATGATACCTCCATCTCGCCCGCAGGCAGCTGGGGAGCCTTACTTTTTGTGCCACACCAGGCAAGTTGACAGCCACCACTTTTCTCGTTCTGCTTCCTCCCTTGCACCTCGGAAATAAACTACAGTTTCTATTCACTGAGGATCTGTTTATCCATTAGCTGCGTTTTACTGGGCTCTCAAGTTACTTCTGTGCAGACTTGTGCTTGTGCTCTGCACACCATGCTTAGTTCTGTCATACAGCACACTTTACCTGATTTTTTTTACATGCTTTATAAGGGGCATCTCTCTTGAACAAGTGATCGTTGTTTATTGAGGAGAAATTCTCCATGCTCTAAATTGGGCATTATGTGGTCAACATGTCCAAGTCTCAAATATGAATTGAGAAATTGAGATTTTAATAAACGGGGTGGTTTTGCCTTTGAAATACTTCTCTACAAGGTCTTTAATCTTCTAGCTTTGCTTGAGCAGTCCTATAAACATACTAACCCAAAATGTAGACAAATTCTGCAGGCCAGACCCTTTGCTGATGGAAAACTGGGGTTATCCAAGGACAACTAGTGATTTGTGTCCCCTGGCAATCTGTCTTACAAATAAAAATTATTTGGTTTTGTTTCTGTTTCTTTTTTATTTATTTATTTATTTTTCTTTCTGTCTCTCTTTTTTTTTTTTTTTTTTTTTTAAGATACTGTGGAGAAGACCATGAATGATCTTCTCAGCCTCACAACAAATCCCATTTTGCTGTCATCCCTCTCACTGAAATATCCTCAGAAGACAGTACACCGTGAGAGACCAAAGGAAGGAAGCACTGTCCCTGCAGACCAGCAGGAGACCTACATCTGCATTTTCCTCACCCCCTTGTAGATCCTCTCTTGTTAATACTAAACTGAGCTTAGGCTTTCTTCCAGTAAGAAACATTTATCTGTCTGCTTCCCTTCTACCCAGCAGCCATGTTGAAAAATTAAAGAGCTGAAAGGTAGAGAGACTTATGGTTAGCTTAACCATACAATTTAGCTTCCTAGGGAACCAGGCTAAAAAGACGGAATACAGAAGAACCTCATCCTATCCATATCCATATCCATATGCACACATCAAACTTCAGGAAGACCAGGAAGGCAGAAAAACCTCACTTGGTGAGCTCTACTGTAAGCCATATTTAATGAAGAACTACCTTTTCCTAGGCACCTCAGCTGATGCCAGGAACTGCAACATCATAAGGGAAATATGAAATCTTGCAAAGGGCTTGGACTCCAGGATCATGAAATGTTCACTCATTGCAAACAGTCCTGAAAACCACGCAGCTGGAATGACCCTGCTTTTTCAAATGAAATACTTCTCCACCAAGCAATACAGACACTGGCAAACAAAAATGACTTTGCTCCCTAAATAAATAAATAAATAATAAAATGTTTTGATAATATTAAACTCTTTTGCTTCAGTAAAGTTGTTCCAAACCATAAGGAAGTGCTGTCTATTCACATGTATCCACAGAAATATTAAAGTTACTCAAAGGAAAGGAATTTCTGATATCTGAGTTTCTCTAAAACCAAGACCTGATCTTGGATAGCTCTTGTTGGGCATACTATGACACAGAAAAAAAATAAGGTAACAGTGGTCAGTTACTGTCATGAAGTGAACACCACCACTTTAAATTTAGATAGAAAACAAATCTGACTCTCCATAGAGCCTACTGTGTGTAATCTCATGGCATTTTCTGGGACAGGAAAGTGTCAATCCTTCTCAGCTGTGGCTGGAGGACTCAGAGCTTGTCAGCTGAAGAAGTAGGATCAAAACGACAATCAGGAGGGTGACGGGTCTTGCTGGGATGACAGGCAGGGCGTGCATGTGGAGCGAGCACATACATGTGTACTCTGTTGCCCCTAAACTCCCCGCTGTCTCCTTTCTTGTGAGCCAGCGGGACTCCAAGCCCGCTGAGAGGACTGACTTGTGTAATTTCAATGCCCTTTAGTGATGCACAAGAACAGAGCCGACAGGAGAGCAGAGGGGATGGGGCATCGCAGGGCTGCTGTTTATTTGCATAGACATGAAGCTCATGGTTAGTTCACACCACATGATTCAGGGACCTGAAATTTAAGATTTTATACTGATAATTCTTTAGAGCAAGTATTGCCAGGAGGTCTCTTTTCAATGACCACCATGCTCTAATTAACAAAGCAAAGCTATAGTTGCACTGTAGAGGCCTTCATGGTCTTGTACAAAAACCCCACTATAGGGCACTAATCAGGGGAAACATTGGTGTTTCATGCCAGACCTGCCCTACCTCCCATTTCTCACTAGCACAGAGCTCCTGAAACTTTTCCTGGCATCCTAGGGAACAAGATGGTAGTAACAGTCTGTGCTTACCTGGAAGCTTCCCTCAAACACAGGGCAATCAAGAAGCAGAAATATGGCCCTGTTCTTAGAGAGAGCCTACAGATGGAGGTAAAGCAGAAATCTGTGAGATGGGCCCCAAAACCCTGATGACCTGCTTCCTCCCACCACAGTGCAGTCCCAAAGGTACCATGCAGTAACGAACTTCCCATGAGAAAGCCCCAGAGTGTTGCCTCCACCAAAAAAAATTCCACTAGATGTCCACACCCAAACCCTTAACAGATCAGTGTTTAGTAGGTTACAAGAAATACTGAAACACATCTCGTTATACATAGTGTTTCATATTCAAAAGTGGAACCAACAACCTTTTCCTAATTCAATCTTGCAAAGGAACTGTGCAAACACACATAGTTATTTTCAAGATGCAGTGATTAGGAAGTATCTGCACAGCTCTAATGTACACAAATAAATCAGTACACAAAGGTAGATTAAAAAGGCAACTCCAGAAGAGAGTAACAAGGATCATGGTCTTATGCTGACTGTTTTCCTTGAAAAGACATTTTTAACTTCATTTAGAAATACCCCCCTCTCTTTTTTTGTGAATACACACGTGTGGGACATTCAAAGAGAAGTCTTGGTTAGAAGGAACTAGTTTGCAAAGGGAGCTATTGGCAAGCAGATTTCAGAGACCATATTATTCTTATGTGTCACTTTGTCCTCTGCAAAATTATTCCAATGAAAAGATTTTTTTTTTAGGTGAAGCACAATTAAGTTTGACCTCCTTTGCTTAAATTAAAATAGGAGTGAAATGAAGAATCTGACTCATTCCTCTAATTTTACAGGCTCAATAGTAATCTAGCCATGCTATTCATTTAGAGAAACCATTAATTTTGCTATGTGGCTGAAACTAGAAGGCCTCAGCTTTCTTTCTCTCACTTTTCCCCCCTCTTTTTGTTCTTTGTCTGTGCACCTGTTTGCACCACTTTACCATCTCATTTGAAAAACTTTGGGTAATCCTCTGGCACTAACCCTGGTGTGATAATACTTGTGTTATTCAGCAGCATAATTACAAAGGACAACACAGATAAAACATGTCTTTCACTTCTGCTGTGAATATGCCAGTTTTGCCAATCTTCAAGGTGAATGATTTCTAAAACCTTCTGTATTTAATGTTAATCTAAATTCTTCACACAATGAAACTTCCAGCACCTTAGGGGAAAATGGTTACTTTTGACACATCAGAGTGAATGCTAATCATCAAAACTTTTACAGCAGCTCCTTCCATATCATCGTTCCTCCTCCAAGACACTTTGTGAACCTTGATGAACAGACCTGCTCAGAGACAGCTTAGTGTTAGATCTTGCTTTGACAAGGGAAAGCTAAATGCTGGGACCAGGAAGCAACGAAATCTTTAACTGCTGCATTATAATCTTTTGGGCCAGGATAATGTTACTAAAATCTACCAGTCAGACAGCTTCTATTTTTCTTCCATATTTTGGGGATAACTTTAACTAACTTTTACTCATCTTCCATCTGCAGGAATGTTTGCTATCCACTAAACATGTGGAAAGATCATCAAGACACCATTAATACTACTTAGTCACTAATTAGGGAAAGGGAAAGTCAGCATCTGCACACCCAAAGGAAGATCCAAGCCAAAGGGAGAGTCCCACTGGCTTGGGTCTCTCTTGATGAACTCTAGCCCAGCAGCTGCTATTGTTAAAACCATGGGATCATTTACCTGAATGTCTTCTGTGGGTGCAATGGTTGAAACATGACACCAAAAGAAACATCATTCAAAGAGGTACCCTTCAAATCACTTGAGTCTTTTCCAGTCAAAAGTAATATTTTAAATTTGCAAAAATGAGGAGTGGCATGGGAGAAAACACTCAGCAGATGCCAGGCTGTCAACTCACTCACTGCAGACTATGGTGGCCAGTGTTGTTTTACTGACTTTCCCCTTACAGCCATAGGAGATATTCCAACCAGTTTCCTTTGGTACCAGTCACAGGCTGGCAGCAGCAATAGGGAGCTCATGGAGGGCTACAAAACAAGAGAAATTACCTTGTGCTCTCTTGTCAATAGCCTAAAAAATCATCCAAGTTCAGAAGCAGTTTTTCACCACCACATTTATACCACCACAGGACAGACAAATGTTATTCCCTTATGTTCCTCTGGCTTGTCATTTTATTTTTCTCAGACTGCTATGCTATTTGGGGCAAGATATCTGTTCTAGCCCCATGCCTAGCTATGGGCCCATGGGTAGACATCATAAATATACAGGATGACAACGGTGGCAAACTAGACATGCAAAAAGAATGGCCTCCATCTCAAACCTGACTGCTGACAAGAAGTGCAATATACAGCAGCACTAGCTAGAAGCAATAAAACTGAGCCTAAGAACTGAGGGTTACCAGCAGAGCTCCTTGGCCCCTGACTGTCTTACCTGCCAGCTCCATGGACACACTGAACCATGGACACACTTGTCACCAAAAGGGTGACAAGAAGACTTGCAGAGAGACCTCAGGACAGTGCTTGGAGGGCATGAGACAGCCCAGCACAGCCTCCTGCCATCTATGAGGAAGATGAACAAAGGTACTAGTCAGTGCCTAGAAGCAAGTCAGCCACGTTGTGTGGTCCAAGTCAGCTGGGAAAGCTTTGTGTACATTCAAGATCATCTCCCAAACAACCAGATGTTATCCTGCCCCCCTGAGAGACCAAACAAACCAAAAGGAAAAGATGGACATCTAGTTTCTCAGTCAGTTCTTCACAAACTTCTCAATCTCTTTAGCCCCAAATAGAAAATTGTTATACAGTAATGATAATTAGCCACGTTATCAGTAAAAAGTAAGGCAAAACAGAAGGAAAAATTCTTATGAGAATGCTTATGAGCTAAAGCATGGTTATGAGCCTTTCAAGTCAATGTTGATGTAACACTTCCACCTCAGGATTGTGATACCCTCTCCTCTGAATCAAACAGTTACTGGTCCTGTGCACACAATGTGAGCTCAGAGCTCAGAAGTTAGGAGAGCAAAAACTTTGTGGAGATGGTAAGAAGTCTTCTCTGACTCACTGTACCAATGCTTAGAAGATGAAGAGAGTGCCTGTGGAATCCTTAAGTGGGAGCTGAAACAAAAAGTCTTTATACAGTACTCCTGAGGAACCTCCAGAGTGCTTCCCTAAAGCTCTCTGTGGTAGCTCAGATGTCATTAGTTAACCAAGACAGACCACCTAGAAGATCAGATTGAGGTCATAGTCTGAACTGGCAAGCCCTTATCATAATAGGTAAAAAGTTCATTTGTCCTACTCTCATATTCACCATGGAATCAAGAATGAATTTCAGTGTCTGAATCAAGACAGGAGCTATCTAGGTTTGAAGCCTACTGTCCATAAAATCCTGAAATACATTGAAAAAATAGCCTGTGTTCATATCAATGAAGAGAGCAACCTTCCAAGGTCAAGCAAGAATAACATCTTCTGAGCAAAGAGGCAAAAGAGAAAGTTTTCTGCCTACACAGGTTCCCCAGGTCAAGGACAGTGGTTATTTTGTGGGTGGGCATATTTTCAAAGTTTCGATTTAATTAGGATAATTTTCTAACAGCTTGGCTGCTTATCAGAATCTCGGCAGGATAGAAATTGGGCAAAAATGCTCCTAGAACAGACCTTATTGTGAGAGATCTTTCATTCCATGGTCCTAGCCAGCTGGAAACACTGTGAATAGCCTCTTCAATGATATTTCAGTCTCCTACTTTTGGACCCAGCTGAAACCAGGAAGTGCAGCAAAACCATAAATACCATTAAAAGACAGAGAGGGAGAAAGATTAACCAGAATTTGGCAAACCTCCAGAACTCTGCATTTCAGTTTGGGGCAAAGGTTCAGACTGGTTTTCCCAGATCAGTTCATCCACCTCAGTTATTTCCTGCTTTAACATGGTATAAAGTGCATTTGCTTATCTTTTACTCCCTTATACATCAAGCGCTACCCATACTCCTTATGCATCAGGCAATGTGTGTGCAAAAAGAGCAAGAAGACTAAAATCATGGCAAGACTCCACAGATAATTTGGAATAAGAAATAGTGGGCGGGAGAAGCTGATTCCAGCTGCAAGGGGTTATATGGAAATATCCCTCTCCCTTTTTCAAAGTCCTGTCCCATGTAGCACTGTTGTTCATTAATTAGAAATTATAATATGTATTATTGATCACAAATGAATAGAAAAATTCATTGTGTAGGCCTGCTGAGATAAAGAAGAAAAAGCTGCAAGCCATTTGCTTTTCAGTCTGGTTCTGGGGAGAGAGACAAGGAAGAGTCCTTTCCTGCTCGCCTGCTCCTGTGTCCCAGGAGTTAGGCACATGGTAGGAGTCAGCAGAAGCTTGGAAGAAGGGGTGCTTACCCCTTAGCCTCCTGGATTTTAAAGCAATTGCTCAAATGCTTTTTAAGCACGAACGTAAGTACTATCCTGAGCAGAGGTTGGTGCCTGCTCCTAAGTTTTGAGACTGATTCTGCTCTGGTGCTGAGCAGCTCCTGCAAGAACCCAGTGTCTTCAGCACCCAGTCTGGAACTGCAAGGTGAGGCACTGTAGCAATATTCAGAATAGTCTTATAAGGCCATCTGAACGGGATAAAGTAACTATGCTAGAGCCAAAGTGCTCTTGTGAAAGTACCATCACGGATGTTGAACATAACACAAACCACTGCTGAAAGGATATAGCCTGGAATATACCAGCAGCATCAACAAAATATAGCAGGTAGAAAGCAGCATACGATTTTGCAGAAATGAATTTCAGACAAATAGATTTACTTTTCCTTTTGAAAAAAAAAAAAAAAAAAGCGAGCTGCACGTCCTTTAGAAACAGTGCTGGTATTATTCACGCTGCCAACCAAACCACTTAAGCTGCAGAACCTTTGCAGTACCACAAGTGTAATACAAAAAACAACCAAAAACCACTTACTTCCTTTTTTTCCCCCCTGAGTATTGACATTCTTGTGCAGTATTAGGAGAGCTAATTTAGCTTCCAGTTCTAAGAATTTTTGAATCTATAGCCAGTAATTATTTGCATTCAGGGGTACAAAAGAGGAAAACAAAGCCCACAAATTCTAGCACATTCATGTGGGATTGGGAGTTGAATTAGGATCCTCACACCCCATTGAATTATCGGCCCCCCTATTAGAGCCTTATTAAAATGGTAATGATTATAATGCCAGTCATAGGCAGGCTGTCGCACCTGTCAAAAAAAATACCCCGATTATCCTGTTCATTCAACTGTCTGGCACTCGAATCCGTGTCTCAGGTTTACTATTCTGTGAAGTTTTTCTTTTTCTTTCTTTTTTTTTCCCCCTTTTTATGACGAAAAAGAAAAGATACAAGAACAAACACTTCCACAAAGGTGATAAAAAATCCCCTCTAATTTAGCACATCTACTCCCAATTTGGTGTTATGGTATCTAGGACAGCAATCTGAGGAAATAGATACTATTTCACTGGATTTCTCTATAGGAAGGAAAAATACAGAGGGCTACACTAAAATCTCTTTATAAAAAAGGAACATTGGTGCTTTAGGAACAAAAAGAACAATTGTCCTTCCCCCTTCCACACACGCACACACCATTTTGACACACAGCCACGATTATGTTACTCAGAGCAGTAAAGTCTTTCTTCATATACAAAATAAACACCTTGGATGGTTTAAAGAGGCGATCCTCAAAAGACCAGCATTAGTCTCAGTCCATATGTTTTACCGCTGAAGAAATGGCATTCATTTTCTCCTTAAAAATTAGTGAAAATATAATTCAAAATAAGCAGCACAAATCTTGGGTCTAATTCTCAGCACATTTAGTAAAAGGGCCCTGAGGCCCTTTCAATTTTTAATCCTACAGGGATTATTCCATTTGTGGTTGTTAATAGCAAGAACAAAAAATAATTTTAATAAGAATAAAAAGACACAAAGATACTTGGTTTCCCCCAAAGTAGAAAACAAGTAGAAATGGCATGCAGTGGTTCTTGAGAATTTTCACTGATTATCAGGTGAACAGAAGATTAAATATTTTCTTCCCTATTCAAAAATGCCTTTCCCTTTTCCTCCACCAAAATTGTATGAGTTTGTCGAATACCACAGTATAAAAGAATGTCAGTGGAAGAGCATTTAGGAGCTGAATGCCTTAAATAGCATCCAAGACGGATGCTGTGTCATTAAGTGCCTGGGACCCTTTGGGAAGTGGAGTGACCAACAAAAGACTGGTTGGGCTCTGTTTGTTTTGGTTTGTTCCAGAAAAACATTTCTGATGAAACATAAAAAAGCTAGGGTTTTCTTAGGGCTGGGGATAAAGAAATGTGTAAGAACAGCACTTAGCGGGCATCAGCTCCCAAGCACTAAGTTTGATCCTGTTTTCAGTGAAGTAACTAGAAAAAAATCCCTTTATTTTAGAAGTTCACCTACTAACTTGCATAATGATTCTCATTCTAAGACAGTAAGGACTGTAGCTAGACTTTGGCAGAAACAGCCCCTAAATGCCATTATTATTTAAATTATTCATTATGTTTTTAAATTTATATATTTTTTGACCTCACAACAGCTCAGAGAATATTTCTTGAGGTGAAAGGATGCTTTAGTTAAAAGCAAGAAGTGAGCAGAGAATTGTGGCTAATAAATGAGCGAGCAAACACTGTGCAGCCAATGCCTACCGTCTCCTCCATCTAAAATACCAACAATTTTAGTTTTAGACCTGGTGCCCCTTGGTATTCTGTTTTGCATGGTAAATACTCAACAGTAGGGATAGATGTTGTTTGTTCAGTGCCTGCAAAGGGAGCACTTCAGAACTTTGAGTTCTTCAGTGACACAGTGATTCTGTTTTAAAAACTCCAGTTATCTCTATGGGAGCAGACATAGGCCAAGCCTAGGCAATTTTGAAAATCCTGTCTATAAATAATCACAATCACTTAACCCAGAATCCCTCAATCCCCTCATTGCCCCTGTGGTCAAACAGAGATGTCAGCGATGTGGTTGGACAGTGAGAAATAATCAACCTCCATATTTTCGATTTTCCACTTCTAAATTTGTAGAGTGACCAGAAGGCTGATGCAGCCTTCAGATCAAGGTCAAGCTTCTTGGACACCTGAAGGTTTGCAAAAGGTTAAGGATGCTCTGAGACCATACCACTAACTTCATAGCACGTGCTGTCCTGATGTTGCTGCCTATTCACTTTTATTCTCACCTAAAATTGCCTCTGCCAGTTTAGAGACCACTTTTCCTATCCAAATTGCTGGAATGAAGATCCTTGCTTCTTCTCCTCCGGAGAACCAGAGCAAGCTTCCAATGGACGAAGAAAGGCTATAGACGCAGATGACAGTAGTATGTGATAGACAAAGATGCTGCTTGTCTGTATTTCTGCAAGTGGCACATTGCTTGGACCTGGCAAGGAACAACTGAGGCAGCAGGATCACAAGCTGTTTCACCAACTCAGGGTGGGCAGAGGGCCCCTGGGTGATAGAAGAAGCCAGAAAATTACAAAGGAGAGGGTACACCTCATCTCATATGCTTCAATCAAACAGATGCGACAAAATTCATCAAACTAACTCCTGTAAACATTACCAAGGGAAAACATGAACAGATAAAGCACCACCACAGGAATGGAGAAAACAACTCCAGAGCCTTGAGTTGTTTTTGAGTTGTTTTGAGTTGTTGAGTTGTTGAAAACAACTTCAGAGCCTTGAGATCACATTGCAGACATCTCACTTGTCCAGAATTTGCCTGCAAGTGATCAAAATGTAAATGTTTGAGGAGATGCTCCAGGTCGCATCCTTCTCTTTCAGTCATTTGCCTGCTTCTGTGACTTTTTATTTTGAGTGAATGAGCATTGCCACCCTTGTCAATGTGGTAGCTAGAGAAACTATCCATTCCTTCAAAAAAATCCTCAGCCAGAAACAGGCCACCTACCCATTATTAGCCGGGGTTACCAGTTAAAAACGTATGAAGAGAATCACATGAATGGAGGGCAGTGTGCATATTTTATTAGTCTGAACAACAACGGAATAGATGGATGAAAGATAAGGTAATGATTTGTGACAGGGGTCCAAAATTTGATTTCAACAATTAAATTATCCTTCTAAGAGATCCCCAAGGAAATCTATTAAAATACCATCTTCCCCTATCCCCAAAGTATACAAAAGCTGCCTAGTAACTGTCCAGTATCACTTCCTTTGTGACATGTTGGATGATTCCCAAGACAAAAACCATATGCTGTTCAATGAATGGTAGAGCAATCAACAGGGAAAGGCTATTCTTTAAGTTACTTGCCCTTGGAAAAAAAAAAATAAGAAAGAAAGAAAAAAGGGGAAAAAAAAAAAAAGAAAAAAAAAGAATTAAGAAAGAAAGAAAGAAAGAAAGAAAGAAAGAAAGAAAGAAAGAAAGAAAGAAAGAAAGAAAGAAAGAAAGAAAGAAAGAAAGAAAGAAAGAAAGAGAAAGAAAGAAAGAAAGAGGAAAGAAACTAACAGCTATGCAATAAAGTTTGCTCCAGAAAAAGCAGATTACATTCCTAGAAAGTGTGAGGGGAAAATACACTTTTGATACTATAAAATCTCTGCACCTGAAGGCAATCCCTTGCATAGAAGCATGCAGCACTGAAAGCTGTTTTGGCTCATGTTCGATCAATAGATTAAACCTTACTTCATTTCTCTGGTATTCTTTCCCTCTTACTACCAGCCTCTAGCCACCTTACACTTACAACTAAGGTTAGCCCAACAACATAAACATTGCTATTTAAACACAGAAGGCCCAGCAGTGAAGCATGGGTATCCACGAAAGAAGATAAAATGAACTTCTGTGACAGGATAGAGGTGAGGGCGGTTTTAATTTGACTCAACCTGGAGTAACTTTTGGACCTAAAAATAACACTTACGGACAAATATGGGATGCAAAGTAAGACATTGAGCAAAATAAGATTTACATACCTATGTGACATCTCAGGTGCTTGATTTGCTTAATGATGAACAATGTATCTATTGACGGCAAGAAAAGAAGCCATGTGGAATTTTGAAATATCATTTTGATGCGTGATACCAGAAAACAGTATCAACTACTGATGTGATCAGTATCAGGAACAAGGCTTGCCCCCAGCCAGTTGCTCAACATAGTTCAGAATACTTCCCCACTTGCTTTTTTGTTTTCTCTCTTTTTATTCAAAATAATTAAAAACAAACAAACAAACAAACAAAAACGTACAAAACAACAACAAAAAGTCATCTGCTCATATAATGAAACATTTTATGCTCAGATGTGATTTCTGAAGCTATGAATTATTATTATTATTTATTTATTTTTTAATGAGAAAAACCTTACTTTGGGGCATAAGCACACCTCTCATCTTACTATTTTCTCCACATGAATGTCTTAAATCCACAATGACATAGGTGTTCACATCACTTTCACTGTATTTTTCTTTCAGAAAAAAAAACAGAACTCATCACAATGGGAAGAATTTTTAACAAATTCATAGTTTATATGTAGGCAGACACATCGTTAAGTCTTTGCAGGACCTGGACTTGATAGGAGATGTGGTAACTAGTTACAGAGTTCTACATGAAACTCAGTGAGGAGCTTTGTGAAGACCATTAAAATGTTGTCTCTACCCAGCCTGGCACATTTAATTCCAGGTCCTAAAGACCATGCAGCTAATCAATATTCTCACAAAACTGCAGAATTCAACAATAACAAAAGAAAGAAAGATTTTTACATACCATGACTTCCCTTCTTTTAGGGAAAACCTCTAACTTCTTGAAAAAATAAATAAATAAATAAATAAATAAAGGAAATTCAGAAGATGCTAGGTATACACTTTCTAGACATAGTTTTCTCTATATATGATTATTTATGACCCTGAAGCCAAAAACCCAGATCTGAACAACGGCCCAAACCCTTCTACAGTCTGGCCCCAAGTCTAGTTAGCATTCAGTTCAGAATATCCTGCTTTGACTGTGAAAAGGAGCAGTTACCTCTTTCATAAGCTGCTTTAGAAAGGGGGGAAAAAATGGAAGAAAAGAAAAAAGAAAAATTCTGTCCTTGAAAAGCCTGAATAGATGCATACCATTATGGCTGTAGTAGAAGTGACTGGCGTAAGTACCTGAAAACATATTGAGGCCAAAACCCCATTTGATTTACCAAGTCAAGATTTTGACCATAACTGGGTTTTTGCTCCTTTGCTCCACAAGTCACTTCTGCACATTAAATTCCGCAAAGCTGCTGACTAACCCCAGAGACAGGTAGGATCCCTGTGCTAATAAGTCTGAGGATCCCTGAATACATGATTGTGCACAGGCATGCCCATTTAATTTCTGGTGGCTGAAATATACTTAGATCACACCTCAACCTGCTGAGATTGCTTCTGATGTTCTTCTGATTATATTATGTGCAAGACTTGAAGATATGTGCTCCTTGGACACATCAAATAAGCCACATGCAAAATGGAGCAAAGAGGCATTTCTAGGCTGTATAGTTCCCTGTTTAGCATCTGTGGTTCCTATTCCTGTCTGCCTTATTCTCCTCTGGTTTACTGAGCTTCAGTACCTAACTTGGGGCTGCAGATGCCCCAGAATGATGAATACTCTGTGCCCTCAGAGGTGCAAGGTTCAGTTAATGGATGTAGCTCTGAGTCCTTCGCTCATCACCCCCCTGCACAGAGGCCTCTGGTAGCTGGGACTTTGACTTCAGGGTATTTGTTTTACTCTGCTTCATAAAGATTTTACCGCTGGTGATGACTCATCCAACAGTTGTACGTGGTAATTACCAGGATAACCACAACTCAAGGTTTTCATGCAAGTGTTTCACTCCTCACAGTTGTATACACCAAGTGTGAATAAAATCAGTGGAATTACTCCAGCCTAGTTTCATATTAAGACCAGCTCATGCTCATAAATTTATACTCGAACTATAAACAGCACTGAGGAATATTGCAGGTAGTTGTTTTGCTCTGAGTAGTCCTGCTTTACACCATAGGAGGCAAGAAGAGACACCTGTCTTGCTGCAGTATTGGTTGGGTGTAGCTATACTGAAATCAAGAGAGATACAGACAATAGATAACCAGGAATTATACTCAGCCCGCTTTTCAGAGTTAGTCCCTTTTGCATTCAGCAGGTCTTAATGTGATAACGGAAAACTCAGTATTTATCGAATTAGTGGTTTGTGACTGTCTTTGAATGGCAATGATCACATAAAATAAGGCCTAAAATGCTCACGGTTTTTTCTATTAGCTTTGTTGGTGGAGATAGCTGTAGTTCTTTTTTTTTTTTTTTTTTTTTTTGCCTGGAAATGTGTTAATGTGTTTGATAGACATGAAATAACACTTGGGGTTTTTATACCAGTCCAGGCTACCGAGTAGGTGCTGTCCTAGTGGGAAATAAATAAATAAATAAATAAATCAGTTAATGCTCATGTGCTTTTTTTTCCTATCAGAGTATTGTGAACAAGTCAACAAGAGAATTTCCATTTCTAAATTTCTAAATTTTTCCATTCTAAATTTCTAAAAAAAATCATTTCTAATTGCTTGTACTGAAAAGCATCTTTTGCTATGATTTCAACCTATGACATACTTAATCTTCTAGTGACAGACAGAAGAATCACACTTGCTTTCTTATGAATGCTTTTTGTCCCCTCATAACCTCCTGGGTTATGAGTAGGAAAAAAATGACTAGGAAGTAAAATGACTAGGAAGAGACCGTGGGATTCCCACAGGAATTTCCAAATGATCCAAAAACCGAATTCTGCTGGCTAGGACACAGCCATTAGTCCTTACTCAGGCAAAACCAACACAACATAAAGTTCATGAAAGAGCACAAATTAAAAAAGAGGTGGCAATGTCCAGCAAGCCCTCTGTCAAATCCTGTGCAAACATCTGATGGCACTGCTCTGCATTGCGATCACAGTGCACTGTTTCTCCATCACCCAAAGTGAAGTATTTGGAGGATGCTTTGGGCATATTGAGTGTGTCCGGACAGTAGTCAGTACACAGTAAATGATGTCCCCCCTTGTTTTGCCAAGCATTCAAGCAGGTGGGTTTCAGCCCAATCACTTCAGATGGAAGGAAGAGCATTCCATTGTAAAAGTATTACTCCAAAATCAACTGGAACACACCCACTCTAGCTTTGATTCTCATCTCTGACTTTTACTGTGTGACCCTCATCAAGTCATTTCATCTTCAGACCAGGTGTAAAACATCCATTCCCTTTCCATGCATCCATCTTATTTGTTGAAGAGCTCTGAGTCAGGGTAAGAAGCAAGAGGTTTGCCTTTCAGCATGTGTTTATGCATTGGTTTACACAACAGGAGCTAAATGCTAGCCTAATACAAATAACAAACAGCAGGTGTACGCTTCCAGCGGGCCTTTTGCCAGTCATGTTTCCTGTAACCAGGAAGAAACATTGGTTATTGGCATGAATGGAAGGAGGAGACAGGGTCTGGGGAGCTTTCATAGGGGTGCCCCATTCCTGAGCTTCCTGGAGCCCAGCTATACAAGAGCTGTCTGTACCTCCTTGCAAAGCCAAAGGACCCCTTCCAAACTTGCAAGCCAAAAGTGTGATTAACTTATTTGGACACACCTCCATTTTCCCAGTTGATTCTTTCTAGACCTCTTGTTCCAGCAGCTCTCATTGTCTCTTATCTCCCCTCAACAGGATCTTTTCTTGTTTTAGCTGGAGCAACGTTGGGTTTTATTTCTTCTTAATTCCCTCCATCCAGCCCCCTCACCCCAACCCTCCCCAGACCACCATTCTGTGAATTTGAAACAAAAGTGTAAACTTCAGAAACTATTTGTATTTCACGGGCATTCACACATTATGCCAAAACGATGGCCCAAAAGTTTGGCGGGTAATCTCAGCCCCAGAATTCGTGAGCTGATGATGAATGGCTGTGAAGCCTTTGTGATTGCTCAGGCTCCATTGTGGCTTGAACAATGGAGGAGGACACAAGTCTGGCTCAGGAGAGCAACGGATAAAACTGTTGGGGAGAATGGCGGGCTCCTGCCGACATGACCACTTGTTGACATTGAAAGGATTCAAAAACAAGTGAGCAGAAACAGAAACGATTCTGTTCAGCAAGGCTATTAGTTGCAACGTGTGGCACTGGAGCGGTCACTCCTGATGTGTTTCCTCGCTAATGAGCCCTGAATGCCCTATTAAACTGGGATGCTATAGGCCCAGCGCCACTGGGGCAATGCTATGCATGAACGACTCCCCCGGCACCTATTGGCTGCCTGAATGAAGGAAGCAACTGGCAACACTCAGATTTAAACAGGACTGACAGTACAGTTAAATGATCATTAATTAGAGTTGCTGAACAGATAGAGACTCAAAGCAATTCTTAATGACAAGATAACAGTCTAGCATTACTCAGCTTTGAGCAAATTCAAGCTTGCACCCTGTCTTGGTCTTTACTGTACAGACCAGCATCAAACTAATTTTAGTTTCATTCATATATTTCCAAACTATAAGAAATCCTGAGCGGGCATTGAGGCAGTAGTAAAGATTTTTGTAAGAAAACATGCAAAAAGCCCTGTATTAAAAATAGATTTTATGCAGAAAAGCTCACATTCCAAAAATGAAACGAGAGAAATGAAAAGTATCAGTCATCTATTGCCATGTTTGGAAATTAATCCATTAGGAAGCCTCCACTCACCCTTTTTATGTATTCTCACCAGCCCCTCTTCCCAGTACTTAACACTGTTGCCCAACCTTACTCTAAGCTAACAACTCCTTCCCCTGGTTTGCTTGATCGATCGCTGAATGCTTCTCTGGGAAAACAAGAGAACATAACATTGAAGTATCAAACACTGAAAACAAAAAGTCAGAATGAGAAATGAATTCTCTGACTTGAGGGCATCATCCCCATCCCCTGGCTTGGGAAGAGCCTTTCCCCAAGAGCACATTATCTCCTAATCACCAGCTCCTGGGCTGGTTGCGTCACTCTGTGAAGCAGTGTGCATGGCCCATTCTTGCAACAGGATATTGGATTATTGTGAGTCTGATTTCCTGTAAGAAATCCTGCTCATTGAATACTACTCTTGACTACATATTTTTACTGTGTTATATAAATGTTTCATAAATAAACGGTACAGTTCCTAAAAGCTTGCAGACCCAAGGCACTTATGCAAGTTCTCCCACTAGGGACTAAATTGCTCAAATGAAAATGTGTATTTGTAAGCAGAATAGTGAAGATGAAGGTATTTGGCATTTTATTTTTATTTGGCCTTGAGGTTCTAGTAAGCCTTCTTTTGTGAAGAGTGGAAAGTATATTGCAACAACTACACCAGATCCATAATAGGGTTCATAGGAGTATATTTGTATGTGACAAGGTGAACCAGGAACAGATGCCTTGAATAAAACATAAGATTACATAAACTTTTAATAGTGTATTATTCTGAAACATCCTATAAATCTTTCTGTACATTTTAAAGAGAAAAGATATTGTAGGGTGGGAGGTAGTTGTTGGCTATGATGACAGAGGTTGTTGCAGATTGTTGATAAACTCACTTTAATAATTTATAATTTCTGTTAATTGGTGCAACATGATGCATATAATATAATCTAATTATATTATATGACTCTTAAAAAATCTCCATATATCATCTAACACAAGGCAGTCTGGTCTGGAAGCTTTCTGAATCCTCACTGAATGTAAATACCAAATAAAAAAAAAAAAAAAATGTTTGCTTTCATCTCTTCCTTTCTCTTTCAAAAAGGTAACCTCTTTAAAGAAAATCAGTTTCATGATAAATGCTATCATATTATCCGAAATATGTGTTGTCATTCTTATCTGCTTTTATTTTTATTTTTTTTATGACAGATTTACTCAGATTTAATTATTTTTCTTTGTAAATTAGGCAGTGAAAGCATGGGTAAAGAAAGAAGTACGTTTTGCTCTGAATAAATGATATTATGTGGGCCACAGCAGCAACTGGTAGTGTACCGACTATGAACTGTCACATCTTGGTTCATATCCAGGCACTGTGCTTGTGTGTGCAGGTGTGTGCACCTGCACATACATCCTTAAAAATCTCATTGTCAAGAGGAATATGTAGGTAAAGGACAACAGCAGGAAAAGAGAAAAACAGATAGGAAATGTAAGCATTTGATTTCATTATAAAACTCAATTTCTTTTAAACTCTAAATATGGGCTCAAGAATTTTGTTGGCATTTCAGCCCTCCCTGCCTTTCCTAAGTTACACAATGCAGATTCTGGGTATTAATTACTCTGAAGGGAAAGGAGGTAAATGACAGTTGGACCTCGGATTATGGGAGGAAGCTATTCTTCCCTTTGACAGCAGGGCAGCAAGCATTGCTCCATAATCACTGCTCAGGTATAAAACTAGTTTTGAAATGACATATTGCTTAAAAGGTTCGAAATCTTACTCTGTAGGTATAAAATTTTACAAGCTGAAGAGCAACCAGAATGGTACTAATGCAAGGAACAGTATTACCTTGCAGGTAACGTGAGCCTCACCATGTCTCACGGACCACCAGAATGGTCAGAGAGAAGGATGAAGCAGCCTCTCTCTCTACCTCCCTCTTTCTCTCCTCCCCAGCGGTGCTGCCAGCATCCCTCCCAGCACAGCCAGATGTAGCTGTAGAGGGTGAGGACCTACACATTTTGATCCATTAAATGCTGGCCCAGGGCATGGCAATGCTCACTCTGACATCATGAGGTTGGGGGTCTATTTTACACTAGCAGCAGGCGGTCAGCCTCTTTGTTTGGCAGAAAGGCCAGTCTATCCACATCAAATTCCAGCACTGAGACTCTCAATCAACTTTGAGTCTTCAGATGTCCCAGGAAAATATGTTAATTATTTTCTGACTTCTAAGAATTAAAAACAGCTTCAGATAGAAGTCTCAATATTTGTTGAACCTGTCATAACTGGAAACACTATTTTTTAATTTTGTTTAAATGAGCAAAGTTAGGTACCTCCCTGGAACTGTGAAATGTCAGGCTTAGCTGACAAAATAAAAGCATAGCCAAAAACCTTGCATTCTTCTAGAGAATCTCACCGATTTCATAACTCAGTGGAGCTTTCCATAACAGATTCTTTGGGGCTTTCCATAGAGGGGGTTAAAACATGAGGGACCCCTATATGAAATATGAGGGAAGGGAGTTAAATAGGTATGGATCCAGCTTCCATAGGAAGATGTTTGTTTTCTTATTATTATTTAAAATCATTACAGAAACTGCAAGACAATTGTGCTGCTGGACACTTGCCTCAAGAGAATCTGTAAATTGGCTTGTTGGGGCAATATTTGTGCAATAACCCCTGCTTTAATTTTCCAGTTCAGGCTTCCATTACGCAGGTGCTTGCTACAATGTCCAGAGGTCCCAACTGAGAGGGGCCCCAGGATGCCTGCCACAGTATGAACATATAGGCTTTGTTATGTTAAAGCCCACACAATAATTACATCCTCCTCTCAGTAAAGGGACCACTGAAGAGGAGTATTGTGTATTTGCTATTGTCTCTCCCTCCTTTGATGCTTGGGCTGAGCTCTCATTAGGCCTAATTGGAAGTTTGCAGTGCACTCAGGGAGGGTGTACCTGTGTGTTCCTCAACCAGAGGAAGGCAGCATGCTGCAATGCCCTGAGACCCCCCTTGCCTGATCTGGAGAAGGGAAGGGATTCCTGGTTCCAGCACAGCTTGTGCTGATGGGCTTCTTCCCTTCACTTTGCAACACAACTTCACAGTTTTCAGGCTGGGCTATGCTGAAGCTGTAACACACAGGCATCCTGTCAGGCTGGGCTTATTTATAAAAAGAATGAACAAAACCTCTTATTTTGCATATTCTGGAGCCTGTTTTTGTTTTTATGAGGCAGAATGAATAATATTGCCTTTGAGGTAAGTTGGGGAGTTAATGCACGGTCAGTTTTTTTACCCGCCTGTCTATCTGTTAGATACCCTCTGTTGATAAAAACACTGCCATCCGTTTAAACTCTGCCTGAAATGAAAACCAAACAACAACAAAAACTTTTGTTGGGGCATATTCAAAGGAATGTCATTACACTGAAGTTTCAGTGAAAGCAAAGAGCATTCAGATGCACAAAGCTATAATGTCTCCAGTCCCAAATACTTCTGTACCATATGGCCAGAGAGAAGCAGATGGGCCGGGTCACAGCAGGGGAAGAGAGGGAGAGCCTGGGGATTGTTATCTGACCCAGTGGGCCAACACTAACAGACTGTCCCCAGTGACCGGGCTATTATTATCAGAAAGGACTGATAAGAATGTGATCCTCACATTTATTTGCCCTCAGGTAGTTCTCACATGTGACGCCCGATCAAAATGACCTTTTTTTTTCTTTTCTTTCTTTCTTTCTTTCTTTCTTTCTTTCTTTCTTTCTTTCTTTCTTTCTTTCTTTCTTTCTTTCTTTCTTTCTTTCTTTCTTTCTTTCTTTCTTTCTTTCTTTCTTTCTTTCTTTCTTTCTTTCTTTCTTTCTTTCTTTCTTTCTTTCTTTCTCAGATGTTTATTTTGGGGCTGGAACATTTGACTCACAAAGAAGCAAAGGACTGTGCTGCACTTGTCTTTCATGGATTTTAGATGTCAGTTATTCCTATCTGTTTGCTTACCTAAGGTTCAGAAAGTGGCTTGTCTAAACAAGATAAATTCAACAACAAATAATGCAAAAAGAATTTCTTTTTAATTATTCTTATTTGTCCATGGTAGTATAAATATTAGCCTGGAAAAAAAATAAAGCAAAACATCATGGCTCCTGTCAGAGAAATCATGGGATATCAGATTTGATTTCAGCAGGAGATTTGTATGTTACTGTCATGTTCCTCAGTTAGCAGACTTGCATTAACAATTAGAAAAAATCCCCAAACTATTAAATTTCAAGATCTTGCCTTCTAGTTACCTAAACATTATGTAAAAAAAAAAAAAAAAAAAAAAAAAAAAAAAAAAAAAGTTTGGGGGGTATAATTAATATAAAAATAAACTGCATGGAAAATACTTGCATAACTGTTGGAAATGAAAATCAGCCACCTCATGTTGCAATTTGAGGATGTGAAGTATTTCATCAGAGTTGCAGAATAGACCCATTAAGGGAAGTTACACAGCAGGCTTTACCTGCAATTGGAATTCTCCCTGTTGGATTTTATGGCTCTTCCTCTCAAGCACTTTACAATCCCAGGTGATGCCTGCCTGAAGGGGTGATGCCTACCTGAAGGGATAACTTCCTCCTTTCTCAACTTCATGTGGAGGAAAAAAGCAGAGGAGAGCCCAGTACCTGACCCATGTTGCAGAGCCCCTGGCCTCCTGGATCCTGGCAGCAGCCACATGGATCACAAAACCACCTTTGCACTCATTGCTGACAGAAGGCCATTGGCCCTGACCATGAGGGTCTGATGCTCTTGCTCATTTGGTTCCCCATGTCCTTGCTATTGTGGGCTTTAGGTAGCTCTGCAGGGCTCCCAGCAAGCCAAAAGGAGCAGGGGACTTCATCAAGCATTCAACTCTCTCCCAGTAACTGAGCTAAAACCAAAATCATTTTATACAGACCATCCAACGGCTGCCAGGCAGTCACGACTTTGTTGAGGAGTGACCTTGTCGGTCTCAGACTGGTTACATGGGGATGAAAAATACCCCAAACTATACCTGTCCTCTGAGACATTGCTGCAAACAGGTAACACACGGAGAGAAACTGCAGCAACATCAGCATAGGCCATGGCACTTTGGCCCTAGCAAAATCCCCCTAACCTCTTCCTTTTTGCCCTCTGATAGTCCTGAGCGAGCGAGAGAGCGAGAGAGCAGAAATTTGCCCCTAGTACAAATATGAGAGACTGAAGCATGTCACCTGCCCACTTTCATTTGCTGTCCAGAGCTGATGGGGAACATTTGCTGAGAGCACACAGGGCACACACGTTGGCAGCAGGGAGAGGAAAGTATCCCTTCTGGACTCCCAGCCTTACGGGGCCATGTACTTGGGAGAAGTTGTGATCTACGAATGAAACATTTTTTAATTTTTTTTTTTTTTTTAAGGCTGACATGATCACATTTCAAATCTCTCTTTTCCACACAAAATAAAAATGAACAAAATGAACATGTCACTACTTGGTATCTCTAGTCAACTAGAATGCTTACCAAGGTCTCTTTTGCCCAGGACTGAATGCTATAGTTCCTTTTTGGGGAGTTATTTCATAGCTGTGACACTTGCATAAACAATAGGTTGAGATGGAGAAGCCAAGTTTACAACAGTGATGCTATTTTCTCATCCCAATCTAAGCTACTTTATAAAAGGAAGATTTTGCTGACCAGACATTGCTGTTTGACCTTAAGCACAACTAACCAGTTATTATGGGCTACAAAAGCAGAAATACTCTGTGTCCAGAATCTCCAAACCTTATTAAAACAGCCATTTGGGACACTGTCACTCAAATTAAAACAGAGCGATTTATTGCTGCTAAAAGACATTATTAGCACTCACAGAGCCCAGGCAGATCATTACGTCCTAGAGAGCCTGGAGCTGCTGTTTGGCCTCTGTGTTGTATCCTTCCCTTGATAACCCATCATCAGGAAACTCAACACCAAGGAGATCTGGCCTGGAGGGGATGATTTTCTAAATCTCAGGGGTGCTATGTAGGGTCTCTGTCTTACAGCACTGATCACACATTGGAGTTGTGCTGAGGGGATGGATGCATGTGTATGCCTATGTATAGGCAGAGGGCAAAGGATAATTGAGCCCTTCAAAGAGAATTTTGGTGCTCTGGGATATCCTACGTCACATATCCAGTCTTTAGGGCTGTGGGCTAGCTCTGGGTTAAGGTCGGATGCAAGTTACAAGTGAGCACACAGAAGGGAGAGCTGCTCTCCCACCAACGCAGAGAGGAAAAAGAAAACTATTAGCTGCTTATTTATTTTTCTAAATTAAGGACTCAACATACTGCTCTTTTATGGAGAGCCTGCAAAAGCTGCTGCTCCCAGATTTGCAAGATCTGAAGAAACTGAGTAGTGCTGTTCCCTAATGCACCCAGGACCTGAGCTTTAGGTTTCATTTTTGAAAAGTTTGGATTAAAAGTTGCTTGTAGATACAACTTGTCAGTGTCCTTTCCTCTGCTTCCTCGTACTAAAATATGCATAGTGTATATTTCTCGTATATATATTGAATTGTTTTTTATATATTTCTGCAGAAAAGCCAGGAAAACCTTGGTTCTAACATTTTAGTCTATTTCTGGAAAATAAATAATAAAAAAAAAAGACATCCCAAATCTATCAAGATGACTGGACTGAAAAAACATACAGCAAAGAAGGTAGTAAATGCATAGCCTTTCCTCAGTTCAACCCTTACAAAGAAAAACAAAACAAACAAACAAACAAAAACAATTTGCTAAGAAACATATACTGTGATTATCCTTTGAAGACTTTATGTGCTGGAATTAGGCTTTTCCACAAGTGAATTTCAATAGAATATGTATTCCTAAACTGCAGAGGTACCTTTGGAAAGTCCATCCTTCATCTTCAGGGATGACAGAGCATCTAAGAGGGGAAAGAGCTGTTGTTTTTCCTCTGCTGGAATTTCCCCTCTGACGATAACTTGTTAAGGGTCCTATTGAATATGAAGTTTTTTCAAGGTAATTTAAAGATGTGTGAGCTAAAAGAAGCACCCAGAGTCCCTGCTGTAAGCATGGGTGTGAGGACATGACATCTCTGGCCATGCCATGGTGACGATGGTGGCCCTTACATGGGACAGACAGAATACCTACCCCAGCTGTACACTACCCACTGCCACATATGCTCAACTCTCTTGCACTCCAGGGAAGAGAGAAAGACAGAGATCCTGATAAAAATTTAGCCAGCTTACACATACTGGCAGTGTCTCAATAGGAAGCTATGAGAAGTCAAGCTTTGAGCTCAGCTCTCCCCTTATTTTCAGTTCAATGGAAGGTCATTTGACCTCATCTTTTCTTTCTGACTGTTCTGCCCCTTCAGTACATTAGTGCATGTGTTGTAATTTAACTTAATATAATCTTAAAATTATAATAATCCAGTTCTGGTTTGAATAACTGACTTATTTGTTTTGAGGATGCTCTTCTGAGGTAAGTTTCTTTTCTCTCCCTTTCTTCTACTTTACCAGGAAAAGCTTCAATTGACTGGTCAGGCACAGAAATACTTCTGAAAGGCAAATGGCCAGATTTCTAGGAAAGATAATAATATATTCAGAAACTTATTAAAGATGACAAAAAAATTGCATGAGGGTGCCAAAACTGTGGTCACTTACAAGAACTCTTATAGTATATATAAAGAAACAGTAATAACAAAGAACAAAGAAAACAAGATGTAAAGAAGGCAGGGAAATGCAGTCCTTGAGTATTAAATGTTTAGAGAGGGAATACAGGTTATTTAGTGCAAGCAGTTTCCCCTGCTAACCAGGAATAGAATAGAAACAAAAATCAAAATCTAACTCTGCCTGATATACATGTACATTGTCCCAGCTTGATGCTGCAAAGTACTTTTCATTACAAGCCAAAAGAACAGCCCTCACCGATGCTTACTTGAATGTCTCAATTTCTGGATTAAGCTGTCCCATTGTTTTGAAGCATAGTTATGGTTTAGAGATCAATGGGACATAGACTATCCTAATCTACTATGAACAGCCTGTAGCAACGAAGGGATACTCTGCACTAGAGAGCCATCTAAGTCTTCTAATTACTTCGGCTACTGATAGATTGGCTCTTACCCCCTTGAATTCCTTTGTCACTGAGGAGTTAAAATTCATGAGCGTCTATGCCGCTGAATGCTTACTCCAGTGCTGCTATTTTCTGAGCCAAGCTAGCCATCACCGCAAAGAGTCGGAGGTCTGTCAGGCCATCTGTTACATAATAGTCAACAATCTCAAAAATCTGGGGAAACAGAGATGGCGAGAGCAAAGATGATGAAGGGTTTAAAAAGAACAGATTGCTGCCTTGCTTGGAGGGGAGGGAGGAAGGGGGAAGGGAGAAGGGGGGAAGGCCGAATAATAAGCCTTGATGGAAGCAAAGACAAGCCCAATTAGCATAGCCAGCAAAACAATCCCCCAAAATATTAACTCTACTGACTAAGAAAGTTGAAAAGAGCACCAGGTCAGTGGGACAAAAAGAATGTTTTGGGGCAGGAAAGCTGAAGGAAGCACTGAAACATTACAGCTATAATTAAAGCTTTGCCATACACAACTAGGCACTAAAGTATCTTTGAGAACACCCTTTAAATCAGTGAGGAAGCCCACCTCAGATCTTTCTGTGTCTTGGTTTTATGCTCTGGTGTACCACAACAGTCAGTGCATTTTTTTCCTTCCACCTACATCCTTTTCTCCTTTCCCCTTTGCAAAGGAGGTGTTTGCCCATTTATAAGGCATCAAAATGATCAGAACTTGGAAGTAGGGCTCAGCTACATTATATATGTCTTGCCACATGGCCACATTTTAAGCAGGACTAACCATATCCGGTGCAAAATGCTCTCAGGAGACATATTATCTAGTTAACAGCCTCTGCAGCCACTGAAATAGTACCAGCAATAGTACTGGCATGGTGAGACACCCAGCAGTATTAACACTCTGCTAACGTGAGCTCACTTCTCTTCTGCTCTCTTGGGCTTTGTCTGGCCCACTTGCTCCACTTGCTAATGTTTGCAGAGCTTACTACACCATAATGCCTGTGTCATTTTGGTTTTCCTGTTGTACTGGGACACGCCAGCCTGGGTGTACTACAGGTCTCATCACCAGACCCTTTGGAGCTCCGTCCAAATGGATGTCTGTTCAACATCAAGGTCCAGGTTTTACTCCTCCCCCCCCCCAGATTCTCTTAACACGAAAGTGAACCACCACTGGGAATTGAAGGCCTTACAGCAGCTTCAAGCAGTTGTTTCTGCCTGAAACAATGATGTGAAACAACAGTGAGGCTTTTCTTTTGACTTTGTCAGCCCTCTTTGTCTTTTGGGGGCTGACTGCTGCACTCAGGCCTTCTGTGGCCTCTCACAACATGAAAACACAGAATCTGAACTCCTGCAAAGTTCATATGCTTGAGTGTCTCTTTGGACTGAACTGGAGGCATGCATGTTCCGTTGCGCAGGTGCTTTGTTTTATTATCCTCTGAGTTTTGTAAATAATTTTTAATCTATAGCACAAAACACAATACATGGCTGCTGAGGGAGGCAGAGGAAAGGGATTTTTTTCGAACTGTACGTATACAAGCAACTAAAGATGTAAGGATAATTTTGCTGGTTAACTTTTCATAAGGCAGTAACCATTGCCAAAGCAAACACATCATAATGGCAGTAATTAAAATCTGTTCTCATTTGTTCATTGTCATTACTATAGGGAAAGGTGGTTCATTAACTGAGATCCAAGTTTATGGTGTAATGCATCCCTCTTAGCGGTATTAATGATTCATACATGATAATGCTGACAGATGGAAAAGATGAACCTTACAAGTCTGATAAAAATAAACAATAAATGCTGCCGAACTGGATTGTCATCATGCAACATGAGTTGTATAATGATGTTAACACTGGCGCCTGCCGTAGAGCCAATGCTTCAGAATACTAACATCAAGCCACTTGATATGTGTTTGATGTCTAAACAAGTCACATCCTTTGCTGTAGGAAGAAATTGCAAGAGGGACTGTCTTTAGGGCTCCAAGTTTCAGATAAAAATCTGCCCAGATGAATTCCATGCAAAATAATTTGTCCGAAAGACTTTCTTCTTTTAATCTTATGAAATACATGGTTGGAGCCTTTTTAAAGAGAACACATCCAAATAACTTGGTCCCTGCTATAGTGCTAAAGCCTTGTCTAACATTTCGTGCTGGGAATGCAAAGCAGGGCACCACGTACAGTAGTACAAATAACACTTTATTTACAGTTTCATGGCTTTCACATTTCCTGTCTCCATAATCACTTCCTACTAATTTCCTTCTGTTTTGTTTGAAATGGTAGTCTTTTCAAAGAAAGTGCCCAAAGAAACAACGCCTTTGTAAGGTTTGGATTAAATCATGGAGGGTTTTATACTTTTTTTTCTTGATGTCTGTATTTCCTAGTACCGGTTTTCCGTATTAACAGAGTTTGTGCTGTATGTCTGCTCGGTTCAAACAGGATCATGATAAGAGAACTGCAAAAAGGCCAGCAATGAAGGGCAGAAGTCTCAGCTGGAGGAAGCTGGCACAGTTCCACTGATGTACATCAGCTACAGACCAGAATCATTTGAAGAGCCAAACGTTTTAATGCTGGACATGAAAATGTTTCATGCACTACTACCATAGAACTTGGAAAATGTGTTAATACTTGAGCATGTACAAAACATTTGGATATAATCAAATATTTCTGTCATAGAAAGTAGATAAAAGCAACGAACAGAGATGGAATGTATAGGGAAGCCAGTTAGGTATGAAATTAAATCCACATAGTATTTGATACATTTTTATCTTGCTTAGTGGTTTCAGTTGCCTAATGAGTAACATCTCCTACAGCTAAATTTAGATTCCTCTACATTAAGCCAAGTTGGCTGACCAGAATTGGACAGATCCCAAATTTCCTGTCACTTTTGCAAATGCTGCTACCAATCAAAAAGGAAAAAAATCTGTGCAAAGACATAACATTAAGTCACATGAGTAGACTGCTCCCTTAGTGTTTCCTCTTGGTCCAGTCCCAGCTACTTTGCCAAAATTGTATATATAACAATCAAAGTGAAACCCCCATTTCCATTGCTGATGTTTGGACCTTCCCTTCTTTCAGAGTTTTGACTATTCCCCAGACCTTTCAAACCCTTCACAACACTGATACTCCCAAAATTCTACCATTAAATAAATCCAAAGGAGTCCTGTGCTGCCACCACACATGACTTCTTGTCTGTTCCAGTCAATCATGTCTGACTGTTACACACTTTCCAAAATGCAGTCAAGGATTATTTGCTTTTTTATGTGAATAGCACATATCTTTGACTATTTGGTTTTGGATATCAAATATAAAGTGAAGAAAGAGAAGAAAGATGTACTATTTCATTTATTAGCTGGCTTATACATGGAATGGTTTAAGAAAGGAATATCTCCCAAATATACCAGTGCTTCTGTTTGTCAAAGCACCTTCCTTTATTTCAGGGGATCTTTGACCTACCAAATATTAAAAATAAATGATGGTGGTATGATACTGGAAATATGTGCCACTCTTTCTCACATTTCTTTCAATGAAAGAATATGTTGGCTTTGCTTACTCCTTAAGTCATTGCTTCTGAAGCAATAACTTCTTTCAAGATCATCAAAACTTGCCAGCAGTTCAAGTACCCATCTTCATCAGTATCAGCCTGGAAAGACACTCACAATATTAGTTTTCAGAAAATTAGCCACTTGCCTCTGGGCAGAACTCCAGTGTCTCAGAAGTGTAGCTTTGACAATGCGTGGTTAATCTCTGCTTTCATTCTCAAGCTGAGGGAAACCCTCAAGAACTCTCACTCTTTGCCTCCACTGAGCAAAGAAGCACAGTACTTTAGCTTTTTGTGGCTCCACAACACCTTCTTCACCAATTAGTCATTTCCGGATATATAACACAACAACATTGAATTAGAATGACTTTGAAAATTCAAATATAAAGAAATGCTGAAAGAAAGGAGGAAGTTGCCATTGCAGTCTATGACTTGGCATTATACAGTACTAACATGGAACCTAATCTCACCAGACTTTATATAGATACACATATTTTCGTTAAGTTTCTCAGTGAGACAATGTATCAGTTATATTTAGGCACTGTAGAACCTAAGTGTCTTTATAATCTTCTGGAAAAGACAGATAGATAGAGAAAAAATATTTGAACAAGCAAGAACTGATTTTTTTTCAGCCTCTTTTACCCAAACCAACTTTTTACATCAGTCATTCACATAGAAGACTAATACCTTTTTCTATTTTGTCACTTCAGCTGTTTTCTTAGCTATCTTACTCCAACCAAGTCAAAGAGGTCTCCCATTTACCCCCTGACATCTCTCTGCCCAAGACTCCTTCTTCCCTTCCCCTTCCCCTTTCTCTTTCCCTTCCCCTTCCCTTTCCCCTTCGAAGTCTTCCTCAGTCTTCAGAAAGTGTCATCCTCTGCCATTTCAACAACACCTTCAAGGTTGCCGCTAAATCTATCAGGCCTGGCCACAGCAGCTAGGAGAGGAAGAAACTGTGTAACTCCCAGATACACGATGGAATAATTCAAGACATCCTCAAATAAATAGCATAACACCTAACACGGAGCTTCGGTGCTTACCTGCCTAGTTGTAAGTAGCACCCAGAACTTGACTGAAATATACATTGTGATAATCTACAGCAGTCTTACTATATTTGAAAGATCTAAGTCACACAGAAGATGACAGTCATGTCTGCATCACCAACTGAAGGACAGCACAGGTCCCAGAGCTGATGGAAACCTGAACTGGTAAATCCACATGTTCCAGTGTGCCACTACCTAAACCAACCAGCATGGATCTGGGAACAATTTATCCACAGCTAGGGCAGTGCTGAGCTTGACTCCACAGACCTCATCCCAGGACAGGATGTGTACCTTGTAACAAAGCTGTTAGGTTTCTGGGCCTGATTTGCTTCACACTCAGATGGATTAGCTTCCTCTGTAACATAGATCATTACACACCCTATTTTGAGGTTTCCATGAATTAGATAAATCCATGTACCCAGTGGATAAAATTAATGATGGTGGAATGTTCTTCTGTTACACCTGAAGTTTTATCAGTTTCATCTGTCTTAGACCGACATACTGACATATATTTCTCTTATAGGATTAATATAAAATATTCCCTCTTCAGATTCAACAGTCTGCCTAGGACCTGGTTTGGGATTGTGAGCTTTCTTAAAAGTTTGTATTTACTCTTCCCTTTACTGGTTCTCAGAGAGTTAAAGCAGATGTGAGATCAGTTTTATGTCATTCTAGGGGTGGATAAAAATGCTTTCCTGAAGAAGAGCTTAAGTAGAGGCAGGATTGGTCTCTTAAAGACTTTTATCAGACTCCATTGGTGCTTAGAGCCTCCCAAAATAATCAGTAATGGCAATTTTTAAAAATTAAAAGAACTCACTCCATGCTAAACGCCATTCTTGTTCACAAACTAGGAAAGGCTTTTGTAGGAAAAGGGTATAAACTGCTTCTGTAATGCAAAGAACATGTTTTGTGCTTTATGGAGAGAGAGAGATTTAGAAGGTAATATGAAGGCACTCTATTCTTCTCACAACCACAAAGTTGTTGATTCCCTCCCCTGCTCTCAAGTTCAACAGCTGCACTGACTTGTACTTCTGGTTCAATCAAAATTATAATATAGCAATAGCATTAAGGGAAAGAAGTACAGAAAGGAGGCCTAGAGTGAAAGAGCAGTGTCAGAATAACTTGAAACTTGAGTATACTGCCTCAATAAACTTTATATCCCAAGTAAGAAACTTGTAAGGCTGAGAGCTCAGCAAAACCCTTCAAATATGCCTTTGATCTGTTCAGATGCTCAAGGGAGAGCCGAGGGTCAGAAAATTGGCACCCAAGGGAGCCATATCCAGAGCAAGGTGCTTTGCAGGTCCCCACTGAAGGAGCAGAGGGGCAGAAGCTGTGTGGGAGCTGTTCTCCAGCTGTGGAGAGATGCAGGCACTTTGCTGCAGCCCTAATATTTCACACCCTGGTCCAGGCTGCAAGACAAACAAACCGGATGTTGTTTCAACTGTCTCATTTGACATGGTCTAACATTACAAGAAGCAAAAGAAAACCTTAGCACCCTCTCCCGCCCCCTCCTTGAACCAATTGAGCTGTCACTGTCTGCACAGAAAGTGATTGTTCGGTCGAAAACACATTTCAACCCAAAGCAAACTGAACAGTCTTGAAAAGTGGGGTTGCCTTTTGTGCCTCCCGTCCAGGGAGAGTGAAAGGCGGCAAGAGGAGAGGCAGGAGGGAGGGAGGTGACCATTTCTCACTGCCAGCACTGCTTGCTCCATAGCCTACCCTTGGCAGGCAGCCTCAGAGGCAGTGAGCTCTGGCCTTCCCAGCAGGGTGAGCAGTCCTGTGCCGGCAGTGGCAGATGTGCATGGGGAAAACGTTTGGAGGGAGCTGGAGGAAAGCAGTGGGCTTTCAAAAGCAGAGCTTTGCTAAGCAGTGGGTCACAGCCTTTGGTTAAAGTTTATCTTCCAGAGATTGGTAGCTTAGCAACAAGATTTTTTTCCCGTTTGCTTTATGCACACAGAATAAGTAACATCAGGCATGTCAGAGCACAGATATGTGGGGAGAATCACCAGGGGACCACGATTTCCTGCACTCTGTGCTGCAGAGACAGGCAGGGATAGCCCTCTCAGGCAACATGCTGCTGTTCTTCACACATAAGAATGAGATTGCTAGGAAACAGAAAGGATTTTCCAGATCCTATCCAGGATGAAGTCACCAACTATACTATCCAGGATGAAGTATTACCAACAAATGATGCTAATAGCCTAATAGCCTGTTGTCAGGTTTAAAGATTATTTCCATGAAGTTTCCTTTATGGAGATAAATTCTTTTTTTGAGGAGACAACTTTTGTGCCTCTGACTACTAATGTTCACTTCAATTTGGGTGTAGTATAATGTAATATCTGAGATAAAATTAGAAAGAAAGAGGAAGTCATATATGCAAGTAGCAAGTATCTGCTCCAACATCATACAAACTGGGGATATGTAGCTTCTTGTCCTTTTGGATCATAACTGGACTATTGATCTCTGTGCCCATTCAACATCTTCCCAGGCAGAAGATTACTGTACTTTAGATTCAGTACTGGATATCAGCAGTACATCAGTTCCTTCATTCAATGCCTTGAGAACCTCCGCACATAACTAGTATTCCTTTCTGTTCAATCCAGTAAGTATTTTGATGGCTGACTACCAGTAAATTTTGCAGTCTCTCAAAAGAGAAAGTACAGCAGCAGAAAGGAAAGGATACCATAATTAACCACTTTATCACAAGCTCAGCTTCTTGTTACATGTTTACATCCCTTGCCAATACTAATGAATTCCTTATCTAGTAGCACAGGGAAAAGCACACACTACACAGCCGAAGTCTGAGGGACAGCTCTGGCACTGCTGCACAGGTCACCCTCTACTCCATTGAGTTTTCACCCCCCAAATGGTGAGAGATTAAAATTCTCCAGCCTTTTTGATGTACAGCAAAAGTTAAGCGAAACAAGGCAGGGATGCCCTACATCAGCAGATGCTTGAGGAACCATGCAGTGCTCCCTGTGCACCAGTAAGGCATGCAGTGAACAAGGCTTAGCACAAGGACAGTCCTTTTAGAAACTTTGAAAGAGAAGCAGACTGAGCAGAGCTGCCCTCCCTAGCCAGACAAATTTGTGCAAACAGCCCTTGGATCACAGGCTGACATGGGTCTTACTGACACTGGCAGCACCATGGGGTCATTTCCACACAGATGATCTGGGCCTGGCAGCATGTTAGGAACTAAGGCTTTTGTTAGAGTCTGCCACAAAGATTTCACTGTTTGGAAGTGTGTTAGAGTAAGCTTGATTTTCACAGAGAAAATTGATGTATCTGTATGACAGGAAAACACTTCCTTCTTCAAACACAGACATCAAGCTGCCTTTCATCATGTCTTGGAGAAGACCTTTGCAGTAAAATATCATGGAAAGAAAGTAACCGAAAGAGGACATTCTCAGCTCATGAATTCTTGCACTTTTACCTTTCCAGTTTTCTCCCCCATCCCACCTGGGTAGAGCAAGCAAGAGACTGTGTGGTGCTCAGCTGCCTGCCAGGGTGAAGCCACAACAATAGAAAACCACTAGGTTCAGGTTGCCAATTCCAAACATTCAAAAGTGTTAAAGCAGAACCTCCAAATCAGAAGTCTTGTGAATATGTCACAGTTAACCGAGCCGCCTGTAAGGCCAACCCAAAATTCCCACTTTAACCCTACATAATGCTGTCTAATGCTTTTCACTTGTTCCTGCCTTCTCCATTTCTTGCAAGCTTATTCTCTTGTGTAACTCTTACCATCTCTGGCCTTACATGGGAACGACTGGGATGGGAAGGGGAATGTGACAAATCTCTACTGTACCAGGCACTAAGAGAAATTTCTCCCCTAAGAAATGTGCAATTTGTGATAAAGCACAAGAGTGTCTTGTGTCTGGGACCTGGAACTGGTGCCCAAATTAATCTCACCCAAAGTTTTCAAAGGGTCAGAATGTGGGAGTGAATGTTCATCCCCAAGGAACTGCACTGGATTCAAAACTGCCCACCCATCAGATGCAAATTTCTGTAAGCAATGATGCATGCCATCAACAACTGAAATTTTAGGACTAGTCTTATTTTCCTGAAAGATTTGTTTATTAAACCAAACTGTGATGTTTTCGCATATCTGTTAAAGGGCCTTTCATCTCTACAGCAAGGCAAAACCCCCTTGTTACTCAAAATACAGCAAAACGGTGTCCTCACCATAACATAAAAGAGACTACTCTCATTCAGCAACACCATTTCTTAAAAGCACAGTCCCAATGACAAGAATTGGCACCCGAATTCAATTCCAGATACAAAATTCTGAAAGAAAATCAAATCTCACAATTATAATTATCCCATCTTTACTCCAACCATTCTATGATTCTATGACAAGAAGAAAAAAAAAAAAAAAAAAGAAGAAGAAGAAGAACATGGAAGGACATGGAAACAGAAGAAAGCAGGCTATCTTTTGTCACAGCATATTCAGATTTATCAAAGTCAGAAATATTTACAAGATGAAAGAGTCCTGTAGCCCCTTCCCTCCTGCAGACCAGCAGTACCAGATTCAGGTTAGCAAACAGCTGGCAGGACAAGCAGTCATTCACTTGGCAAAAGGTTATAAAGCACCAGAGAGTGATCTGTTTCTCACAGCATTGGGAGTTCCTGATGACAGGGGGGACAAAGCTGAGGTGAATGTCCACAGGGTCCTATTTCAGAATTAATAGTAGGAATTTCTGCTGTTAGATAGGGACATGCCAAATGCAGGTGACAGAAGAGGAGGAATTTCATGTGAGAATAGCCAAGCGAGAGATAGCTATGAGCCAGCAATATGATATGGATATGAACTGTATGATGTACGGTCTGTTGTGGGGTATTTCCAGTAGAGAATCAGTAGTAAGTAGCAGTGGAAAGACCTGACGTGTCATGAGGCCTGGAGCTCTGGTTACCCCCTTCCAACTGTCAGGGCCTGACAGAGCATGGTTGGGTAAACTTGCTGATCAGACTGCATGGAAAGAACTGCAAGGAGCCCAGTCAGGGCCTCGACCCGTTGGCCCATGAGCTGCGTTTAAGCTCTGACACTCACCCTTGGACCCCGCCTGAGCTACATCGTTGACCCTGACCTGCACACTGACTTCTTGGCTTGACCTCAGACCTGCCTCTCTGCTGTGACGTGTCTGCAGCCACTAGACTGTGTCCGAACACAGGGACTGCCAGCAGACCTGCCGTGGGACAGGGCCCTTGTCAGCCACACCACTGCCATGTCCACCCTGCTCCTCTGCCCATGCTGCACTCCAGTGCAGGAGGAGATGCTCAACCTGGCACAGCAAGGCCAGGAGACTGACAGGGCTTGTTTTGATCAGCCTTGCAATAGCATGGATGAGGTGGAGAACAGCTGCCTTAGTGTATACCTCCAAGGTAAACAGGAGGAAATAGGAAAAAAGTAAACTAACAGACAATGCTGGCAGGAAAACAAATGTAATCTTGGAATTAGGCACAGATTTCTTACCAGCAACAAAGTCAGTCTTGAAAAGCCTGCCCGAGCAGCTCACAGAGGAGATGAAATGACACTGAGAGTGAGGGCCAGATCCGAGGTCCCATTGGTGCAGTGCCCAAGGGAGCGCAGCAATGCTCAGGGCACCCCTGGGGCTGGAAAAGGAAGGATGCCTGTTCAGACCAAAGTGCTTCTCCTGACTTGCCCTTTCACCACACTGCTTTGTGTCACATTTCTCTGCTTCCATGCTTCCTTCTCCATTCCTGGCTTTGTGACTCCACCATAGCTGGCTAAGGTGAAGGAGGCAGAAGTCCCCATTTATCGTTTTTGTAAAATTCCTCCCTCTTTTAAACTCTTCTTTTAATACTTGGCACTACCATGCTCATTTTAGGAGCATCCGATTCATTCCCATCTTTACCTAGTGAATACTCAACCTAATTATGCCCAGCATGCTCGTTGCAATCAACCATTTACTCTGTACTGTTTTCTCACATGGTGAGCTAAAGAGAAAGCCCGAGTCCATGTTTGAAATCCTCATTCAAATACTGCTTTCAGTCAAGCAGTTTAAAACTGCTTTTGCAGAGGGAGGGAAGAGAGAGGAGAGTTGGGGGAGCATGGTCTTGTGTTTGGTTGCTGCTACAGTGCTGGAACAGCACAGGGAAGGAAGGGCCTGGTTTTTGCTATCCATAGTAGGGAATTTAATTTAAGGCTGGTGTGTTGCTGGTTGGAAAGACACATTAAATACCCAGATGCAAGTGCAATGGGTACAGAGAAGAGCAAAATAAATACAGGATATTGGCTCATCTATTCAAAGGGCTGATTTCCCAAACCTGGCACATTCAGGATTCACTGCCTGCCCTGATTTTGTGTGTCACTGATTTGGCTAGGATCTAAACGCAGAGCTTCACAGTTATTGAACCACTGTCCCAGACCCAGCCAAGGCTGAACACAAAGCAGGCCTGAACAAACCAGCAGGCAGACTACAAAGGAAAAGCAATTGTTCTGCTTAGCAGCAGCACTGTTTCTGCTATGCTTAGCATCAGAACAAGTTAATTTGGGAGCACAATCTTCTTAAAAGGAAGCGTTGCTCAGCCCAGCATCCCTAGGTCTCATGCAGCGTGCTGCCCTTTTCACCAAGCATGAGCTGTGGATGCTACTTGCAATGTATTTTTATGCTGTGCAAGTCATATAAAAGCTTCTGATAACAATCAGCTCTCTTAAACCTCTGATTGGCATCTTGTTAAAAACTGGCATCATGTTTGCCTGTCGTCCTTGGCTCACAAGGAAGCTTCTGCCATGATTTAATAAGCAAGGGGAAGGATTTTACTGTTAAACACAAAACAATACACTGCAGTATCAAAACACCAATAAGTTTTTCCCCCAGTGGCCTTAGTCTAGAGTACTTGCTCCTAACTGCCCTTTCACAGACATAAAAACAGATCATCATCATTTAAAATCATGGCCAAAAAATAAACAGCAGAGCCTCTGAATGTGGGTAAGCTGCCCATTGATCCATCCTGGTTAATGGAGCTATAGAAACCACCGGTGTCTGGAGACTTGGCCAACAGCAGAGGAGCCCTCAGGGTGAATAAAACACCTTGGTGTAAAGGACTGCACCAACAGCACAGTACAGATGCTCATCTCCTCTCTGTAGGAAGGAAGGGAAAGGAAAAGCCTTGGCTTTTCCATCTCCAGATGCTTTCATATTTCCTGGGGGCAACTGACATAAATCAGAAATTTTCTTACTCCCCTAAGCCATTCAGGACACCCAGCATCAGGCTGCCAGAGCGAAGTAGCTTGCATTTTGCACTCACTGCTGGTTTAAGCTGTGCGCTCCTCAGCTGCATTAGCCACTCCTTTGCTACCCACGGCGAGTTATCTTTGTCCTCACACCTTTTTGTGAAACAACAGCACAGCAAAATGCTACCAAAGGAGAGCAAGCAGCGCCCAGGCCCACTCATTCCCACCTGCCAGTGAGCAGGGAGCTGCTCCAGGGAACATGGCAAGAGGGGGTGCAGCCTCTTCCCTCCTCCACACAGTGGCAGAGGTCTAAATTATGCTCCAGCCTCATTCACCGGAGCCAGCCAGCTGAGCAAAAGCTGAATGGAGATGTCAGGATGCGGCCCTGTGAGGCGTGCGGGTTCCGTGCAGGGAGCCAGGGCCAGTGCTGCCGCTCTCAATGCCAGAGGAGCTGGTGTGGGGCAGAGGTACCCAGCCCGTGCTCGGGTGCTGCACACAGGAACAAAACGAAGGCTGGGTACAGCACCCTCACTCAAATAGCACCAGAAATAGTATCTTTTTTTTTCCTCTTTTTTTTTTTCTCTTTTTTTTTTTTTTTTTTCCACAAAACTACTGGCAGAGAAAGATACAACTTAGCATGAAAATAGGTATCAGAATAAGGCCTTGGCTGAATAGTCAGTACTCTGCATAATTCTCTCTTTTCATCCCGTCAGCCTAGATCCTCTCCAAATATTCAGATCAAACTCTGCAGTGGAGCTCCAGCATTTTGGCCATTAAAAGTAAAAGCTGGAATGCCTGTATTCTGCCTCTATCATATCCCTCTATTTCGAATGAAGGCAGCTTTCTGATTTTGACCTCTGCTAATTGTGAAGACTCTGTCCCTGTCTCTGTCAGAAAGATCAAAAAACTGAAGCAGATATCTTTGCTAGGAAAGAGAAAAAAAGGAAAAGAAAAAAAAAAAAAAAAGAGAGAGAGAAAAAAAAGAAATATACCGTTTTAAGAAATGTGTTTAATTCCTCTCTATACTAGTATCCCATAGATGAAACATCTTACTCAGCCTTTGGCATATGTAAAATCATGGAAAGGGATGGACACAGAGAAAACCAGAAGTCAGTATAAACTGTGGAATGATGTTACTGCCATTTAATGGTAAAAGTCCTTTTCAAAGATCCCAGCATGCATTACCCACTGTCTACATTTGAATGATGCATTGTTAGACAATGGAGAGGGCCAGCAGAGGGAAGCAGTCTAAAATTATAAATGAAAATTACAAATTACAAATGAAAATACAGAACAGGAGACAAACCCAACCATGCAATTTTCATTTTAACTCTCTGGGCAGTACAGTAAAAGGGCTAGCACACACTCCCATCAAAAGCAATGGGAATAACCATAAGAGCCATCTTTCTCAAATCACAGATGAATTCAAATGGGAAGAGGCACGCAACAACAAAAAAAATAGTTGTTAATGCATAAAACTACTGTATGTCTTCCAATAGCTGGACTCAAGAACCCTGGTTAAATACTGACTTTCTTTCAGAGTCAATCAGATAATAAGACCCCTTTAGAAGCACAGAATAGTTAAATTCATCACCATAATTTAATTGTAGAAGGTTATTAAAGAGCACTTCGACTCCCCTCCTGCTTCGGCGCTGCTTTTGTGTATTAAACTCAGACTAATCAAATTGCAGATTCCAAGAGTACTGTATTAGTCATCCCCATCCCTTTTAATTTGTTTAATGGCCTCCTTTTTTCTCCCCCCTCTTGTGTATGTGTTCTGACTGGCTGTGCAGCGCTTAGGCTCACGACATGTAAATAAAGAATGGATAGGGGAACAGTTCGTCAAAAAGAATAAAGCGTGCCTCCATTCTAAAGTTACATTTGATGTCAGCGTAATTCATGGGACGTGTACTGCAAGCAATGGTGCTTATTATTTCTGCTTAACTGTCTACAGACACAGGAGGAGAGAGGAGAGGGAGAGGAAAAAAAAAAGAAGAAAGAAAAGAAAAGAAGTCTGAATTTACACTTACCGCTTCAAAAGCCCTTTTGTACTTCGCCAACTTCTCCTGGCTGAAGATGCAGTATTTTGCCAAAAAGTCGACTGCAAGAGAGGACAAAAAAAAGGATAAAATAGTCCATAAAAGAACTCTTTTCCCCACTTTTCCTTAAGCATTTTTGTAAATGATGATAAAGAAAACTTTTTTTTTTTTTTTTTGGTCACAACAATGCTGACCACAGAAACCTCTTCTTAAGGAAATGTCAGTTTATGGTTTGTTTCTTGTATTTTGTTTTGTTGTTGTTGTTGTTGTTGTTGTTTTCCTTACTCTTTCTTGTTTGGAAAAGTCTTTTCACCTGGCCCAGGGCACAAAGTCAAAGTTAGCTCTGAATAGGAGATGTTTAACATGTATAACACATAAGAGCTCCATCCTGGTGAGGCAGTAGTCTAGGAGCGTGGCAAGGGCTTGTTGTTGTTTGTTTTAAATGTCCCAGAAAAGGACCTCTTTAGACTTGAGTTCTGCAGAGCAGCATTCTCCGTATGTACTCCCAAGACCAGAAGTATCAAAAGAAACTGAATCCCTCTTGTTTTGTTCTAGTAAGATCAGAGAGGTATACCAACATATTTTTTCTAAATCATTTACCTGTATCATGGAAATGGCTCACCTTCTCCTATTTCTCCCTTCTTATGGAGATGAAGTAGGACGTGATTTCTGCCTCTCATTTATTACTATTTTTTTTTTGGCTTGCTGCCAGTGGGATGAGAAAATTGGAGGGAAATGTCAGATCATGATACAAACACAAAATGAATTCAAACATGAAAGAAACAGTAATGTCTCCAGGTAGTATTGGGTACAACATTTCTGCATTAAAACTCCTCTTAACATTTATTTGTTCCTTTCTAATTTCTTTCTCTATATTCTTGGATTACTGTTTCTATCATTTCATCATCCTTCCCATCTTCAGTTGGAAGAGACTCTATTTTCACTTCAAGGGAATGAAGTGGCCAACTCAGGACCTGATGGGTAACAACCATTGGGATTCAGGTCTTCTAATTTCCTGCTCATTTAGACTGAGAACTGGGAAACACATAATAGTCTGCAAAAGGGGCCTGGAAAAACTTATGAATTATCATCATTATTATCAGTAACATTACTTTACTGTAAAGACAAAAGGAGTGTTTTGCAGTGTTGTAGCAATGTGGTATTCTGACTGGTATCTAAACAAGCTCGCAACATAAATCTCCCACTTCTTTTTAAAAGAGCACATTTGTCTTCAGGTTGTGTTTTGGGGCATGTGCAATAAAGGTTCCTCTTGGGGGGGAAGGCTCATTGTTTGCTTATAGCTGTGTCCTAAGCAGTACAAAAGGACAAAAAAAGAAGCCTAGATGCCGTTGCTTCTTATCCTGTATGCTCCAGATGAACCAAATCTGTACAATAACAACAACAACAACAACAACAACAACAACAACAAAAATATCTTGGTTTTCCATGGCAAAACAGCAACAGAGGGTTCTATTTTGAGTACAAATCAACAGATGCTCCGAGATCTGTTGTTATTGCATGATGTACTTCTGAATTCCAAACTAAACTATGATACTTAAAGGAATGATAAAACTAATTTCTGACAAAATTAGTTTTACACGTATCTCTCTTATTGGCAGCATCTATGAAGGATTTAAGTCAAAAAGACCAACTGCACTAGTAGCCTAGCTTCTGGAAAAGTGTTGCACCACACTCAGTACTGAGCACTGCCCCAGGATCTAACACCTATGCTTCCTACAAGAAATTTGCAGAAGTTGCCCTCTTTTGTTTGCTCACTGCGATCAGTTTGGAAGACATAGATGTTCCAATCCTCTGTGAAATATCACTTATAGGATTATCTGCATTGGCGCCATCTGGTGATTCTGGAAAATATCAAACCATAAAAGAAAATGTGTCATGTTTGCTCTTAATAAAATCTTGACATTTCTTCTTCCTAAGTATTTCATAACATTGCCACCTCACTTCCAACTGAGTTGCTAACAAAATAGCTCCGTAACAATTTTGGGGGTGGAAAGAGGACAGACATTGCTCTCCTTTACAGCCAGGCAAGCTTTAGTTCTTATTTAATCAACTTTTAAGGCTAGATTAGGCTCCTACATCATTTACTCATAAAGAAGTCCAAAGGATGTCATATATCCCTGTATAATTAATCCAATTAGCTGTACCTAGCAAGAGCAGAGTTCTCTGGAAGAATGTCCTGTGTTGATTTGAACCTGTCAGAACATGGAGAATCCCATATAGATGTATGATGCATATTTCTGAAATCAACGTTTGGCTTATATGTCACTTGAACTTGTGTTTAGTCTCAACAACAGCAGTCTTTGTAATGTTACAGTACTCTTCAGTATCTGGTCTTTGCTCCTTGTAAAATTACTTACACTCTCTAGTGAAGTTCATACTCAAAATTAATTAAGTGGAGCTCTGTCAGTATTTCTGTCAGACTTTTTCTACAATCCTTAAAGAAATTTTGATAATTCTTGTTTTCCCCTTCAAAGGGTGAAATCTTTTTAAAATATAGGCACCAAAAACATATGATCAGCATCACCAGTAGCACAGATCTCCACTTACTTACTATATTTCCCTCTGGTGTCCTGTGTGGCCAAAGGGACAAATAAAGAGTGCCATTTGCCATTCCAATTTTGGGCAGTAATTTTGACTTTAGGGAATGGGCTTTCTTCAGCCAGTCTCCTCATACATCTGTTTCTGTCTCTTTGTTTGTTCCCCTCCCATCCCCAGGAAGTTTCAAAATCACCGATCAATTTTGACCGAGTGCGACGGAGGCATAGAGGTTTGACAGGAATTAAGTACCTACAAGTTTCATGAAAATAGGCAGCAGAGAAGAGGGAGGGAGGGAGGCCCTATTAATTCCCTCATTGAGGGAAAGGCCCCAGCATGAGCTCAACCTTTGTTACAGCCCCGAAATCCACACGAGAGAGAGACCCTGGAAAGCAGCCATCATTAGTAGTGCCGCTCATGGAACCACCTGTTTAATTAATTATTCTCCTCCGTAAAGAACCGTTTAAAAACAGCTCCGTAGCTTTCAATATAAGCTTGCTTGCAGTGCCCCCAGTAGGAGTCATGGAGACTGAGGTTAGGGGAAACTGGGCCCCATGTGCTTTGTATTTCTCATAATAGATACCCCTAAAAGGCTGCTTTGGGCTCTGCAGACCCAAATGTGGGTCTGCCATATCTGTCCCGCTGTCACTCAGTACTTCACAGCCAGGTACGCTCTTGTGCCCTGCCACCCATCAGGCCTTGTTTTCCACTTCCCATCTTTATCAGAGAGTCCTGGTGACAGAAGTGACTACAGCCAAAGTCATGTTCAGGCCCTCTCGCCATCACTATTCAGCTTGCATAGAGGTGAGGAAAACCTAAGAAAAATTAGCTGCCAAACTCAAAACAGATTTGTACTGAGCACGTCTGTGCTGAAACATTCCGTGTGATGAACTGGCCAGCTTTATGGCACTGTGAGAGAGTGCATCTCTCACACTGGACTAGTCAGTCACTTTGTGCAAATGCTGTGTCTTGACTCCAAAGTGTATCTTTGAAATATCTTAGCTTTGCAGCAACACAATTGAAAGGCTATTACTTTCTTAGGTACAAGTAGAATACTTTTCCCTAATGCTGAGGAATCAATAGACTATTTTTACTGAAAGCAGAAATCATTCTAAACAAGTATTTCAGAGAGGATTGCCAACTAAAATTTAATCCCATAAAGGGAAAAAAAAAAAAAAAAAGCAGTGGCCCATATTGGAACACTTTTCTATTCTAGTATATGTTAAGATCCTACTTCAAAATGGCACTTAAGAGGAAGAATAAGACACATTACTGTCATGGAGAATGGGAAAATCAGTCTTTGTTCCTTTGTTATCAAGCTCCATTCCACCTGTAATATTTGCTCCATCCACACATTCACACCTGTGTAACTGCTTCCTGCACTCCTCCTGCATGCTTCATTGGGTACACAGGATATGTCCAACAAAACAGGCATAAGCTTGAAGAGGGAAAGGGCCCACAGGTCAGTATGAGCAAGGGCAGTCAGGGAAAGGGCAAGCAAGGTGTCAGGGAAATACAAGAGGATGCAGGACACACACAGACTGAGCTCCTGGGAGAGACTTGCACTGGGACCTCATGGCTACGCAGAGCTCACAGGCCACATCAGTGTTGGCAGCAGGTCCCCTTCCTGAGGAGGAGAAGGTGGGGTACTTTGCTTTTGTAAACTAAAAATCTCATACAGTAAATTTCTTCAATTAACATAGTATTTAAACTGAAAAGTCAAGTATTCAAAGGCTAGGAACTTAAAATACTACTGTGCCTCTGAAAGGCCACCTCATGATGCAAGGAGGATAAAAATGAGACTGTAGTGGCAATTTTAGCTTTGGCATTTCAAAATATTTCAAAACAATAATAATTTATTTAAAAAAAAAAAAAAGGCAGCTGTAACAGTTAGTCAGTGCAACCTCTGTCCCTACCTACCTCTATAACTTCCACTTAGTTTGTTATTGCATGTGCTGCATGTTCTTAAAACATAAAGAAGATCTTGTAACATTTTATGAACATCAATGGATTAACCCTCTTAACCTTTCTTGAGCAACACATTATTCCCCTTTTACAGATAGGGAAATTGGGAGATTAAATAACATTTCCAAAGCTAGCAAACACAGTGGTTAGTAGACTCAGAAAATCACAGGTCTTCAGCATCGTGCTTTAACTGGAGACAATGTTCTCCCAATAGATTATCTGTATCAGAGCTTTGAAGGACATCAAACTACACCAGGCTGTCAATAGAGATAATGGAATAATTGGAAACTGTGTCTATGATGCTTTTCTTTTCAGGAAAGCTGGATTAGGATCTTCAGGAAATTAAGTAATGCTGTTGACTGGACAATCATTTCAATTCAAAAATTTCAATATGTTCATGAGAACAGATTGAAAGAAAACTACAAGGAAAAGAATAACAAGGGGATCAATTAAATGCTAAAACTTTACCACTTAAAAGGAGGCGAAGAAGAAATATGTACTCTCTGGCTTTGCTTTACCTTATGTTTGGACTTGGTCAATCTAACATCAGGGCTGAGAATGCAAACCTTCAAGTTCTCAGCTATAATTCTGAAATATCACCATGCAATATCATGACAATTCATTCAAAGAGAAATGTTTTCTAAATAGGGTTTTTCAACACTTTCACAGGTTTTCAATGTTTGCCATGATCTGTATGCAGTGCAGTAGATTTAACACATCATCACTGCTAGATAAAAGTATAGAATAAATTCAACAGTCTGTTAAGTCTGTACCTCCACGCTACAGAAATAAAAGCAAGTTGATGTATAAAGCAACGCTGTTTCATATGAAATAGAAGACCTTTTTTCTAGGGTAAAGGGGTCCAAAGGGCACCTCCTTTTACAGGCTGCCCCAACAGACACTCCTGTAACTCCCAGGTGTGGCATCCAAGAGGCATTGTAAATAACTCACTTTATTCCCACTTAAAAAGAAATATATCTTATAAATTCAAGATTCAGACTTTGGTCTGAAACTAGTTTCTCTTCACTTCTCCCACTTTTTTCTCTTGTACACATACACATAAATGTAGATATCCTTATATTTTGGATACCTATCCCTAGGTTATGCAAATGTTACCTATTCACTGTAAATAAGGGTGGGACTGCCACAGTAACAGCAAGGGACAGCTAGTCTGCAGTCCCTAGAGCTCTCCCTGTAACAGCAATGGCCAAGACTGAAAAAAATTATGCCATGTATCACTGAATTCAACCTCCCTGAGCAGAAATGAGTAAAAGCAACCAATTAGATAAAGAGTACACAGGTAAGAGAAGCTTCTCAGTAAAGTGGAATATATCTGAACCAGAAAATGAAGGCCTATATACACCCATAATGTGCTCAACTAATGACGTCTGTTCTTAAAAATCCATTTCTCTCAAATCCCCACTCTTTTCAGAAAGGTGTATCTTTCTGACACCTGCTTTTGCTTTGCTGGCCCAGAAGCCCAATATAGTCATGCTTTCCTGCCATACGTTGTGTAAGTCAGTAAGTCAAGTTCATCTTCACTTTTGACAAAGCAGAAGTAGTCAGAAGTAGTCACCTTTTACATCCTCCTAAAGATTTTCCACTGTTTTTTAACATCACCTGGCTCTATATAAGGTCAGGCAGACTTTCCAATTTATGCTGCTTCTGTGTCATGCTTTCCTGGTTAGGCATAAGCATAAGAATTAGGATTTACAGACAGTTATTATGCTTTACGTCATTAGGTCTTAACTTTTCAGAGTGTATTAAAACTCTGTAGTATCAAAGCTTGTTATCTGGCTTTGCAATTAAGTTTTCTTCCAAAATCCTCTATTCAAAGAGCTGTGGATCATTGGACACTTTGCAGTTTCTTTGCATCAACAAAGTATCAGCAGAAAAAGCCTCTCAGTACATTGGTGATCCTACTTCATGAAAACAAACAGACAATCCAACTCATAACAGATATTCTCATCTCTGGCACTGATGTGAAGGATTACTAGAGAGCATGAGAGTGCTTGGGGGCTTAATTCTTCACTTGCATGAACTTCTGGGGTCAGCTGGCAAAAACTTGATCAAATCAAATCAATTCCAAGGCAGTGCCTGTCTTGTCAGGACAAAATGGGAAGCCTTTTGTTTCTGTGGGACTCAGCCCTTATCAGCTCATTCTGTCACTCATACTTCCTCAGCCCACTTGCAAATCCTCCTGGATTTATTGCAGATGTATGAAGCTTGCTGGAAATAATAGTACAAGCAAAGAGGCTAGTCAGCTATCGACTCCAAGCTCTGGGTAATACCAATGGGAAATTATTCACACAAAAGGTGCGCTGGGGTGACAAATGAAGAGAGCGCTTTGGCCCATTGAAGATGCTAGGAGCTCGGACAATGCTAACACACTAATACCAAACAGCTCGCTTTATCTGATTACATACTGAGCGCTTGCCGGTTCCCTCCCCTTTCCCGATGCCAGCACCCTGCCCACCCCCATACACTTTCCCTTAAAGGACACAGGTTGCTTTCTTATGTGCAGTGTACCATGAAATGGTAATCTAAAGCAGGAGCGTGTCTAAAAAACAATTGAACTCCACACAAAACAATTGTCTTCCTTCTCCTCTCCTTCCCAAAAAGACATCTTTAATGTTTAAACATAGCAACAACAAAGCATTCCTCAACAAAATGGGAGGAACATGAGCAGAGATTTATGCTGGGCTTTCCCATATTGTCCACCCATACCACTGAGACAATAAAATAATTTTTTGCCTGCTCTTTAATATTTGAGAATTTCCTCCATCCCCTTTATTGCATACTCACCCCTCTCTTCTTTACTCTTTTTTTTTTTTTTTTCCTTTCTGAAGAGATCATCAATACATTTCTAAAGGGTATCCTACAGGGTTTCCAGGGAAAGACCTATTTGGTCCTTGAGTCAGTTAGTAAGCAGTATAGATCATTTCCCCAACAGCACTACCACATTTTCCCCCAGGAAAGAATGCTCGAAGCCAGCATATGCTAAGCCTCTGAAGACCCGACTGACCAGGCTTTTTTGGGTGAGTCACACAATGATGGCGTGGTGGCAACATCTAGGTGTACTTCAAAGGACCTGGGAAATGTTGTGCTCACTTGAATGGGGCTGAGGTCTTTAATCAAACAGTGAGTAGTTTTGGAAGTCTGCTTCCCTAAAGCTCACTAAATACTTTGAGTTAAATCAACACAATGAAAATTTTAAATTATAAATTTTAAATTATATCAGAAACAAAAGAAATCCTAAAGATGGCATAAGTGTACTGACACTTAGAAGAAAGGATATAAACGCCAATAATAGCAATAAAGAAAACTCAGAAGTGCTCAATATATATCCCTTTGGTGTAATTAAAAGAAGAAAAACAAACCACTACACTGAACTCACTGATGTAATGAAATCATAGGATGATCATGAAGTGCCCTTCACTGTAATAATAGCTTACAGGGGAATTAAAAAGCAGACACAAAAGTTAGACATCATCCAACCCAGAAAATTGTTTCAAAGAATTTTGACAGAAATTAGAGCATTTCTTAGGCTCCTCACTAACCAAACACTGAGGAAGCACCAGAGCTAAAAGGAAAGATAATATTGTGCCACTGTTTAAAAAGGGTAAATGGCACGACCCAGGTAATTATAGACCTGTCAGCTTGACATCAAATCCAGGCAAAACAGTACAGCAGCTGATAAGGGATTTGATTAATAAAGAATGGAAGGAGGGAAATATAATTAATGCCAGTCAACACAGGTCTATGAAAATAGATCTTGTCAAACTAACTTGATTTCTTTTTTGGATAAGATTACTGGTTTGGTTGATATAGGTAATAGACTTAGGACTTCAACCACATATTTCACTCCATATCATATGAAATTTTGATTAAGAAACCAGAATGACACAAAAGTATCATGGCACTTATTCAGTGGCTTTAAAACTGGCTGACAGGTCTAAAAATGTAATTACAAATGAAGAACATTTATTAAGTTTTATCTTGGCCCACCTCTATTTAACATCTTTGATGCAGAAGAAAAACTTGTCACTAATGAAGACCACAGAGGGCCAGTTGCTCAGGAGGATGATAAATGATTAAGCAGCTTTGTTGCTGATCCAGAGTAATCTGGATAGTTTAGCTAGCTGAACACAGGAAAGTAATACATACTTTGAAGTGACCAGATGTGAAGACTTCCTAATACAAAGATCCTTGGGTCATCATAAATAGTCAGCTGGACATGAACTTCCAGCTCAATAACATGGCCAACAGTTCTACTACAACTTCACATGAATAAATAACAGAATATGAATGAGGCATAGATTTTTGTTACATTACTTCTAGCTAGAAACAAACTCACTGGAGATACTCTTAAGGCCTGATTTCCTGACCATGTACACTGAAAAGACTCAAGCTCCACTCTAAGTGCTCTGCCAGTACTCAGCTGGTATGGAAGGCAGTGCCACCAGGATGACACCTCTCTCTTATTGTATTTTTCATCCCCCCTCAATATTTTTTCCACTTGAAGCTGCCCAAATTGTCTAAAATGCCTACAACGTGGCCAGGTCACCTCTACCCACGTTGATGATATCCTACCATCTCTCATGAACATGTTCCTGCTGTGGCTGTCTCCTTCCCCAAGATCCTAGACTCCATGGCCTGGGCTTCCTCTTGTTCTCAACATGAGGCCCATACCCTTTTCTCCATTTGGGTGATGTAGAAAATTTGTAGACATCATTACAAATTTGCCAACATCTTTCTGAAAAAGAACCTGTGCGAGCAGCTTGTTGTCTGGGTGGTCCAACATGTACAGAGACCTAGAATAGTCTGAGTACACATTAAAGGCCTGTTGTGTGTGTGACTGCCCAGGTGAAGACACATTTTCACACAGGAAGCTCTTGGAAATGGACAGTGTTAACTTATCCTTGAAGTGATATGAATGCCAACAACATGAAAAGTAGTACAATCCCATCTTTTTACTCCACTTGAGAAGAGGCCAGAGAAAAGCCACTCCACACAATGTAGAGTGATGCTCTTTTCAGTATACAAGCACTGAAGAGTCTCTCTTTATGGCACTGAGTGACACATCAGACATACTCTGAGAAGCATCCTGAAGCACCCATCACTTCCAGCATGAAGCCAGAAAGCTAATCCAAAGGTCTTCATTTATGGAACACTTCACTAGGGACTGGACATCCACTGCTATGCATCATTTCCAGAAAGACAAAGCTGAGCAAATGAAAATATCTGAGAAGACAACGTGGAATTTGCTGCTCACGTTGAACTGCCTACAGTTCTGTGTAAGGGAAAAACAGACTCATGACAGCGCAGAAGTGAAGATGTGCTCAAACTGCCGTTGTAACTTCTGTGTGGTGTCCCAGATGCCTTGTGATGGAAAAAGATTAATAAGCACTTAGTAAATTTCTGACTCTGACTTTACATGGGAAAAAAAAAAAAAATCAAAGTCATTTTTGGTTTATTCTAGGATCCGGTTAGGTACAGCTCTATTTTAGATTTAACACTTAAACATTTCTTTCTATCCGTATTTTTGGCATTAAACAAAACCTCATCTTTTAATATATTTTTATGTGGCCTGTTGTTCCTTCTGAGATATTTTAATGCACATTGTTGTTTCAGTTTTAGTGAGTGTTGCTCATTTTGTCAGAAGCAGATGGTGTTTGCTGCATTTTGTTTGTTCCAAAAATAAGCAACATCCAAATGTTCACTATGGAGGTGTGAAAGAGGAAAGGCCTGATGCATAAATACAGTTTCTCCTTCCCCTTGCTATTCATCTGGTGAAAGGAACTGCTGTAGTCTTGTTACAAGTCTGCAAAGCCCTGAAGTTCATGCTGTTTTTCTGCCAGGGAGGGTATGTGGCTCTAACTGGCATCTCTGCCAGAGCGGGGCTAACAGCTCCTAGGAGGCTAGCCCAGAGGGCTTTGGAAGAGTTTTTTTGTTTTGTTTTGTTTTGTTTTGTTTTGTTTTGCGGCCTGCAGAAGGAAGACACTTCTTATAAAGCAGCATTAGTAAGTAGCCTAAATTAGGACGGATCAGGCTCCCTCTGTGGTCAATGGAGGGAAGTATGCCACTGACTCTACGCCTAGTTGCTGCATTTGATGAAACTGTTAGAAAGCATTAATTTGGCCAAACTATCCAGCAGCAAACCTTTAAATCCTGTGCTCCATAAAGTCCATGCTTTGCAATGACTCCTGAGGGTAGCTGTTAGCTTGCAGACAAGGCTCAGCCCTAAGACAGCAGCCATTGGGCCACGCCAGACAGGGTGAATATGTGGCATCTGGGAATATCTTTTCTGAATAAAGTGCTAGAAAAAGATAACCACTGCAGGGTGCCCTATTATGTTTTTAAAATACTACCAGTTTGCTTAGTGTTTACCCAGAAAAGCTAATTATGCTTGTCGCTTAATGTAAATTACTGGATAAATAAACACAGAAATAGGAGCTTAGTGACTGCTATGCTTTCTTTAAAATGCTGCCTGAAGGTTCATTATGCTAAGCACAAAAGAGAAGGGAACTTCTTACAATGCACTTATTAAAGGCACATTTTCTGCAGAAATGATTGTAGCATGATTGTATGATAGCATATAATTTGCTTTGTTGACATTTTCAGAGTGAATCTTGCCGACAGCAGGCATGGATGGGAAAAGTGGTGGCAAGGCCGCTGTTTGTGCTGTTAGGAGCTGTCAGCAGTGATTCGGAGGAGGAGGATGCCCCAGCCCAGATGAGGAGCGCCAGCAGATCACACAAGACAGACAATGGGACAAGAAACCCCATGGCTCATTTGCACATACACGTATCCCTGTGGTAGTTTTGAAGCTGACACCCCGAAAGACTTACATGACAACGCTATGATCATTAACAGCAGAACATGCTGTAGCAGATCCCCAGACCTGCAAATGGGATCCAAACCAGGCATCAACATGCAGCTGCACGTCTGTCAAAGGAGACAGAGATGTAAAGCAAGGAGTTGTGCCATACTAATGCCCCTATGCGGGCTTAATGTCACCTGAAAGAGGACAGACAAGGCCTGATGCAGGAAAAAGAGTGGCCAGATGATCAACACTCACCTAGAACAGATCTGGAAGGTATGAAGTTGAGCTATCAACACTGATCATGACTTTGCACCACAGCCATGGCACTTCTGACACAGTAGGAGGCCTAAGGACAGTAATAACACATCATCACTGGGAGGAAGTTTCTTGAGAAGCAGAGGGAGTTAGGGGGTTAGGAGTTGATCTTTGTTCTCTACAGATACAGCCAAGCAAAGGGAGCAGCTACAGGAAGAGGTAAACGTAAGGCCAATACACCTGAAATTGGCCATTAAAGCACCTAATGAGCTTAAAAAGGAAACGCAGCCAGATATGAGTTTAGCCTCTCTTAAGCTAACTTTAACATCCTACAAGCCCCAGTTGCTATTTTCCCTGCATGGCACCAAAACAGCTCCCGAGCCACCCAGGCCTTGGCACAGGGAGCGAGGAAATCAGACTGCTGAGGCCAGGCGGGCAGGGACCATTCTGGGAAGGCTGCATTTTTCACGTCTGGCCATGGCCAGGCTGCAGGTCGCTGGGTAGATTGAAACACTCACAAAAGAAATGTGTCTTTCACCTTTCTAGCCTCTTGAGAGACTTTTATTTGCCACCAGTTCCAGTCTGATGGATGTTTTAACTTTGTCAAACTCTTCCTAGGAGTTGTGTATTAGTTTGCATTGCCTTTGAAACTGGGTTGTTATCCTGAAAGGGCAGGAAGTGGGGATTAAGTCCATTAGACATTGTTTGAACAACTTTCTTTTCACTGTGCATTGTGACTCTGCAGCCTGCCAGCACATTTCAGCCTCTTTCCAGGAACTGGCACCACAGGGATGGAGCGTGGCTGGCTGAAGACCTGGCATCTGTGCTGACTTTCATAGGTACCACACATAGGGAAGGAAACTCTAAAGCAGAGGAAGAAGAAATGTCCCTGGCACCATCCTCTGCAAGTGGTACACAGGGGACTTGAGTTTTGAAGAAGCCCTCTGCTGCCTGAAGGATGTAGGAGCAACATACTGTATTCGGCTGGGAAACGTGACAACCTAATCATCCTGAAGGGTACTATTATTGTCTGCTTAATATGCTTTACAGTCCCGATGAACAGGGAAGGCTGGCTGACAAGTGTGGTATGATGTATCTAATGGCTCAATACTACCGTGATGGGTCCATAAAAGGAACCTAATTTCACAGTTTGAGGAAAATACAGATCATACAGTCGTCACTTTAAGGACAGTGATTTCAGCAATCTGGACAAATAATTCTGGTTTAAGATATTCTGGTGGTTCATCTTTTTGCTTTATTTGTTGATGTCTAATTTAAATTTGGGACCTAACCTTGAAGATTGTAAAGACTTTTGCATTACAGTATGTAAACCTTGATTGCTAATCACACTGTGACACCAACAAGGATGGGTTTTGTTTCTAACCAGATGAAGCAGCACATTTCAAAACATTCTGGGTCAGGATTATACAGCAGAGCAGTTTACACTGCACATGCAAAATATTGTAGCTTTCATCTATGTCATAGGTGCAGATTTAGCATTTCTTCTGGGCAATTGCACATGACAATCCAATTATTTCATACACACGAGTTGGTTCATTTGTGTAAAAGGAAAGCTTGCTCAGAATTTGAGTGTAATATATAGTTTTGAAAATAGACCCCCTGCCTTTCTTCTACTATGGTGAAAGATATCACTTTACAGAGAACATAATCTTCAGAAGTGTATTCCTGCTGATTAAAGAGTTATTTGATAATCATAGTCAAGCCTGAAGTATGTCAACATAATAGAAAATGGTGAGGGCAGGAGTTTGTTTCTAGTGTAGGTTGCAGAAAAAAATGGTGCAGCTACCCTCCTCATATTTGATCTCTAGAATGCATTTAATACAAACTTAGACATAAAAACTCACAATTTCAGAAACTGGAGATGGCCATATTTTCAGTACCTTACCAAGGCAGCTCTGATCTCTTTGCATTTCAAATAAAAATAAAAAAAAAATGTGATTCTTCCTCCTTTTCTTCCTGTTGTTGCTCTATTTCCTAGGGATTTCTGTGATCAGGGCTGAGAAGTCTACCTTAGCCTACAGGAAGAATCTCATGCAAGCCTTTTGCAGAGTTCAGAAGTTCCACCTCCTGTGCAAAAGCTATCTTTTTCTTCAAGTGGACCTTCAACTGGTTCTTCCAACACTTGAAAACAAAAGATAAATCATAATTAAATGCATGAATAGCAAGAACCATGCCAAATCAGAAAAAAAAATAAAAATAGAGAGAGAGACTAGGTGTGCATCTCTTTTGTCCCTTCCCAGGTGAACAGTTAAGACACAATTTCACAGTTCAAAGCATCAGTTATTCCTAGTTCTGTTGTTAAGTAAAATCGTGCTTACCTCCAGTTCTCAGTGTTGGGAGTACTCTCATTTCAGTTTTTTACTCAGTAACCTTGCAAAAATACCTTGGTCTGTCTTATTGGAATAATGAATATTCATGCCCTTTTCATAAAATTCTGGAAGAGTCATCTTCTGGGCTAATTTGGCTTCCTCAGAAAAACCATTAAATCAGCCAAATCTGTCTAGCGTTCAGGCTTTTATTATTAAAAGCTCTGGCTAAACAAATACTTTTATTTGACAAAGTCACTTTAATCTGTCCATTAGGAAACCTTTATCTTGACAACCTTTGCTGTGTGGAGATGAAGGACCTCTGAAACCACCTAGATACCCCATGTGTAAGGACTCTGCCTAATGCAGCTGGCCTATTCAGAAAAGTGAAGACTCTCTTCATTAGGAATTAAAAAACTGAAGCAGACAATGAAGGCCTACAGTTGCCTTGCTCGAGTTCAAAGAAAATTCATCAATACAGGGACCAAGATGATATTTTTCCTGTTAACTACAGTTAGTTATGATGGTTGTAACAGTGTGGGAAGCATGGGCTTTACTGAGTTATTTTAATACGTTAAGCGCAGAATGCCACTGGACATCTAATCCTGCTAAATTTATGCAATTATTTATTTCAGTGGGATGATTCCTGTGAATAAAGTGAGCAGGATTTGGCTTTGGTTATGGATAAGTGAAGAGGACACCAAAGCGTAAAATGGCAGCTTAGAATGACAGAGGAGCTCCTAACCCTGGGGAGCCCATTTACACCAGCCAGCACGGTTCAGACAAAGCACTAAGGGGGGACACGGTCCCTTTCTGAAAAGAAAGAAAGAAAGAAAATTGCCCCTAAAAGAAAAATCCATAATCAGGAGGACCATCAATAGATGAGATTCCCCATTGGGGAGGTACCTTCTTTCGACCAAGAAAATTCCCTACATTTGTTGATTCTAATCCAGCTGGCCTGACTTGGATTTGTAACCACCAGATGCATTGCAAGCAACTATGGATATTCTAAAGAACATCAAATAAAGGGTTTTTTAAACCAATAAGTAGCATTCTTGCAGATGGATGCAGAAGACAATCAGTCACTAAATGAATAAAATTGCCTCCCCCCCTTCCAAAATATTTAAGATGCCTGCATCAAGCTGCCTTTAGTTTGTATACATATCAGATTATAGAAGATCTGCCTCTTTATAATTTTTTTTTAAAAGGATGGCAGCCTTAGTTCAATAGAGTTAGTGAGACAATCCTTTAAGCTGTGTCAAAATGCCAGTTATCCTCAGATGCCACCCAGATTTGAATAATTTAGAAAGAGACAAAAACACAGAAAGGAGGAATCATCCTTTGACTACTTTTGCTTTTGACACGGCTGCCTCCCTCTCCTTTTTACCAAAGCATCTTCGTCTCTCTATCAGCCATGACAAGTGCCAATCAAACCTTCTGTTTCTAAGGTTCTAGGGGAAAATGAAACATGAAACATTTTCTAACAATCGCTGACCAAAGGTCCACTATCAGTGTGTGGTCTGGGGGAAGCCAGCCTTTTCCTTTTTCACTTCTAATCTCTGACCCACTGTTTACCTCTTCTTTTTTATATACTTTAATCTCTCTGTTGCTCCAAAAGATCCTAAACAAATTGTAGGTCAGCATGGATTAGGCTGCTTTGTTACCAATGATTAGTACATTTACTTTTGCTTTAACATCTTCAGCAACAGCTGAATGTCAAAAAGATCCAGCAAGAGTTTGTTTAATCACAACGAAAACTATATCCACATAGTCTTACAATTGCATTGTCAGTCTCCACATAAAGAACTGGAACACAATAGCAGACAGTGACCATGGACCTGCAATGCTAACATGTATTTTCAGAGCTACTATTCCTGCAATTCAGTGTTAGTATAATCAGATTCACAGTAACCTTCACTAGATCAGGACAAAAATTAAGCTTCAGATATTTGCCTAAGAGTCTGAATTCTGCTCCCATTTGCTCAGCAGTTCCAGTGTATTCAGAAATGGTGCATGCAGCTTGACAGTTGTGGAAATATTTTCAGTATAAAAATTATATTAAGTTGCTCAGCAAAGATGTCAATGCATGGTTGAGAATTGAAGAGGAAAATTGTTGGACACTTTGGACTAGTTAAAGGAATGAGTAAGGAACAAATAGATCTCTTTAAAGTATGTTAGATGTTTCTAGACTCAGGGGAGCTTTCTTAAATCAACATTGCATCTGCCCTGTTTGTGCTCATGAGAGAGTATATTGGCATGATTTACATGTAAGAGGCTCTCAGAAAGTGAAGGACAGGAGAGGTAAGCTATTTTGTTTCAAGTCCCTTGACTCTGAAGTTGCACCAACTTACATTGTCTTACACATCAGTAAGGCCAGGGCAAGAAAGTTTGTATATGAGCCCTTCCGTGACTAAGATCATCTATTTATCCTTTTGTCACATCTTTCTTTCTGTATCAAGTTCAAGGTTTGTGTCATCAATCTCAAAGTGACTTTACCACTCTTGACTATTTTTTCTCTCTGCTGCCATTGCTTCCTGTCTTCCAAGCACCAACAGTACCTGGCCTCTATTTATCCATCTCTGAACACGACTGACATTGTTTTCCCACATTTACTTGATGTAGGAAGTGACGCTCAACCAGAATTATCAAATCACTACCCTCCTCTGCATCAAACAAATCCTGCCCACTATCACCATGTATAAACACTTCTCATTCATATTTCTATGGGAAATTGCCCACACAAAAAATGCTAGGACAAGAAGCTGTTGAAAGTAATTGACATGCCTGACAGCTTAGTAAAGTTTCCAGATGTTCTTTATACTAGGTCTTTACTTTTTTTTTCAGGATTTTCAACAATAGTAATAACATGGTTATATGAGCATTCAAATCAGTAGGCATTCATGTGTTTTACTCTCTCTGACAGAAAAATAAAACTTCTACTCAGTAACTTTTAGACATTTTTGATAGATTCGGAAATTGTGAATATATGCACGGACACATACATCCACATATAGTATTTCATACTTTCATCCCATTTTTCCCATTGTAGTGTTTATGAAATACAGTCTTATCTGTATAAATACATCACTATAGTTAAGCCAGAGAAAGAACGTACACAAATTCATGTAATATTGGAGAAAGAAACAATCATTGAATTATAAAGCAGCCAAGAGCGTTTAGGTCCCAAAATCAAGCAATCAGATCTTCAAAAGCAAGTGCTATTTGAGACCAACAAGCCCTGAGATGTGTAATGAAGACAAAGTGAGACATCAGAGAGAAAGAAAAAAAAAAAAAAAAAAAAAAAACACATGCATGAGCTGAGATCAGATAAGAAAAGGGACTAGAAAGTGGGGGATAAACCAGCAGTTTATCGAGGGAATCATAGCATTTATTATTATATATACAGGCTGGTGCACTTTAATGAGAATGTAAACACAATATATAAAATTTAAGAAGGTTTTAAGGAAACAATCCTCAGCTTACCTGTACCATCCTGAGTCTTAGACAATTGCCCAGTAATGCAAGGGTCTCAGTTCTTCAGCTTGGATTCAGTTTCATGCAAACCTGTCAGAAAATGTTACTATAAATGAAACTAAAGAAGGGCCAAGAGATTTTTATCAGATCCTAAATATTAACAAGATTAGCAGTATAAGTCACCAACCCCTTATTTTACCATAATTGTTTTGATTTTCCATTTTATTCCAAGAAAACGTATCTGAAGAAATACTTGAAAATAAATGTTAGAAGAGTTATAGATCAATGGAATCTTTAGATAAATAAAAAATATAACACTTAAAAGACCTCTTAAGAGGCTTATTGTTGCTGTTGATGATGTTCTGTGAAAGAGAAAAGTAACTGCAACAACAAAAAAAAAATCATTTGAATGCTTCCTCTTCCAATTTTTTGCATGTGAGAGTTACTCTAACAAAGGTGATGGCCACAGTGCAAATTTGCCTCATGCCACAGCAAATGTCCTGCCCTCTGCCCGGTGCCTCCCCAAGAACAAAGACCAACTGCGTGTTGCCTGAGTGCATGGCTCCATGAGTGCTTCTGTCCCTAGCAGGTGCAAAGGCCAACAGGGATGTACAAGCCACTTCAAGGCAATCTGCCTGAGTTTGCAGTGGGGGGTGTTTCCTCCAGCGTGGTGGAAAGCTGAGTTCAGAAGATGTTCCTGCTGGTTTCCATCACTTGGGATAATTTTTTTGTGACTTCACTGTTGCTTCATCTATAATGACAGGGGCTGAGCTGCTCAGAAAGGCTAACCTTAGCCTCTCCATCTTGCAGAACCTTAAAATCCAAGCTATGGGACACAACAACCTGGCTGTGGGGAGTTGCCGGATAGATGGGACCCAAGCTACCAACAAATTTCAGGTTCAAACCTAAGCCAAGCATGCGATAATGACACCCTCCAAACCAAAACACAAGACCTGTAGGTAATATCACTTGCTTCCACTGCTTCCTTGCTTCCATTGGGTTTCTTTCCTTTATTTTCATCTGCTTTCACTGCATGTTTTGTGGTGCTGCTGCCAAAGCTACCAAAAATATTACAGTTGAGGGTCTTGGCTCCTACACAGAATCCTTTTGCCTTTAAATAAACTGATAGTGAGAGAAAGTGTCTTTACCTCTTTAGGTAAAATAGAGTCCATTGAGGACAGATACCTAGGCTTACTTGGTGATTCTGAATCATCTAAAAAACAAAACAAACAAAACAAAACAAAACAAACAAACAAAAAACCTGAAATTATTATCATTGTTGTTGTTGTTATTATTATTATTATTATTAAAATACTGCATACATTAACAGCAGCAAACGCCATCATCTGCAAAATAAGCTGTATAAATGAGCCATTTTGATCAGGTAAAAATGCAAGGAAGTGATGATGCTTTTTTTCTGAATTTTAGAACTCTTAAGGAGTCTCAGGGGAACAAAATGATAATCTGCATCTTGATCTGCTGCTGGGGCACCATAGAAAAGCTAATGTTCAGGTCACAGTTGACTGCTTCATTTTCTTTCAGACAAAACTTGCCAAAGAATCAGGCAGGTGTAAAGATTTACCTGTAAAGACTGAGATAACACAAGCAGCATGTTTGCTGGAAGTAATATGCTTCGCCACTGTACATGTACACCTCCCTGCTCCACAGCAAAGCAAAGGAGCGTAGGCTGACTTAAAACATCCTGAGTCATCCTGGGACTTCAAGCCTATTCATTCTACTTTCCGAATTTTGATGGGCTAAGACTATGCACATGTTCAGCTTCTGCATCTGGTCTGAAGAGTGCCATTTCCTCTGCACATGCTTTCTGACCATGTCCTGTGGAAGAAGTAGGGAGGATCTAAAAAATTCTTAAGTGAAAATATCTGTAAATATTGTTTTAGCTGCAAAACATTATGGATCAGGATTTCCTTGGTCACTGCTTACTGTAATTAACTTCTTGAGAATATTTTTTGCTAACTGCAGCTCATAAATAACTGTGGTTGGATTGGCCCAATTACAGAACATGAGCAGACTTTTCATAAATAAAATACCCTTGATGTCTTCACACTAATTGTTCTGTAACTCTAGCCTCGCTTGTCCAGGAGTAGCTGTGCTAATACACTGTAAATCAATTTAGCTGTTCCATTCACACATTGACAGACTCTGTGACAAACAGGATCACATTTCCTATCTAGACAGTCCCTACTAAGCAGTCAGATGGAACAGAGTAATTTGAACAGGTTCACATTAAAAGATACATATTACCCTGAGGAAGATGTCATGCTCTTATATCTGTCCCCATCCCTACAACAACTTATTCTTCTGTTAAAGAGCTAAATGTTCTTTCTGTGGTCATACTCATTACAAAACTTCAGCAAAATAAAATGAAAACACTAAACAATTAAGAAATATAATGGCTCTATCATTCCTTGAAGAGCACAGTTTAACAGCTAGCGGTGCAGCTAGCTTGGTGCAGCTCTGAGGTCTGTAGTCTCCAGCTGAAAGCCTACACGTACTGTCATCAGAGCATCTCCAGATGTGTATGGAGCATGTCCAGTATGCAGGACAGGCACAGGGTACTGATAGAGATAGGGAGAACCTGTTCTTATCCATGTGCTTCCAGATTCTGACTTTTTTTTTTTTTACTTCTTTAGCATCAGTGTCCTTTATCCACCACTCAGTCTTCAGATTTTGTCCAAGGAAAGAGCAGCTGGTTAGCACCGTGACAGCATAGACTTCTGTCTGGTTTGGGAAAACAGCAATACTTTGGGCAAAATTTGTCTTAGACATGCAGAGGCATTCTGCCTTCTTTAATGCCAGACACCAATAAGGTAAGGTGTTCATTTAGCAAGAAGAGCAGCACTTTATTAGAACAAACCACACCAACCTGCTACTTGCATTAGGCAAGAATATTAGGTTGGGTTTCAGAGTGCTGTATTAGCGATACCACCAATTTCTCTTTGTTTAATAACCTTATGCAGTTCATTTTCATTAGCTGTTATAGTTTAGTTATTCGAGCCTCCCCCTGCTTGCAAGATGAGAAGTTGAACATCCCCAGAAAGCTGATCTACTCAACATGAAGATAAGATTTTTGCTGAAAGGAAAATGTGTCTTTTCATGGAAGGCTTTAGCATAGCTACCTTATCACCTTAAGAAGTGATGGATGTAACAATCCTGGTTGGGTCTCTCCCTCCCACTCTCTTAGGGGAAGAAAACTAGGCAGCATGTATCACTTTGAAGAGTAGAGTTTGGCTGTGTCTGCTTCCTACTTATCTGGTAACCAATAGAGCAAGCAGCAGTCTTCAGCCGAAGAAGATACAGATAATTTTATTCCCAATTGCTTTTTGCAATTCTTATCTACCTCGTTTCAGGGGTAGATAAAGCTTTCCTAAGGGTACTTGGTGATTTTATTCCAGCAAACAAAGAAGCAATGAAAAGTAATTTACCTTCTGAAGTATACTGCATCTTGCAAATATCTCCTGGTAATGAAGAGATGCTCAAGGCTATGTTAGATCCAGACCCACCCTACTGTAAAGAACAAGATCTTTGACAGTAATTTCAGTATGGTAAAGTCAGACACATAGTGCACATTAGCAATAGCATCCTTCTAAGTGCAGACACCCTGCACTGGACACACAAACTTAAGATTTGTGTGTAAGGACACACAAACTTAAGATTCAATTACACAAGGTGCTGAGTGCTCTGGCCATGAACTAGTTTGTGAGCAGCTACACTGAGAATGATCTATAAACCCACAGTCTCTTCGTTCTGAAATGTTTTGTTGGCAGTGAGAGGAAGGCCAGGGTGCAAGCCCACTTTAAGTCTTTTGAGACTCCTGGAACACCCAAACCAGAGGCTGATCATCAAACAGAAAAGCCATGTTCAAAGGCAGGAATCAAGAAGAACTTCAAAACTGAGGGTGCATATGCCCATGCAGTGCCAATGAGAACCAGAAGAGACTGCATGACTTGGGGGATCAACCTTTACTCACAGTCATGCATGAGCAGGAGAGCAATGACAATGAGCTATGATCTTTCCTTTTCTCATCTTCCCACAAATGTTAAGAAAAATGATGGTTTACACCAAGTAATTCAGTGAGAATACAATTACTAACCCTACTTTGGTTTTGCCATAAACCTTCAGTAGGGGAGCTCTGAATTCAGAAACCAAGCTGGCTGTAACTACATTTTGTTAGTGTGAGTATAAAACTAATTTTTACTAAGTCTCTTTTTACAGACAAGAGTTCTTTTTCTTCTCTCTTTACAGCTTATAAAACACCTCAGTAATAGAGAAGGAAGTGTGAAAATGTATTCTTAAGTACTTACCAAAAAACTGTCCTTATTCCCAGAGAACAAGCTCAATCAGAGACACAGTTCACCATCACATTGCCCCACAAACAGTCCTTTGCTGTGGCATCAAATATATGCCAAAGTACTGTTATTTGTAGTTTTCTGCATCATGAAACACATGAAGTCTCCAAGAACAGAGGAAGACCTCGCTACACGGGGAGGTACATGCCTATGGAGAGCCACCAGGAGTTTGCACTGCTTGTTTCAGACTAAATTTGTGCTCAGGTAAAATGTGCACACAACACTGGGAACTCAGGAGCTTCTCTTTCCGACCTATGCCTTTTGCTTAATTTATTTGTTTTTAGTGTTGATAGCTTTTCTTGATTTTAATGTGGAAATTTTCAGTTGTCTTAGCTGTAGTCCTAAAACAAAAACAGTTGTCTCAGCCATAGTTGCAGGATGACAGAAGTGTTAATAAAAAAAAAACTTTAAAATACCTTGCAACTAATATACTAACTGGAATAAAGCATTTGTCACCTAAATTGCTTAGCATTAAGGGGAATATGAGTTAGCTGGAGAGGTTTATTTTGACCACCGGAGGGCTCCTACATTTTTTTGTTTATTAAATAAAAGTACTAAACAGTGGCTGGCCTCATTAAAAGTTTATGAAAGAATAATCTGCAGCTAGAAACATTTTTGATGAATTTCACCTTTATTTCTAAGTGAAACATTGTGGACAGACTGTGAAGGTAATGAACCTATAAATTATTCAAAGCTAGTCACAAGTACTTTCATCAAATATTTTCAGATTTGCAAATGGTTCAAGTGTTGACATTGCAGTTGAATATCTGGCTCACAATCTACATTGTCACTTAAACTATTAACTTACCAAAGACCATCTAAACTTTTAATTATGTATTCATTTGTATGAATCATTTAATTTCTATATAATTTGCCATATAGTACAAATGTATAGATAAAAGGCCACTGCAGACAAAGGAAAAACTTCTGGTTATTTGTGTCACTTTCAGATGAGGCTAAGCTTGCATATTGCTCATCCTTTCTGAAGTTGTATCATTGAGAAACAGAGAAACATCACTAATTTCACCTAGACAAAAAAGCAGCTAGCATTTGCATTTTTTGTATCCCACCATACAACTGAAATGATGCTTTCAGGGATTGCTTGAGCTTTAAAAACTGATTTGCAGGTCTTTTGGGGACAGGAAGTCAGGATCCTCTCTGATCTCTGTGGAAAACAAAGTAGTAGTTATTTTCGGGGTCCAAATCAAACATGTGGTTCTCACATCACTGACTTTCACCTGATATGCGCATCATGGTCAGACTAAGTCACAAGCTCTTCTCAGCTTCCTTAACAATAATAGGTCACTTGACACATTCATTGGAGCTCTGATGAGTTAGAGGATCTGGCCCTATTTACAGTTTAACCCAGTTTCTTCTAGTTCCAGATCTCCAGTGCCTTCTAGGCCAGCAGGGCCTGGCTGCCGGTCCCTGAAACTTCTCACAGATTTTATTCAGTCTACAGTTAGACCTCTGTGCGGAAGATACCATATCTCTAGATACCACTATTTTCCTTATGCAGCATATATACAATGTCAGTCCCTTGGGGTTCCACTCAGATATGTATATTTCTCCTGTTTTCTCTTGGTTCATGCTGTTTGTGTTACCAGCAGAGAAGCTTTGCTGAGATCTCAAGAGGGAACTGTCATTTTTCATCATTCCCTTGCAAATGTAACTTCCTTTATACGACCACTTTGGCTTTGCTCAGTACTTGGAGTTCTACTCATGGAACAGACATCAGGTAAGCATTATCTAGTTGAACACTGTATGGTTAGCATAACTTACATGATGGAGCCAAATTAAACACGTCAGGTTGACAAAAATCTCTTACTACAAGTTAACAAACTCCTTTATGCACTCCTGATGACAGACAAAATGTTTCACACCCTTTAAAGTGAGAGGTTGCTGGGAGCCTGAGGAACTAAACCCCTCAAGTTCTCTGGCTTCCAATAAAAGAGCGGAGCAGTAAATATTTATCTACATTATAGGTCCCACTCATAAAGTAACTGAAATGACAAAATACCTTCTCCAGGAAAACAGAAGCAGGATAGGAAAAAATAATTCTCATACTTTATTTATTTATTTATTTAGATCTACTATGGGTCTTTAACATTTTTAAACATTCTGAAGAAATACAGCATGAGGCTTTCAATCCTCCTTAGGTTTTAATGCTGGGGCTGGAGGGAGTTTCTAAAAGCAATGCACAATGTATTAATGCATTTTCCACATTCTTCCATTTCCACCCAAAATCCATAATATGTATCAAAACTTTCACGTTGATACGGAATTACTCAAAGAAGGACACTTACCTTAAGCCCACTTTCCACTTATTTGCATGCTCACCTGTCTTTCCACCAACACAAAACACCTTATCTGCTTGAAGCTGAGCCTCACTGCCCTCCAGTGTGATGAAATCTCAACACCTGCAGGAAAAAAACAGATCAGCAATAGTCAAGTCCTTGGTAAGTTTTGAGGAGCCTGTGTCTCTTTTCCTTTTAGAAATATAGAATCTTGAGGTCTCTTCCAACCTAGAAAATTCTGTGATTCTGTGATTCTGTAAAGTTCTTCTTATTGTATGTTTTAGTCAGGTTCGTATCTAAGCACAAAGACTGGTTACAATAGGAAATTCTTGAGGTGGAAAAAATCATCCACACTCTGGGTTTGCCCTTTCTCCTCTGGAAACTTACCTCCAGGTTGCTTCCCCTCCTCTGGTTCTTGCCTCACTTCCCCAGGACTATTGTAATCTCGTCTATAGAGTATGATGCTCTTTGAAGTACAGTTTGGACATAACTGACTTAAATCAAGGTCAGTTTTCCTCACAGAAAACTTAGTGTAAAAAGATGCATTTTCTGATTAAAATAAATAAATAAATATGCATTCCAATAGAAAGATCCTGCCTGGCTCATCTTCTGGGGTCTTTTTTTCTCCTCAGATAAAAACAATAACCCCCACCACAAAAAGACAAAAGCAAAGGTCACCTGAGAGGAGAGGATGAGCAAACCATACGACAAAAAAACTCTGAACTTGAACTGCTTCCACATTGCCAGATTGCCTCCAGCCAGTGCTCTCCTTCACCACCCCCCTCCCAAAGGATGTCAAGATCCATTTCCTTTCATGCCAAACCGAATCCAGTTTTGGGTGAGGTGTGACCAACCTCCCTCCTTCACTCCTGTGAGGCACCTCCCCTCTGCATGGCCAATCTTCCCTGGGTCAGGCTGCTGGATGGCCGGTGGGTCACTTGGAAAGGCCCTGCCAACACACATGGGCACCCCGGCACCCCACAGAAACCTGAAGTTTCTCTTTGTGGTGGTTTTATGCAGCACTGTATGGGCTGCTGCAGGGAAAGTTAACATCCCAGCCAGACCCAGTACACTCTTCTGGAGGAAAATCTGCAAACTGGCATGGCTTCTTCTACATGGCAGGTCCACAGTGCCTGTCTTTTGATGTAGACTTCATGTTTGTCAGCCAGATGACCCAGCAAAACCCAAACTCCAAATTCACTCCTGTAACAAAAATTCTCAAGTTCAGAAGATCAGGCATGCAGCTCAGGTACATAATCAGCTTTGAGGCTCATTCTTCAGGTTCTGATATAGATCTGGTGTATTACTTTGGATATATTGTGTACCCTCATGGTGATCACAAAACTGTAGTTCCCTGCTGTTTGTCATTGCCATGTAGACTGTGAAAGCTTGATAACAGGGACCACTCCTCACCATTCCTTTCTGGATAATATGCCAAGGCCTAACCAGTGATCAGGAGTGAGTATAATAGAAGTATACAGAGAAACAATATTTCCCAGTTTTAGTTGAAATTTGGCAGAGAAATAGTTTATTTTCCAAGTGCTGCTTGCTGGGCTCTGTTTCAGCCTCTCATACCCAGTACACTGCACAGATTGTATCTGCTTATATACCTCGCAGGGCCACAGCTCCTGTGTAACTTCACCATAAAGCTGGAGTGACCCAAGGGTTGTAAGACTGCTTTTAGCACCAACAAGCTCTTCCCAAAGGCTCTCACACTGATGACACTCATGTGCGTGAGCTGGCACAACACAACACAAACATCTGCAGTGACAGCAGACAGAGGACACTGTCTCCTAGGCTCAAAAAGTGCACACAGCTATGGCTCATGTGTCAAGATAATTGCTGGAGGAACTGAGCCTATAACTCTTCCATGGCCAATTCTGATCCCATCTCATCCCATCTTCTCAGTGTTAGCCATCCTGTTGTATGTAAAACATGCTCTTATTTCACTCATCTTTTTAATTATGGTAGTAGAGGTTTAGCCCTGAATTACATGCAGTTAAGAAAGCTTCCCACCGTCATGAAAAAGAACCCCTTCATGTTTTGTATCTTTAATACAGCTAATTTGCAGGGTCCTTTAAGAGCAGCTGCAAGCTTTATGTGTCAAACTACCACAAAACAAAAGAGAGTGTGGCAGTGCGTTGTGGGTTTTGCTGACACGGCACACTGTTTCAATTGAAAACAAGAACTAGAAAGAGCAGTTTGAGAAACCTGACACTAGCTGTTACCTTTTGGAATCACATCTTAAAAAATAAAGACAAGCATACATTTAATTTTTATTTTTTTTAATGCAAGTGTGTTAGATGCTGTTGGAGACACAGGTGATGGGCAAGTCCTTCTGAAGAAACATCTGTTACAAAGGACAAGAGAGGGAGGTGGAGAAGGTGCCATTTTTCTACCCCTATAGTAAACACCTAATGCAGCGTAAACAGAGCAGGTCATGCGGTAAAACATGAAGAAGCTCTTTTTTAATCATCTGAATAGAAATTTAATATCTTTGCATTTGCTAAGTAAGGCAACTTGCCCAAGCAACCAGATACACAAAGCCATATGCATTTGTTCTGCTTTTGTTGCTACTGAACGAAGCTTCTAAGTCACAAGCATTAAGGCTGGTATTTACTGAGCAGTTGCACACGAGGGCTCATTAGGAAAATTGGGATATCCAAACATGTAAGGAAACCTGAGAAATCAAAGAAAAGATCCACGTATACAGCACAACAAAAAAATATATATATAAATAAAAATAAAATCATGATAATTCCCAGTCATTTTGCTCTTCTAAATTATGAGGTCCAACAGCTAGGACCAATTCCCCAGGTCACCCCCAGATGCTTGGTGATGCTCACCACACATTGCAGCTGAGCAGCAGCAGCACAGACCTAGGTCATACTGTGGGGACCAGAGGACTGCATTCTGTGGGGGTTATATACTGGATAAAGCCTTTGCTACCCCACTTGTCTACCCCGTCGTGACTGAGTTCCACCAGTGCAAGAGCAGGAGAAAAGGAGAAAAATAAATTATCAGCACCCAGGACACCAACAGACTCTGGTAGCGCTGTTTAAGCATTGTATCAGTACTGTCTGTCAGCTTCCAGGAGTTCACGGATGTGTGGCCCTGGTTCTTTTTAAAGGGTGATTTCATAAGGTAAGAGCAGTGCCACTGTGACTAGTATGCTTTAGTCTCTCTTTTCTGCACTCCTGATAGGAAGGGTGGCTGCTGTCAAAAATCAAGGTCACATGAATATGGCAAAATTCACCTTTCCAGCCTTGGATAATGAAAACCAGTTGACTATTCCAAATACAGTAGCAATGAAAAGGCTCATATTCAAGAGACCAACAAAGCTCAGCAAGACAACCTTCCACCAGCTTTTCAGCACAGCTGTTAACACCACTGAAAACACTACAACATGGGAAAGTCTTCCAAGAAGCCTACCAAATATACCATCACCCTCTCCTAACCCTGGGGATAAATGCAGAACCGGACCTTCACATTTCCAGGAGGTATCAAATAATGCTCAGCAGCCCAGGTCAAATTAGAAACCTTTTGTGTCATAGCTGTAGAATTAGTTTTGCAGAGCAAATCTTCCCCTTGCATGAGCAGAAAACAAAACAGGACCTCAGCTGAAGATGGGGTTATGAATAAATGCAAATTCCTAATCAGAATATCAGTATAAAATTATTTCAAGAGACAGACACCAGAATTAGCCTCTGGATCAAACAGCTCTTGTAGATGATATTTCAGTAGGCACATGTAAAGTTCTGAGCTAAAATCTTTCACAACATGTAAATAGTTTTTCACAAGCTGTAAATAAATATCTTGTCTTAAAATATTTTGTTGTCAAAATGGTAGTCCCTCTTTGTTGCCATGTTCAAAAATTTTATGCACAACTAGAGCTCTGATGAGAAAGAGGGAGAGGGGCCATTCCCCAAGCTTTGGGCATTTGCCTGGGATGGGGATTTCCAAGTTCAAGCTCCTGCTTTGAGATGGGCACCTAAAAGAAGTATTTTGTCTTGTAATGATTTGAGCAGCTCCACATGGTATCTCTTCCACATGCAAGGTCATTTCTAAGCTCCTCCATATAGCTATGACCTCTTTGTCCATCTGTCTCTCCCCTTTGGGCAAATTTATGGCAAAGAGATAATTCCCTGAGGTCAGATTTTTATCTCATTTTATTCTTAGCATTTCTAGTAAGATGTTTTGAAAGCTCAGGAACTTCTATATGTACCACTTGTCTATGTATTTTTCTGTCACTTTTCACTTAATTGCTCCATTCCTGATGAATGTCTCTTTCAGTTGACAGCTCTCAAGCAAGAATTACCCTTTCTTCTATTTTTTATACAGCTCCTAACATGGTGGGTTGTTGATATGGATTCTTATAATAATCATGGATCATACAGTATTCCTCAGAGGACCATGGCTTTATTGATCACTGTGTCATCATATGCAGCTGACCTGTTCTAATATTTCAAATAGTTTGGAACAACTATAAGAAGCTTACCGATGCTTGTATGTGTCTTTGGTAACTGCACATTCTGATAATGCATAAGGAAGGGTTAAGATTGGCCATATTACAGATGGAGAATGGGGCTTGAAGAAACATAAAGCTAGTCCCAGGGGACCTATGGCTCTGCAAAAAAATGGTTTCCAGATCACAGGCTAATGCCTTAACTGAGGGACCCACCTCCCATTCCAGCAGGCACATGACATCCTGCTTCCCAGCAGTCATGTACTTTGCTTCCAGTGAGGCTTGTAAAATGCAAATTCCTAGTAAAACATGTGACCTTTCCTTTCATGTTTGTGAATAAGATTTTATATATCCTTTTTATGAACAATTCCAACCATTCTCTTAACACCCTGAGTCATAGGTACAGCCATTCTTTGATTTCTTCTGTATTACTGGGTTAAGGCTACAACCTATTCTTCACATATACATGTAAAATAGGTGTGTGTGAATACATATAAATATACACACTCACACATGTATGTAACAGAGGTATATACAGTTTTGACTCTTCCACTTTGCTGTGTTTTTTTTTCCTGTAGGGAATCACTGAGACATAGTAGCCTTATGACTTGAAAGATGAGACTATGATATTGCTATTTTTTGCACTTCCAAGAAGAGTGCAGGTGTTTCAAAGCATTTATGAAATTGCTTGATTGACTCTTATATAGAAATCTATTGACAATAAGTTGAACCTTTGCAGCTTGGCTGTAAAAGATTTGATTATAGTAACAATACTAACCGTCATGAATGTCATAAATCTTAAGAGAAAGGACACATATGTCACATATAATGCATGAAAAAGTTGTCCTTTTATCATGGATAACTTACCATTGTGTAGATACTCTGCTGATCAGCTATTGCATTATTTGAATAAGTATCTGATGTCTTGTTTTCTTTCAAGGAGGCAGGTGCAGGATGAAGCAGGAAGCCTGCCAAGAAAGATGATAAATTGCCACTCGGTGCTGGGGACCAGTGCTTAACATTAATGCAATGCTGCCAGGAATTAAAGCAGTAGAGTAATAAGAAACTAGGAAGAAAATAACTTCTCATCCTCCATTAGTAGATTGGCTCAATTTTCTTTACCCATTATAATTTTTAGTACATCTAAAACAAAACATTGTCATTGTGTCATTACAAGCAAAGTAAAACAGGTTTGGAAAACATCCTATGACTTACAAGCCATGAAACTATGTAATAATGATACCAGTTGCTTTTCTGGAAGGAGAGTAATCTCAAAGCTAACAAGTTCAAATAAAATTACACAGAAAAATAATTGCAAAGAAGTATGGTCTTCAGCTTTCAAAATCCTTACCCACTTTGGCAAGTCCTACTCCCTGAGTGAACTGGCTCATTCAGTAACAATGTAGTTGGAAGTGACAGAGAGCCCAGAACATCCCCAGATTCCTTGTTTACTCCTTTAGGACCTTCTGCACTAATTTGATCTGATGTAAGATAACTTGGAAAATAATTTCTTGTGACTTACATTAGCTTATGTGAGAAATACAGATAAATCTTGTAGCAAATTTACAACTGGGTGCCTACATGTGAGTTAAATACAGCACAAAATATAGCTTGAGCAGGAAGCTGGTCATTCATGTTGACCAAAAATCAGTAGAATACTTCATAAAAGCTGAGTTCTTAATAGTTTGACATTAGAAATGTGTTCATGCAGCCATCGTATCAATATATGTCAAGGGCCAAGTTACACACACATACTACCCACTTTCCTGTGCCAGCAAATTAAAGCAAAACAAATATATATCTTACTTCTCCTTTGTACATACACTAGAGTATGTGGGGAAAACATAAGTTTCCAAACTTTTCAGACTTTAAAATCTTTGACTTCTGAGGCAGCCAAAGCCATGCCATAGTCAAAAAGTCAGGCAATGATGCTCTGCTGGCATCGTGCTTTCCAGGAGCAAAACTCTGCCAGGAACAGGAATGCTCTTTGCAGGCTGAAGCAGCCCATCTGTTTTGGTTTGTTCTTTCATAGGTGACCAGGTCATAGGTATTCTAAAAGATCAACCTGCCCAATATACCATTTCTGAGCTGAAAGGTTTATGCCCTTTACCTCATTTTGGAGAGCCTTTCTGCATAGCCTTTGGACAAAAAACTGGAAAACTTGGCCTTGGAATGATGCTTATTGTATTTGTTTTGAACAATGGTGCAGGGTCAAGTCTATACGTATTACTAGAGACCTGCCTCTGGTAGTTAAACAGGCTTCAAGATGCTGTAAGTACATTTTGAAACATTCTTCCCTGTCGTTCAAGAGAAAAACTGCTCTTGCTTTTATATAGCCAGTCCAGTAAGAATCTCTGTTCAAACCATCTGTCCTAAAATATTCAGGGTTTTACCAACTATGGAAAATATAGGTCTGTTATTGTGTGTTATTACACACAAAAATCAGCTAAGTCTGTTTGCAACATTCATCCATCAGTAAAATTAAAACTAAATTGAAAAACTGATTGTCAATGTCATTCCTCTTTTCGCACCAGAAAAACTTACAGTAATCTTTATATTTTGAAACTGGGCCATAAGTCAAACAATTTATCTTCTGAAATCTTCATCTCAATAGAGGAAAGATACCTTAAAGCTGTCAAGATGAAAACCATTGAAGAAACATTTTTAAAGCTTGTACAGGATCTATATTCTCATCTACTACATCCAGAAAAGTGCGTGACATTCAGAATGAATGCTGAAAAGCTCTATGCTATTTAGTTTCATCTGCATTTCTTCCAGAACTCTTCATCATATCACCAAGACAAAGGAATGACAGGAGAGAGGAAGACAGTTCACCATCTAGGCAATGATTTTTCAAGTTGTACATCCTTCTGTAAGTTCTGATATTGAAACTATTCATTAGCAAATGTAGATGACATACTAGCTTTAATTGTTACACATGCAGTGTTTCTGTCCATGTCTCAGTTTATCTTAACTAATGCAATTTTCCTCTTTGCAGGTGTGACTGTGTAGTCACATTAGTATGGCTTCTCACATACTGTTGGTAACAGGAAACCAAGGACAGCAAAATTCAAAATACACGTCAAGCCAGTATGAAGCATTTTAAAGAAAGTTTCCTAAGGAAAGAATGGGGCTCTGGCAAAATCTAAAGAAAAGTGTGCTGTTCTATCTACATCTGAAGTGAATGTAATAACCTGATGCCTAGCACTGAATGCAATACCATAAGGGAGGCAGTCTGTAGTTTGGTTGCTGCATCCTTTCAGTCTCTATTTAGGTGTGCCTTCCATGTATTTGGTAATCAGCATAACCTGCTCACGACATACTGGAACCAATTTCAGCCCCAGACCACTGTCACTGTTTGATCTTCTTTAGCTCTCTGCTTCTTTCCACTTCTCATTCTTTCCTTTAGCTAAAGGAAAATCCTCAACAGAACTGTCTTGGCAGGTAGTTGGACTTAGCATATTTGCAGGCAATACATTAATTATTGTCCAAGTGAAGATTAGATTCACTCTGAACTAAATTGCCATTTATGTAAATGTCTTCCTACTGTTGATGTTGGTAGTGGTAAGGTCCAACAATATTTTACCTCTAAATCATGAAACATATGAAACTTTGCTTTGTTTCCAAATCATTATAATTATGCTTTTTGTGATACATCTTTCCCCAGTTCTAGTGCTCCAGCAAAGAATGTCAGGTATCAGGCATTCATTCACTGTTGTGTACATAACCAAAGCTCAAAACTCAGTTCAACCAGGGAAAAAAAATGTCACTAGTTACACTGAAAGTTTCCTAAAGGATAAAAAGGCATTTGCAATGATTTACACATTTTGCTGTGAATGAATTGTGAAGATATATCACTGATATACTGGCTTACTAACAGAGAAAGAAGTTTTCAAAGAACTTCTGAGAAGAGAAAGAGCAGGGAAATATCCACAAAATTTAATTTTCAGCAAGCCAGGGGTTAAAGAGTGTGTACAGTATCCAGATTCTCCAGGGCTTTTCTGCATGTGTAGTCATGTAGACTATGCAAAGTAACTGCACTGGTTGTGCTTGACTCCCAGTGTTGCTAAATGCTGATTCAAAGCAGGAAACAGGGAAGAAAGAGAGTCCAAGAATTGTTTATGTTTCACTGTATATTTCTCTGGTAGGATTTTAATATAAGGAGAAATAAAAAGAAACTTTCAAATGACTTTGTTTTTATTCTTTTAGGAAAATAATTGAAATATTCCTTTTGCAACATCATATTGAGATTACTTTTGCAATCCTTTTCTCTAGGGTCCAACATCAGCAAATATATTCCAGCTAAAGTTATGCTTCAGGATCAGGTGATCTGGACCAGCATTCATTGAAGTGAACAATATTTTCAATATAAATCTCAATTAAAGAGTAATAATTTAATTCTTTTAATTTACCTATCAGTCACCCAGCTGACAACAGTGGTCACCCCCAAGACTACCAGCAGGAAGATCAAACCCCAGCCAAGTGACTGACTTAATTCAGCCAAGCAAGAAGAGCAAGAAATCCTGACCCAGCAACATATACATTAACTAATCTCAGCAAGACAAAGAGAAAGCAGCTACTGCTTGTTTATTGATTTTCTGTGCTATGTTCATGTCTGAGAAACCTGAAAAGGAAAACATACAGGACAAGTGACAGGCAGCCTCTAGTATTCTCGTGACTTACAATAAGTTATGTTGATATTTCCCAAATAATCAGTATTAAATATATATATACATTGCAGAGAAATCCATACAATGGTGGATTTTGTTTTGACATTATCAAATGTTCCACAGTGATATTTCATCCTTCCAATTTGTTTTCTGTCTTGTATCATAACACAAATTATAAAATAAAAGATGAACAGTAAAACCTGGAACAAAATATTTTGAATTTATAAAAAAATTGCTTGGGATTTTTTAAAATAGTAATAAAATCAGTATGATTCTGGGAAACATATTGGTTTCCTGAAATCAAAAATCATTTAAAGGAAAATACACGAACAGGAAATTCTCAATCAGCCCAAATAAAAAGTCTAAGGTTGTTCAGAACCATTTAAGAAATCACCTTATTATTTCAGAAAATATTTCAGTAGAATTCAAATTAATGAGGAGAACTTTGTTTAGCTTCTGTTCATCATTTCTTTTAGTTCATTCTTACATTAGAAAAACAGCCATAAATGAAAAATCTTAATGACTGAACATCATCATTATGATACAGAGAAGAGACCAGAGGCAATTAATTCTCAGTATTTTCTTTACCACATGGGCAATATATGTCAGTGCATAGACATCATTTTTATAGCTATGGAACACAAGATTGTAGTGTTGTTCATTTACACATTCAATCTGATTAAACATTTTAAAGATGGCAAAGAAAACAATGCAGAATAAGTATGACATCTGAGACTAACCTTTCCTAGAAAAAGGGACTAACTTTTGACTGACATATTTGGATACAAGGCTAGAGAACACCTTAACAGTTTAACATTATCTCATTAGAATCAATTCAGTACTGAACTGAGATAATTCATAACAGAATTTTATGTTGATGGACATAATAACGCAGATGGAAAATCATGGGTCCATCCTTCTGCTTGAATCTAGTCACACAGAGATGTAGTTTGCCCTCTACTAAATATAATGACTTTGGACTAGCACTTTTCATGCCTTTTCATGGAGATTTTATTGTCTACCATTAACTTTGTAGCATGATAGCATGCTTTAAAACACAGTAGAAACTTGACTGAGTAGACTCAGTCTAAATGTGAGCTTAGAAATTTCATTTTAAATTTTCTTTTTTGATTTTAAACCTTGGTGAAGAGCACACTCATAAAAAGCTATGCTCTCTGCAAAAGCATTATGGTAGGCATGAGAAGAAATGAGCTGGCAAACTTACCTAAGAGATATGGCTCTGTTTTGTCGGACAAAATATTTTATATATTGGGACAAAGAGGAGCCAGTGGATGGAAGAAGTCCTCCAAGATCATCAGAGGCCTCTTGTGAACCACTACATTTGGATGCTCAAGCTGCTATCTCATTTGTGAGGTCTAAGATCAGGAAAATATAGAAAACTGTCACAGTAGATCAAAGTTTATGTAAAAGCAAAAGTACATTCACATGATGGCATTCAAAGTTTCATAAAGACAAAATGTCAAAGACTTTGTTCAGTAGGCAACTATCAGCAATGGCACTGATGTTGCCTCTTCCTTAACTCAGTTCTCTGGAGCCAACATATTACTTCTACCAAAGAAAGACTTAGTGTGGTCCCTTTCCTGTTCTATGGGCCTGAAATGACTATTGAACACAAACTGCGGGGGGGGCGGAAGAAAAAAAAAAAAATAAAGTGGGATTTCCCATGTGCTGTCATTCTAAAAAAGCCTGTTGTTCGGCCAGACAGGTGAAATGATTCCCATGGGAAAGGATGTGTTCAGTGTGGCTTTCTTGTTAACAGTATGATCCAAATTTCGCCAAATTGGTGGAAAAAATCCCAGTTGATTTGATTGGATTTTCATCAGTGGACTCCTTACAGGTTATTGCATACTCGGCACATCAATGGCAATGGGAAATCAGATGGCAGGTGAGGCATTTACTGAGCACTCAGGAGACAGATTACCTGGAAAGTGGGTGCAGCTCTTCTCGAGGAAGGAGTACACGGCTTGGCCTCAACAAGCCTTGGAGCCTATGAGTAGTTTGTTCACAGGATTAACAAGGGAATTAGCCCAGTCAGCTCCCATATGAGCAGCATTACATTATCCAATTTGCATAGTCTCCCCATGCTGGCAACACGATACCAATCCTGACAGTGAGAGCCTGTGCTTTTGGAGCAGGAGGTACAGCTCTCTATCTCCTGTGACAACCATGAAGTTTATATGGTAAGAGCAAGCAGAACACTTGACAACCATGAAGTTTGTACAGCCTCTGAATTGTTACAGTGAGCATATTTTGAGACATCAGTAGCCTGTGAGAACTCTGCATATTTTCCTACTAGAACTGATCAAAAGAGCAACCACCTTTATTTTATTAGAGAGAACCCTATAGAAATTTTAGATACCAATCAAGTGATAAATAACCAGCTCACTGATGACCATAACAAGGACTCTGCCATGCTTACACTGGACTCCTGTGAAAAAGCGTGGGTTACCCTTCAACCTATTCAGCTATGCAATGTCCTTGAACAGCGAAAGGGAAACCATAAAACCAAATGTGATGCACATCATCCCAAGAAAGTCTTGCCTAGTGGGTCCTTTGACAAAATTCTCCTAGCTTCAGTTAGTACTCTGTTTTGCAAGAGTCTGAAGCAATTTAACATCAGTTCCATCTGGTTCTTCACTGAAAGATGTCAAATCTCTTAACATGAGAGCTTTCCATGATAGATACTAATTAGAGACAGTGTCAGTAAGTAGGCCTCTTGGAAAGACTGCCCAACAGTCTTCATCATAATGTGTTTTCAGCTGCCTACAATGTAAAACTACATGAATGTGTTTTGAATTTCCCAGTGTTGCAAAAAATATTTTGTTCTGTTGTGACATAAGGAGTTTCAGCTGGATATCAGTCTACATGATAAATCTGCAACCAAAGACTAGAAGCAACAGGTGAGTACAGAACATGGAGGGCAAAAATACTATGTTTTCAGCTAAGAAGAACAGCTACTAAAATTGAAAGATTTTGTATCTTGTTTAAATGACTGACTTACAAAAGCAAGAGTTAAAATTTAACCTGGCATTACTTGAAAAAATAACTGAAGAGACAGAAAAATTCAATGGTGACAAAGAAGCACTTTTACGCTCAAGTATAACGTTTATTAGAATTCTTCTGTGGCAGCAGTCAGCCCTTCAGACAATATTTTAGGCATGTATTTCAGTCCTGTTGATCTTACATGCTTAAGATCTGCTGTAGAACACTTTGCAGCACTGCAGTATGTTCTAGAAAAGAAATAAATATAGCCATTTACTGTTTGGGGTGTCATAATCACCTGTCAAAAGCTTCCCATAAATCTCATGATTTCAGAAAAGGCACATTTTTTAAAAATGCAAGACTGCTCACTATATACCATTATGTCACATAGAATTTTAAAATTGATAAGCAGGCTGAAACACTAGAATAAGATGTTCTGAAGCATTCCTTAGAGCAGATGGCTGTGAAAACCACAAAAGTTGATTCAATTTACCATTTTTTAGAAATCAGGCTGCCAGGTCATCCAACTATCATTTACAGATATTTAAATGTGAGTCCCAAGTTTTTAAAAATCTTGGTCTAAATATTTTAAATACTTATATCATGAGCTATTAAATCAATTTCTCAGATGTTCTGGAAAGATTCATAAAACAAATCTTTCCAAGCCACCTCTCCCTGTTACAGTAAATTATGTCGTCCATTCCTCCATTTGATTGGCAGCCTTTAAATCTCTCTTCCCCATTGAGCTTATGCCATGTGAAGCAACTGCAAAAAAGAGATCTTGTTTTCAATTTTTCAGGGTCAGGTTGTCTTTCAGTAACACGGATGTCATTCATGACACAATGAATGAGAGTCATACCCAGGCAACCAAAAGAAGAGATGTTAACTCTAAAAGTAAAAAGAAAACATCAAAAGTAATAGTAGGAAAGTCCATTTAAGCCCCAAACAGGCAGAGAGACAATTAGGAAGATACTATCATGCACAAATCCCAATATCTTCTCCACATGACCAGTTTAACAGTGGCCCTATTTATAATACAGTTATTCATAGCAGCCCTAAAAACCCTTATTACTGACACTGCAAAAACATTGACCACAAATGTAGAACATAGTCTACACGCTCCAAAAAAAATTAAGTTACTTGACTGACAAATACTGTCCATAGTGACTTTGGGAGTATAAAATAAAATATTTTTTTAATTTTTAAAACTTTAGCTTAGTCTTCTTTACCTCTAAACCCAGCTTTGATTGTGATGGGACTGCAGACTGTTTTCACCTAGACCAATCTGTAAGTTAGCAAAGCTAAATCCTTCCTGTTCTGAAGTAACAGTCTCAAAATTGTATTTTTTATACAAACATAGTTCATTGCAGCCAGAGATGAGATTATAACATTTGAGGTCATGCTTTTGTATGTCTTTGCCAGCTCTTTCTCTATTACCACTGTCATTTCCTGAGTTATAACTGTCACTTATCACGATCAAAAGGTTGGAGAGAGAGGTTTAAGTCATGGTCACTCCGCCTTCCCATCTGGGTTAGCTACATATATGCAAAGAGCCATTAAAAAAAGTGAGAGAGGGAGAGAGAAAAGGAGGACGGAAGGCTTCACCACACTAAATGAAAAGCAAACAATATGCATATCAGCATCCTAAGGAGACGTACTACTCTGCTGGGAAAAACCAAGACAAAAGAATTATCTGACACAACAGTTCAAAGCATATTGCACCTGTCAAAACGTCTGTCATCTTCTATAGAAATGCACCATTCTAAAAGAAAAAAGGGAAACTCTGGCAAAGTCACTCAGAAACAACAGGCCACTTTGTCTCCTTCCTTCCAGCCAACTCCTCCATCTGAAAGCCATTTAACTCAATGCTAAAGATTGCCTGGAAGGACCAGACAATAGGAAGGTCTCTTTCATTGTCAAGGACAGTTACACTTTGAAGATGATGCTCAAAAGGGGTTAAAATGGGTCAACAAGCAATTGTTGGGTCTATCCAAGGAAATGTGAACAGAACATTGTTAAAGTCACACACAAAAAATCTAAAAGAGCACATCTTTAAACTGTGGAATTATGGGGTTGTGGGGGAGGACAACACACAATACTGATGTAATCTCATAAAGAAATGGAGATTTCAAAAAAAAAAAAAAAAAAAAGCGGTTCAAGTAGATAAATGGAATTTTAGTCTAAATATGATACTACTTAGCAACATGCATCCAAAGCGCAGAAAAGACAAGAGAGATATAAGATGACAAACAGAGGGGGAAAAAAAAAAAAAACACCACACAACAGAAACCTTGATAGAAATAGTCATAATTTTCCTACGACTTTTCCATCTGTCTTGTTCCAACTGTCACAATATTTCCTGGAAATCACTGCATGTTTCACAGCTAGAGAGAATGGGTGCATCTTAGGTACTGAAATGGATTTTACCAAATTAAGTCATTACCAAATGTTTTAAAGGAAAAAGACACAAAATTGAAAAAATACCTTTCCTTGCATGCAAATTATCTCACCTACTGAAACCTCTTTTTGTGCATGTTCTCTTTATGCTTGTGTGAAAGCCAGTTACCATTTTAAAAAAGCTTTCAGATCTAATTTGCAGGGATTTAATTCCAAAAGTAAATCACCTGTGAAATAAAAGATTTTTCTAAACCCATTTGTTTATATAAAACAAGTTGCTATTGTTGTTATTACTCTAATTACTAATTTGTCTATTCATCAAATTTTTCAATGGAGCAATGCATAGGAATACATGCACCAAGCCTGAAAGAGTCTCAGTTCAGCGTAACTAGTCATGAATTTCAGTGTATTCATTTGCATCTGCATTTGCAGTAAAGCATTCCATTATGAGCTACTTCAGAGGGGAAATAGCCTGACATTTCCACTCTGCTGAAGTTAGTGACAAAGGTTCCAATAACATCATTGGGAACAAGAAGTCAGCTCTGTTTCCACATTTTGTACTTCTGATTTAGGTCAGTGATGGTCTTGCATATGTTGTTTATTAGCCAGCTTCTCCCTTCTTGCTCTTCCGATGTCCCAGCAAGACAACAATAAGAAACAGTGTAACACGACTGAATGGATCCTTACATTTTGGAAAACCCTTGAATCTGGAGCTGAACTTTGTTACATCTTCCTGTCTGATAAGATGCAGAACTGGCCTCTAATGTGGTGTAACTTCTGTACCTCCCAAGTCAATGAGCCAATGCTCAGCTGCTGAGAACGTGGCCTGTGGTATTCTCTTTTAGTCAACATAAAATGGCATCGGCCGTAAAACGCAGGAAGACCATGAAAAATTGAATTATTTACTCAAGAAGTTCAAATTCACATCTAAATTCAAAATCAAGATGTCTAATAGTAGCCTATTTGTACAAGAGTAAGAAATAACAAATGTAGCAAACCATTTCCCATTATCTTCCCTCCCATTACAAAAAGTAATTTAAATTACTCAAAATTTTTACCAAGTTTCTTCTTCTTTTATTTTTTTATTATTATTTGTTGTGCTTTCTTTAAATCAAAGCAAGTTATTCCTAGAGTATTAATCAAAACTCAATGTTTTCAGAGTTTCCAAGGTCATTTTTTCAGGTATAAGATATTACTTAGCCTTCTTCTTGACAAATTATTTCATCCCAGAGACAGCACTGAAAACTTGTCCTGTAGCAAGCCCTGGTCAGTTTTTAAAGATAAAAAAAAAAAAAATAATAATCAAAAAATCCAATTTCATCTGCTCAGTTTCTTTACTTCACACTCATATACTGGATTACAACAACAACAAAAATTAAATTCCTAAAAACATTGATGCCTCAGTGTTCATCTGGCACTAAACGTTTCTATGAATATGTTGAGTTGAAAACCCCAATCCTTGCTACTGCACATCCTTAACATCTGAATTCAGAAATAATTTTCTCGTGTTTTTATGACCTTATGTGAGTGATTATCTAGTGCTAATGAGTAATGGGAGTCACAGTAGTACTCTATCAGTGCCTTTTTCAGAATTAACTATTTTCAACAGCAGTTGTGATTTTTAAACCTTTTGCAAAATCAGTCTCAAAGTAGACCATTCAAAACGGGTGAAAATGATCATTACAAAATTATTGTCCTCCTGTGTAATTCAAACATATGTGACTAACCCAGCTTCACAAGAAATGCCTTGGAAGAGGTCAAAGTACAAAACTTCCCCCCCAGCACTGTTTGGCAACTCGAGCTATGTCATTATTCTGGTTTTCCTCTTCCATCCCCTCTGATATTCTTCCTCTATCCCCCACAACACCATGTTCCTCACCCTCTGCATTTCCTTTGGGTGACTTCTTTCCCTCTGTGGTTCATGAGTCTCAACAGCCAGGGTGTTCAGAGAATAAGGGACCTATTGTCCGTTTGTTGGGCTCTGATGCCAAGTATGAGAGCAGGCTGCTGCAGCCAGAGGCAAAAGAGGAGATGAGATACATTCAGCCTTTGATATCATAGAACAGGGATGCTACAAATACAGTCATCTCCTCAGGATACATGAAACCTGTGCAGGCTTAGGGCCAGTGGCATCTTAGGAAATCTGAGATGCCAGACTCAACAGAGCTACAGTGCACATGTGCAAGTTCTTCTTTCCAGGACCTAAGAATGAATTTAAATTCACATCCTGTATAAGGCACCATGTCTTCCTCCTCACCACATCCCAGCTGTAAACTACAGATACAAACACTTTTCCTTTTTTTCTATGTATTCTCATGATCATGTGCATTTTTTTCCTCTGTAAGAAAAAGAAAATGTCCACCTTGCATCTATTTCTATTGACATAAATTGATAAATAACATCTGCTGATTTGTTCTTTTTTAATTATCCTAGCATTGACACCTGGCAGAAAAACTTCAGCTTTAACATTATCTCTGCTAAGTGACATGCATGAAAAAAGATTTTGTGATGATGAATGTGTACAAACATCACTAACAGCACCATAAATGGAACAAACTGAAAATACATCATCAAGTATACAGACTTCTGATGTGGTTAGATTTTGTCTGTTTTCCTTCTTTTAAAGTAAAATTAAGATTTAAATTTCCCAGTGTTTGATATCACTCTGTGGATAATGGAAAAATGCTGAGTCAAATTTTCTGTCGGTGTGTCTCTGTGAAAGGGAATGTTGCACAAGCAGTGAATTTGTCCTTTCTTTGAAAAAAAAATAAAAATCTTTGTAACAATGGTATGCTTTTCATATATATTTGTACATTTTTTAAGACAGACAGTGATTTTGCAGAATCCTCCATTCTGTGATATTCATGTGTGAGCCTGTACCCAAGAACAATCTCTAATTTCATTCATTACTGTCCTGTTTAGGAAAACCTGGTCCTTAAATCAAGGGAAGGAGGCAATCTCATGTGTCTTAGAAAAGCAATTATGCTCCATGAACAAAGACTAACTACACATCACCAGTCATAGTTCATAGAAAATACAGTTGGAAGCTTTCTGAAACAAACTGAAGTCTGTTTCAGGTAATAAACAGCTTCAAAAATTCAGTTCATTTTAATTAATGATTAAAGAGCAAATGTGCTAAGTTCACCTGACAATATATTTGTAATGAATCATTTAGCCAGCAAATATCAGGGAGTTTCCTCTCTAAAAAAGCTCATATCCTCTGATCTCAGGAGTGTACACCTGACCAACACAACAAACCACTTACTATCTATCATTAGGAGAACAAATATATCTTTGTCCTCTTTCAAGTGTCACCAACCAAAATGATTACCTAAAATCATATTCCAGGATCTGTGGAACTTCTAACAGCAAAAAGACTGTGCCTTGATTTTCACATTTCCAACATTTTGCATGTTTCCATGAAACACTGGTGGTGATTAGGAAAACACTTCTTTAATACTTAAACTGTGCTGTGAGACAATACAAAGCTCTTGTAACTTTTCACATAGGCATTTTATCATCTGAAAGATTGCTTACAGGAAATCAGGCTCCAAGCAACTTAGATCTGTAGGGTCACAAATTCTCACTCCTCTTGGCCCTACTATAAAAACTGAAGGTGCTTTGAGGTGTTTATTAAGCATGGAAAAGCTACACAGATGACAGTGTTTCAAGGAGCAGGAGGAAAAACCTACTCAGACATGAGGCTTCCAGGAGCCAGTTAATATTTGCTATTTGACCTGGAGTCCTTCTCAGAAAAGCCTGGTGATGGCCAGGAGGAGGCTCCAGGTGGGTAAAAGAAATCCTTTTGGGGAAACACAATTATTTCACTCAATCATCTACCAAATCTTTGGATTTGCTAAAGAAATTGTCCCACCATCCTCACAAGAAATTTCTTTCTATTTGCTTAAGAGAACAAGGAATCACATATATTCTCCTCATTCTGGTCCCAAATAATACCCCTCGTGACCTAGGCCCAAAAGGTAGCAAGATCAGGTGCAAACGCAAATTTTTACCAGATGAGGGGTGTGAAAAGCACACAGACAAGGGTTGATGAGTACAGTAAACTGGCGGAGGCTTGTGCAGTCCTGTCCCACTGTTGGAGGACAGCTCTGGACACTTTCCAAGGACAGGCAAGCTACACTGCAGGAGCACCATCAGCATTGCCTGTGCCTCCTCAGGGCTCTGTTGGCAAGCAAGGTTAATAGCTATCACAAAAAGGCAAATGTTCACAAAATCAGAGAAGTTGAAGAGGTCAAAAGTAAGGTGGTGCAAGCAGGGAAGACAGCAGCTCTGAATGACAGGTGACAGTCACGTTACTTACTGCAACGTTCAAAAGTATTCACTGTACAATGACAAGGAGAGAAGAGAGGCAAGATGAGGCAAGAACTGAATGACTTCTTGATTTCTTTTAAGAAATTCTGCAGTCTCCAGGAAAATTGCAGAAATAGGCATACAAAAAGAAACAGCTGATATTGGTCACCAAGAACTCCCATCTCCAAAAAGCCTTGTATTCAGATTGTCTCTCATTCAATTTAATATTAAGGTTTTCATGACCCTACCATCAACAACAGTTGCATTTTTTTCCAGGTTTTATCCATGAAAGAAACATAATCTAAAAGAAAAAATACCTCACCAGAACCAGTGAAGATTCCCCACAGGAAGCCTATTTCATATAAAGGAAAACTACTGTGAAATATATGATCTTGACCTTGGAAATATATATACCATGTCTGCAGCTGAAAGGCAGTGAGTCACAGTTCAAATTAAATTAGTACAGTTTCAAACTGCACTCACATGGAGACTTAGCTGTGGTCGCAGCTGGACTTCTGGCACCCAAAGCACTGCCACTAGCTCAGCAATGCTCACAACTACTGCTCAGCACACCTGATGCTGCCACATTCATCAAGCTGAAAAGTAATCAGGTTGCTCAGATCCTTTGCTCCTTTCTACTTGTTGCCAAAGCCCAACAGCAATGAACAGATTTCTTCCCTGCCTTCTGCGTGTCCTCTCTCTCTTCCAGTCCACAATGTAACTTTCCTTCATGCTTTTAATTACTGATCAAAGGTGGCACAACACTGTTAGCAGGTTACACGGAGAAGTTGTGGATGTTGCATCACTGGAAAAGTTCAAGGCCAAGTTGGATGGGTCTTGTCCTGGTTTCAGTTAGCACAGAATTAATTTTCTTCCTAGTAGCTGGTGGAATGCTGTGTTTTGGCTTAGAATGAGAAGAGTGCTGATAACACCCCGATGCTTTAATTGTTGCAGAGCAGTGCTTATACTAAGCCAAGGACATCTCAGCCTTTGCTCTGTCCTGCCAACGGGCAGGCTGGGGGGTGCAGTAAGAGCTGGGAGGGGACAGACCCAGGACAGGTGACCCGAACTAGCCAAAGGGGTATTCCATACCATCTGACGTCATGCTAAACAATATATAGGGGTGGCTAGCCGGGGGGAGGGGGCCGGACTGCTCGGGGTTAGGCTGGGCATCGGTCAGCGGGTGGTGAGCAATTGCATTGTGCATCACTTGTTTGTACATACTATTATTACTTTCGTATTATCCCCATTGTATCATCATTATTATTCTTGTTATTATTATTTTTTGTTATTTTTTTTCCTGTCTTATTAAACTGTCTTTATCTCAACTCACGGGCTTCACTTTCCATTTCTCTCCCCCGTCCCAGAGAGGGAGGGGGGAGGGTGAGCGAACGGCTGCGTGGTGTTTAGCTGCCGGTCGGGTTAAACCACGACAGTCTTTTTGGCGCCCAACGTGGGGCACGAAAGGTTGAGATAACGGCAGATCTGATCAGAGTGTGTTAAACTAAAATTGGTGTAAGGATTAGACCTGCTTAATAGTCACTTGTCATGATGCTGATTGCTTTAATCACAACTCTGCTGCGCCTGTTTTCCAAATTGAGTATTATAGTACATTATTTTCCGTATTTGCTCTCTGTAGTGTTGTTTCTCCTCTCCGGGCCCTGGTTTCAGACCATTATGGTACTAAGTGTTATAGCAATGGCTTATGAGACGATAAGATATCTGGTCATGACTCTAACTTGGTATTTATACTCGGTAACATCGTGGACTCTGTACTTTGGAAACAGCATCTTGGGAACTATTAGCAATTATACCTATTGTTTTTCTCCATTAGAGAGTCAATCTGTGGAGGGGAAAGGGGAGGATATTTTTCCTTACTTGCTTACTCTCCCTTTCTCCTTCACCACCCCTGTATCCTCCTGGGTCACTCTGCCTTCCTCCTTCACCACCCTCTTATCCCCTGAGCTTGTCACAATAGCTCTCCAAGATATTGAATATTTCTGGAATACTCAGAATACCATAGTCTTGTTGTTCTGCCTCATGAATGCACTTCAGATTCTGCTTAAAGTTAAACAACTACTTATGAAGCTCATCCGGAGATCTGCCCGGAGGCAGTATAGTTGTGGGTGGCAGGGAGTATGGGTGGATATGGGCAGGCATCTAGAGCAGTTGGCACCCCCAGTGTGTTGGAAATTCACCCCTGAACAATGGCAAAATCCTCAAAAACTGGCAGAATGCTTGAAAAAAAGGTGTAATGATTCTGGCAGTTCCAAAGTAACACAAATCATTGTAACGTGCTGGGGCCTGGCTCATGCCTATCGAGCTGCCATTGATACTGCTGTCAACTTAGTGACAGACCCTGCGGCCACTCCAAACCCTGTGACAGATCCAACGGCCACTGTGACCCCTACGGTGGATTCTGCAGCCGCTCCAGTCCCAGCTCCTGCAGCCGCTCCAGTCCCAGCTCCTGCAGCCGCTCCAGTCCCAGCTCCTGCAGCCGCTCCAGTCCCAGCTCCTGCAGCCGCTCCAGCTCCAGCTCCTGCAGCCGCTCCAGTCCCAGCTCCTGCAGCCGCTCCAGTCCCAGCTCCTGCAGCTGCTCCAGTCCCAGTTCCTGCAACTGCTCCAGTCCCAGCTTCTGAAGCCGCTCCAGCTCCAGCTCCTGAAGCCGCTCCAGCTCCAGCTCCTACTGCTGCTCCAGTCCCAGCTCCTGCAACTGCTCCAGCTCCAGCTCCAGCTCCTGTAGCCGCTACAGCTCCGGTTCCTGCAACTGCTCCAGCTCCTGTAGCCGCTCCAGCTCCTGTGGCCGTGTCAGAGAAACGAGCTGTAGCAGTGCAAGTTGACCCTGCAGAGGGCATTCCAACCCCTGTGGCAGACCCTGTAACAAAGTCAGAGAAACGAGCAGTAGCAGTGCAAGCTGCCCCTGTAGAGAAGGTGAAAATATGGTACAGAAATTCAAGTCGTTTAGAACGCAGAGAGTCTTCTGCCAATCCAGGTAAGGCTTCTGCCAAAACTAAGTATAGAGATGACGAAGATGATGACGACGCTGGGCCGTCAAGGATTCGGGAGGAGGAAGATGAGGATGCCGAAAGAGCAACAGTAACTACCCGAAGCCTAAACGAGCGCGAGCTACGAGATGTGCGAAAAGATTTTGGTCGCTGTATAGGTGAGCAGCTTGTCACCTGGCTGCTCCGGTGCTGGGACTCTGGAGCCAATTGTGTGGAATTAGACGGCAGGGAAGCCAAGCGGCTGGGATCCCTTGCTCGAGACGCCGGCATTGACAAAGCAATTGCAGATGGAGCACGACCCACCAGCCTCTGGAGGCGTCTCCTCTCAGCTGTGAGGGAAAGGTATCCCTTCAAGGAAGATATTTTATGTCTACCAGGCAAGTGGACCACTATGGAGAAGGGAATCCAGTACCTGAGGGAATTAGCCGTACGGGAAGTGATTTATGAGGATCCAGACCTCAATCAAACATCCACAGATCCAGATGAAGTCAAGTGTACACGACCCATGTGGCGGAAGTTTGTACGGAGTGCACCATCATCATATGCCAGCTCATTGGCAATAATGGCCTGGAAAGAGGATGAGGAACCCACAGTGGGTGAAGCGGCTAAACAACTCCGGCAGTACGAAGAAAGTCTCTCCTCTTCCTTACAGGCCTGCGTCTCAGCTGTGGAGAAACTTTCTGAAAAGGTTCACCAACTTGAAGAGAATCTATTGTCCTCCCCACCTGAACCAACCAGTGCCCACCGACCAAAGGAGAACACTTGGGAGAAACTTTCTGAAAAGGTTCACCAACTTGAAGAGAGATTATTCTCCTTCGCACCTGTACAAAGCAGTGTCTCAGCTGTCAGGGGTAGGCGTTCACCCACACAAGGAAGACGATATGGTGGGTACTCACCCCGTGCCACCCTGTGGTTTTACTTACGAGACCATGGAGAGGACATGAGAAAGTGGGATGGAAAATCTACCGCGACCCTAGAGGCACGGGTACGTGAGTTGCAAAAGAAAACAATCAGGAAAAAGGGATTCTCCGAAAAGTTTGCTGCTCCAACTTCCAGCAGACAGTCCTTCAAACACAGAAACGAGGAAGATTCTGACCAGGATTAGGGGGGCCCTGCCTCCAGCCAGGGGGAGGAAAGGGACAATCGAGTTTATTGGACTGTGTGGATTCGATGGCCTGGCACATCACGCGCACAGAAGTATAAGGCTTTAGTAGACACCGGTGCACAATGTACTATAATGCCATCGAGCTATAAAGGACCAGAGCCCATCTATATTTGTGGAGTGACAGGGGGATCTCAGCAGTTGACTGTATTGGAGGCTGAAGTGAGTCTGACTGGGAATGAGTGGGAAAAGCACCGCATTGTGACTGGTCCGGATGCTCCATGTATCCTTGGCATAGACTATCTTAGAAGAGGATACTGCAAGGACCCAAAAGGGTTCCGGTGGGCTTTTGGTATTGCTGCCTTAGAGACAGAGGGCATTAAACAATTATCTACCTTGCCTGGTCTCTCAGAGGACCCCTCTGTTGTGGGGTTGCTGAGGGTCGAAGAACAGCAAGTGCCAATTGCTACCACAACTGTGCACCGGCGGCAATATCGCACCAACCGAGACTCCCTGATTCCCATCCATAAGCTAATTCGTCAATTGGAGAGCCAAGGAGTGATCAGCAAGACTCATTCACCTTTCAATAGTCCCATATGGCCAGTGCGAAAGTCTAATGGCGAGTGGAGACTAACAGTGGACTATCGCGGCTTGAACGAAGTCACGCCACCACTGAGTGCTGCAGTGCCGGACATGCTGGAACTTCAGTATGAACTTGAATCGAAGGCAGCCAAGTGGTACGCCACAATTGATATCGCTAATGCATTTTTCTCCATCCCTCTAGCAGCAGAGTGCAGGCCACAATTTGCCTTCACTTGGAGGGGAGTCCAATATACTTGGAATAGGCTGCCCCAGGGGTGGAAACACAGCCCTACCATTTGCCATGGGCTGATCCAGTCTGCACTAGAGCAGGGGGAAGCTCCTGAACACCTGCAGTACATCGATGACATTATTGTGTGGGGTGACACAGCAGAGGAAGTTTTCGAGAAAGGGAAGAAAATAGTCCAAATCCTTCTGAAAGCCGGTTTTGCCATAAAACAAAATAAAGTCAAAGGACCTGCACGGGAGATCCAGTTTTTAGGAATAAAATGGCAAGATGGACGTCGTCAAATCCCAATGGATGTGATCAACAAAATAACAGCTATGTCTCCACCAACTAACAAAAAAGAAACACAGACTTTCCTAGGTGTTGTGGGGTTTTGGAGAATGCACATCCCAAATTACAGTCTGATTGTAAACCCACTCTACCAAGTAACTCGCAAGAAGAATGAGTTTGAATGGGGCCCTGAACAACGACAAGCCTTTGAACAAATCAAGCAGGAAATAGTCCATGCAGTAGCCCTTGGGCCAGTTCGAACAGGACCAGATGTAAAGAATGTGCTCTACACTGCAGCCGGGGAGAACGGCCCCACCTGGAGCCTCTGGCAGAAAGAACCTGGGGAAACTCGAGGTCGGCCTCTGGGGTTTTGGAGTCGGGGATACAGAGGATCTGAGGCCCGCTATACTCCAACTGAAAAGGAGATATTGGCAGCATATGAAGGAGTTCGATCTGCTTCGGAGGTGGTCGGTACTGAAGCGCAGCTCCTCCTAGCACCCCGATTACCGGTACTAGGCTGGATGTTCAAGGGAAGGGTCCCCTCTACGCATCATGCAACTGATGCTACATGGAGCAAGTGGGTTGCACTGATTACTCAGCGGGCTCGAATAGGAAACCCCAGTCGCCCAGGAATATTGGAAGTGATCATGGACTGGCCAGAAGGCAAATACTTTGGGATATCATCAGAGGAGGAGGTGGGTCGTGCTGAAGAAGCCCCACTGTACAACCAGTTGCCAGAGAATGAAAAGAAATATGCCCTGTTCACTGATGGGTCCTGTCGTATTGTGGGGAAGCATCGGAGATGGAAGGCTGCTGTATGGAGTCCTACGCGACGAGTTGCAGAAGCTGCTGAGGGAGAAGGTGAATCGAGTCAGTTTGCAGAAGTGAAAGCCATTCAGCTGGCTTTAGACATTGCTGAACGAGAAAAATGGCCAGTTCTCTATCTCTACACCGATTCATGGATGGTAGCAAATGCCCTGTGGGGATGGTTACAGCAATGGAAGCAAAACAACTGGCAGCGTAGGGGCAAACCTATCTGGGCTGCTGCATTGTGGCAAGATATTGCTGCTCGGGTAGAGAACCTGGCTGTGAAAGTACGCCACGTAGATGCTCATGTGCCCAAGAATCGGGCTACTGAAGAACATCAAAACAACCAGCAGGTGGATCAGGCTGCTAAGATTGAAGTAGCTCAGGTGGACCTGGATTGGCAGCATAAAGGTGAATTATTTATAGCCCGATGGGCCCATGACACCTCAGGCCATCAAGGTAGAGATGCAACATACAGATGGGCTCGTGATCGAGGGGTGGACTTGACCATGGACGCTATAGCACAGGTTATTCATGACTGTGAAACATGTGCTGCAATCAAGCAAGCCAAACGGTCAAAGCCTCTTTGGTATGGAGGACGATGGCTGAAATATAAATATGGAGAGGCCTGGCAGATTGATTACATCACACTCCCTCAAACTCGCAATGGCAAGCGCCACGTACTTACAATGGTGGAAGCAACCACCGGATGGCTGGAAACATATCCTGTGCCTCATGCTACCGCCCGGAACACCATCCTGGGCCTTGAAAAGCAAGTCCTATGGCGACATGGCACCCCAGAAAGAATAGAATCAGATAATGGGACTCACTTCCGAAACAACCTTATAGACACTTGGGCCAAAGAACATGGTATTGAATGGGTGTATCACATCCCCTATCATGCACCAGCCTCCGGGAAAGTTGAACGATACAATGGCCTGTTAAAGACTACCTTGAAAGCAATGGGCGCTGGGACGTTCAAAAACTGGGATACGCATTTGGCAAAGGCCACCTGGTTAGTCAATACTAGGGGATCTACCAACCGAGCTGGACCTGCCCAATCAAACGTGTTACGTACTGTAGATGGGGATAAAGTTCCTGTAGTGCATGTAAAAAATATGCTGGGTAAAACAGTCTGGGCTACTCCTGCCTCAGGAAAAGGCAAACCTATTCGTGGAATTGTTTTCGCTCAGGGACCTGGATATACTTGGTGGGTGATGCAAAAGAACGGAGAGGTCCGGTGTGTACCTCAAGGAGATTTAATACTGGGTGAGAATAGCCCATGAACTGAATTGCACCATGTTAAATAGTATATTATACTGTATGTTATCACTACCATGATTACTATAGGTGACTAATTAGAATGTATGGAAAAGAGTGTAACCTGAGCATGACATAAATGGTATGGAATAAGGGGTGGATAGATGTCCTGGTTTCAGTTAGCACAGAATTAATTTTCTTCCTAGTAGCTGGTGGAATGCTGTGTTTTGGCTTAGAATGAGAAGAGTGCTGATAACACCCCGATGCTTTAATTGTTGCAGAGCAGTGCTTATACTAAGCCAAGGACATCTCAGCCTTTGCTCTGTCCTGCCAACGGGCAGGCTGGGGGGTGCAGTAAGAGCTGGGAGGGGACAGACCCAGGACAGGTGACCCAAACTAGCCAAAGGGGTATTCCATACCATCTGACGTCATGCTAAACAATATATAGGGGTGGCTAGCCGGGGGGAGGGGGCCGGACTGCTCGGGGTTAGGCTGGGCATCGGTCAGCGGGTGGTGAGCAATTGCATTGTGCATCACTTGTTTGTACATACTATTATTACTTTCGTATTATCCCCATTGTATCATCATTATTATTCTTGTTATTATTATTTTTGTTATTTTTTTTCCTGTCTTATTAAACTGTCTTTATCTCAACTCACGGGCTTCACTTTCCATTTCTCTCCCCCGTCCCAGAGAGGGAGGGGGGAGGGTGAGCGAACGGCTGCGTGGTGTTTAGCTGCCGGTCGGGTTAAACCACGACAGGTCTCTTCCAACATAAAAAATTACATGATTCTATGACTTGTGACGGGGGAAAAAAAAAAGTTGCTGTGAGTGCTAATTATCTACGATGCTCAAGAGATCATTTTATTTCTTTGGACCATCTAAATCAAACTATACTATGTATCTCATACAGACAACAGCCCTGTGTATTAAAGTACTAGAGATGAAGCACATAATCTACACTATGAAGGTCTTTTTGAATCGGTCCTCAGGTCCTGAGACTAATTTCTCAGAAAACCACACATCTTTTACTAGAGACAGTTCCAGTACAGACCATATCAGCCTCCTTTTTTTTTCTCTAGCTGTTCTAAAAAATCAGATGAAATATTGTCAAAAAAAAAAAATCCCTTCCTGTGAAGAAAAAGACTGGGATTTTCTAAGGAAAAAAATCATTCCCACTGACCTTTTTGGCTACCGCTTACACTACCTACATGTGAATGAAGATAACAATAGCTGTTACCAACTGAGCAAGCAAGCAGCAGGCAGACATTTAATACACCTTGGACATTAATGACTGGATATAGATGCACTCAAGTTAGACTTTCTTTGTGATTTCTCCTATTTGATATTACACTGAGTTTTCAAATGTTAAGAAAATGTTCAACATTGTTTTCTCTTCATGCTGTAACATAAAAAGAAAAATGCAATTATATTAAAAACTATTATTGCACATTTCCTGTCCAATAGATCTGTTTTATCCAGTATTCTTCTGTGCAATTTCAATAGCAAAAGTAAGTTCCTAATACTTCTTTTTAAATCTTCATACAAGTTTTGGCGTTTTCTTTTTCCTTTCTAGAAGGCACTTTGATATTATTGCTATTTAAATTCTGATAGAAAACTATTATTCCTGGCCAAAGCCTTCTCCGGAGATATCTGGAGATCTTGTCTCAGATTACAATTGGAAGATGGCAGCTAAAAAAAAAAAAAAAAATCATTACTACAATTTCTGCTAAAATCAGTATGTCCACTACTTCTGTGAGGAATATTAGAAGCTTGATTTATCAAGGCCTGTGCTCCATATGGAGTTTAATTCTCTGTTACAACTGTATTGAGCTGAAACTCATTTTAGGCCCTCCCACCTAACACCACAAGTAAGAACTTCCTACTGTATATCCCCTAATATTTCTTTTTTTTCCTGTAGCCAGAAAACAAGCTAAAATGTCACTTTTTGCACTAAACTGAAAAGAGATAACTACCAAAAAGCCCTACAGAATGAACAGTAGTTTGATACAGCTAGCATCCAACAGCTTTGGTGCCACAGAGAATATGAATGCACAGAAATGTGATTTTTGACATTTTTCCCAAGAGTCCAATTAAAATAAGCAAAGTAAACTGCGCAGAAAAAAAATATGTCTTTCAAGTATGCTTCATACTAGTTTGATTTGCTACACACTATTGCACTGCAGTAACGGGAATATTATCCACAAATTAAACTACAGATTAAGGACGGCTCAAGTTTATTGTTAATAGGTACTATATAAAATATAATGAATCATAGTGAGTCACCAATTGGAACTTCTTTCAGAATAAATAGTCATTAAGGTCTAGATGAATAGATATTACAGCCAGAGGGGACTACTGTGATCATCTTTGACCATCGTTATCGTTGTTTTTCAGTGCATAAAGCAATTGTTAAAACCCTGCTTTAGACTTAATTTAATTATGAGTTATGCAACAAAACACAAAGGAGGTTCACTGAAATAGCATATAATTAAGTTGAGCTTTTTGTTTTCCCTCCCTTCATTCCATCATTATTAAGATTCAATCCTTCTGTAGTTTGCAAATTTTAGTAGCATTTACAACACCGAAATTCCAAGAGATATGGGTATTCAAGAAAAAGTCACATTTATGTAAAGAAATGGTAATGCCTGCCCAGAAAAGAAGGGTTCCCATCTCAAAATAAATTAAAAAAAATGGCAAAGTGGCACGCGATATACCAGATTCCTATTGTGAGGCACAAATTCTTCACAACACTGGGAAACATCACAGAACAAAAATACTATTAGAACTGTTTCAAAAGGAACATTTTTGGCTAGGATAGAGACTTTTGACATTATTTATTAGGTTCAAAAATGCTTAACAAAGGCCTAACAATAGTCCTGTGGAAACCACTACATCTGAGGCACTTTCTGTTGTTATGTGCAGGCATTGATTTGAAGATGGCCAGCATTAGTAGAACAATTCCCTCACAGCAGTCAATGCAAGTGAGCATTCATACACACACAAGCAAAAGCCTGTGAACAAACCATATGGAAACAGGAAAAAAAGTAAACATTTATTAACCTCTTTGTGGGGAGATGGGTGGAAGAACAGGCCAGTGGCGAAGGAGACGGTCATGCCAAATTTCTGCGAAAGAAGGTGTTTGCCCCAAGCATTTTTTCACGGAATATGAAGAAGCCCGGAGAATGTCGGCAGTGCCATGGTAACAGGGGATGCTGGGGCTGCCAGCACTGCAGCCGCCCCTTGCCACCCAGGCACAGCCTTCATGCGGCACGGGTTGGCAGGGCTGCCTGCTGCTCCTGCCCCTTCCCCGTCTGCATTAGCCTCAGCAGACGCGGAAAAACTGAGAGGATTTATGTCAAAAGTCCAAAAGTGAGGATTTGGCTCAGCAGCTGAGCTGACGGATAGATGAGCACACAAAAAGAGCCAGAAAGACCTATACAGTGTAGTCACTGTGTATATACATGGGCCACCTACATGATTATCTTCCTACCAAAGCAGGGCCAGAAAGCCACCGCCATCCTCATTGAGGTATACTGAGACAGAAACCAAAACACTGTTTTACTTGCACTGCCCAAAGTCACCAATGACCCCAGTGTTGTTACTGGGAACAGGCACTGCTCAGCCAGAGCAGCATCTCACATGTGGACTGTTCAGGGTAAAACACAGTTCCTCTTCTGCATTTACCTCAGCATAAGTTCCTTATCATAGAAATTTCCATTTTCGCTGTAATCAGTATTTAAATTGCTCTAGGACAAATGGGAGAGAGAGCCCCAAACTGTGGAAAATATACTGTAAAGATAGGGTTTTGTTTTACTCGGCATTTAAATGTGAAGGGTGTAACTGGTTTCTGAAATAAACTGCAGAATAGGAACTGATACAAAATTTTGGTTTTGTGCTGCTGAGGATGAGATCAAAAGCAAAACAGAGCAAATGAATCCAACTGTAACACCTACCTGGCCCATCAGTTTTTCACTCACAGCTGAGTTCTGCCCAACGGCTGATCAGGCCCGATGGCTGATGGCCCCACAGCCATTCCTGTGAGCACCCTCCTCTCACCAACAAAGAGCAGCATCCCAAAGCTTTGCTAGCACACCTAACACAGCATCTTCATCTCCACCTGTGTTGGCCTACAGGGTTCAAGGTGGTCTGTGTCCTTTCTTCCCCTCAGCCTGATGGGGTAGCCTCCCTGGGTGGGGGTGACCTGGGAAGGCCATGTTCAGAATTGCGATGGCACAACTTGTCTGTCCTTTCCTCTAAAATGGACTGAAGCAGATGGAGGAAAAGTAAAATGTGATGCACCAGAGCAGCAGTCATCAAGTTAAAGTAACATGAAGCCTGGCGGGTCCGTAACTACTTTTGAAAGGTGAATGCCTCACGTCACTGGCTTGGTTCTGAAGCCAACCACATTATTAACTCACCACCTCTCTTCCCTGTTACACAGAATTACTGCTTTTCCTGTCCTTGCAGAATAACCCCCAGAATCTTGATTTTTTGAATGCCAAATGATTTTTGAGTGCTGAAGACAGGAACGCTGCTTGGACCTAGCAGCTTAGCATCTTTAAAATGAGCCTGGAGATCTGCACAGCTACCCTTACTTTGTAATCACACTGTGTGCACAAACTCTGAAGATTCACATGACTCAGATTGATTTTTAGTTTACAGACAAATTCACCGTTATAGCCTGAGCAACACTACTTTTTACATGGTTTATTTCCATAAATTTCTGCAAATAGGAAGACTTCTAGCACTGGACACTCCTGTTCCCCATGCAGCAGGCTTTGACAACCAATGTCTGAACATTTTCCTATACCAGCTCAAGCCTGGTTGGTAGGGAAATGCTTTTATATGGACTGCTTATTATATCAAACATGCATAAATGAGGTTACCAGGGTGGTAGGCTATACACAGTACTTTAAAAAAAAAAAAAAAAAAAAAAAAAGCTAATTAGCATGTATAGCTGGAACTGCAAAAATATTTCTACATACATTCAACAGATCCATATTTTCTGGGCATATCTCACTGCATTGCATTTAAATACAATGAAACACGCTTAAGGATCTCCATTCTTACAGCAATCAAGCCCTGAAGTGGGAAAGTGTTACCACTGAGGGCAGTTCAAACATGTGATTTTAATCCTGACTGTTCATTTAACATAAAGCCCAGGATCAGAAGTGATTTAAAATATACTCTTTTTTTTTTTTCTGAATGGTAGTTTACTTTAGGAAATCTCTTGAACATATTAGTATGATTATTATAATAAATGCAAAAAGTAGTAATTGGTATTTTAACTAATAAATATCATTTCAGTGATTTTAATTATAAAAAAGAAACTTGATATTTAATGGTTCTTGCTGTACACAATTGTTAAAAACTTTAATATCCACCTCAAACATTTTAATAAATTGCTTACTGGCTGTAAAAATTAGTTTCAAAACTTACTAATATGATAATAGCTTTTAAGATTAATTCAAAATGTCAAGTTACTTGCTTCCAATAACTGCTTTCAATGTCCAGAGGCTTTGGCCACAATCTATAAAGCTATATGATAATAACAAAGCTATATGGTAATAGCTTTTAAGATTAATTCAAAATGTCAAGTTACTTGCTTCCAATGACTGCTTTCAATGTCCAGAGGCTTTGGCCACAATCTGTATGTCAAAAATTTTGAAGCCAGTAAGCATTTATTACAATAAGAGTAATCTAAATGTAGAGATACCAGAATTTGGAAATCAGTGGGACTGCAGATTCAAAAAATCTGAGTTTTGGAAAGAGATCTAAGTCCATCTAATTCAAGAAGAATTCGTGGCATGAGTCATTCCCAAGAGTTTCTCCAGAAAAGACAGTAGTAGAAGCAGTAGAACAACAACAACAAAAAAATTAATAACAAGTCTTATGCTAAACTTTTTATCTGTCGATCTATTGTGAGGTATATATATGATTGATTTGACACTAAAATTGTGCTGTTAGCTTGCTCCATCATACATCAATTCCGTGGCACATTTAAAATACTGTTCTGGATAAGATGTCAAATTTATTCCTAGCAATAACTAAATATAAAGAGAATTAAACCTGAAAGAAAATGGTGTATCTTAGCCAAAGAAATGCACAAAAAGAGAAATGGTAACAAAGAGGAACTTCTGAAGCACGTTAAGGGTTAGGAGCAGGCGAGGAGCTCTGCTAAGGCTCTTATTTCAGGATTGCTGTGGAAATGTATGTTCAAACTCTGCTTTTGCCAGCAAGCACCTGGGAATTGGTCAGCAAAATAAATGTGACAGCCCTATTCTTGTTCCAAAATGATGCAGTATGTAAAGAGTGAAAATAACCATCTATGCTTGATTAATTAGGTTTGTAAGTATTGTTCAAGAACTAAACAATATTTCTAAAGATTTCAATAGTTCAAAGATTGCCCTATGGCCATCTGACCAATACATCTTCCAGCACACACAGTTTACAAGCATTTTTCTTCCCAATATGTTGTCTTCGTTTGGTGCGACATTGTTTGAGCGCAGGTCTATTTGGGTCAGAGTGGTTTTCTTCCCATCACAGCAGTGGTGCCGAGGACGGCACTTGGACCATACATCTTCCATGTCATTTCAGTCAAAGGCACATGATGCTTCCCGGTGCCCAATCAGGAAGGGTCCGGCGCTGGACCAGGGGGGCATATTGGCAAACCAAGCTTTCTTAATGACAGCCATTGTCCAAGACAAACAAAAGCACGGTTCTGAATATTAACATGCGGCCTTGTGTAAAGGTCATCTGTATGGCACATTTATCATCGCCGAAAACCAGGGGGGCAAAATGCTTTAAAATTCTGTCAAAACCTGTTATTGTCAGAATATGCTTGAAAGTTGGCAACTGATGCAAGCATAGCAACTATTCGAGCTGTCCTCCTCCTCCTTAGCAGTGACTTTGCAAGGAGAAAGTGAACACAAGATAATAGATATATTCTTCCTAACTGCTAGTAGGGGGGCTACTTTAATTAGGCTACTCAATTAAAAAATTAATCTAATAATCTGTTATAATTAGGCTGAACAGCAGTTCTTCCTATAAGGTAGAGCTCCCACAATAGCTCTTGCATTGACTAAACTAGTAACAGGCAGTCAACAAAAACATTCTGGTTTTGAGGCTCGATAATGCACTTTTCAACTGTAAAACGCATTTCAAAATCAAAATTAAAAGGATATAGCACAGGGGATTAAAATCTTGGACTGATCCTTCAGTAGCCATGTAAGTAATTCCAGTGATGTTACTCCAATTAAATGGCAGTTTTATTCCTTATATTAGCAACTGTTTCTCAGGAAATGACATTCACAGTCTGGCCCTTAGATGGCATGGAAGGGACAAAACCGTTACAAACCTTTTAGAAGTCTCTTTAGTAAAATTAATAAATGACAGGAAGACTCCATTATCAGTGCTCATTCATTTAGTTAAATTAAATAGTTTGACTCCTTTGTTCACTGAACAAATAAAGGCTTCCCAATCATCTTCTGCCCCACTAAACAGTGAGAAGGCAGAAAGATAATATTATTTATTTGTAACTTTGCTTCAGTCAGCTGTTAGCAGAATTGTACAGATATATACTTAAAATTAGAATCTGAATACAACACATTTGTGTAAAATCTTGTTCTTTTTAATTGGGAAGACCATTTATGTAACAAGTCACCAATGAAGGGAAAGGAGGACACTGAAAGGAGGACACTGCATCCAGAGCATTTTTACTGTTTTACACTAACACAGCCCAGGAGGGGTTCTTCAGGAGACACCAGGAGTGACGTGGACAGGTTTCCACCAGCCTCATGCCCCACAAAGATCTCTGCTGTGCTGTTCATAGCCCAGCTGAGAGGCTGAGGGCTGGAGAGAAACATCTCCTTTCCTCACCACAGAGAAGATTCAGCCTAGCTTGCATCTACCCAAGCAGCAGAGCACTCACACTTTTGATCCAGGCTTCTTGCAATCATCTCTCCATGCTCTAATGAAATACCTGCTCAGAGGAAGGGGTGGTGTTGGGTATTTTTCCTTGCAGATTCGTAGCTGCTTTATCTGCTGCGGATTCCCTGGCACCTAAAAAAAGGCAGACAAGGAAAATGTCAGTCAAACAGGGGACTCAAAATCATGAAGCCAAGATGAATTAATCCTTATGTTCAGAGATCAAATAGTTTAAGGCTTATGCAACTCTGGCCTACCTACAATACCTTGCACAGCCTACTCAGAAAGAATAAGAACTAAAAAAAATGTTAAATACCTTCAATCCAGACCTTCAAAGACAAAATAATCAGAACTTGTAGTCTGTGGTTTAGTAAAAGCAGAACAAAACTCAACTGTAAGCCTACATATGTTCCTAAAAATGATGTTCCAAGATTTTCAGCTAGATTAACTTATTTTCTCAGCAACTATTCATGAATTTTCTAGTGAAATTTATACAGCATGCCAGCACAAGATTACTCTGAAAGATGATTCTCCTCCATACTTGCAATGTGAAGATAAGGATGTCACCATGTTCTTCAAGAAGGCAAAACAGGACAGCAAAAGTCACAGCAGAACAAAATAGAAAATCATTTCCTGAGACCTTTTCAAGAAATACACCCACTAGCTCTGCTGAGCATACCTGTGGGACTCAGCTGCTGACTTTCAAGGTTCACTCCTAAAACACAAGCTCTCTGATGGTCTGGCAGAACACTTCTGAGCAAGCTTGGCTGGGTACAACAGCTCTGCAGTCAGTCTGCCTTAGTCCCACTGTGTCCTCAGTGCTGGACATAAAAAGTTGCAGCTGTGTTCCTTTACCTGCCACACCACATGTGTTAAGTGCTCTCACAGGCATAGGGCTGGCTCCAAGTACAGGTAATGTACATCAACTGCATTTAGACCTTAAATCTAGTTCATCCAGCGTGTTTCAGCTAAGTGTCTGAAAGGGCTCTTGTCTGAGTTTTCAGTGAAAATCAGTTTTGCTGCTCCACACTAAAGAGTGATACATGTATACTTGATCCAATCTTCTTCACCATTTAAAAAGAAATTAAAATCAGTCAATCTTTAAAATTCTACTGGTGATGCCTGTATTGCACAGATAAATCTGGGGCAAAATCAGGGATCTCCAAAAGTGTAAATTTAAACCAATACAGGAGGTAAGGTTAACAGACACTCTGGTTTGCTCCCGGGCATACAAGCTGTTTGTGGTAGCAGGCTGCAGCACACGCTGGGTGCAGCCAGCACACATCAGACACGTTGTTCCTAATTGTGGCTCTTCTTATCCCCTTGGGTGTCTTCTGGGAGCAAGAGGCTGGTTTGGTCACTGGCATCTTTCTTCACCTCTGGTGACAGATCATCCCAAGCAATTCGGCAGAGAAAAGCGATGTCATCTGTGTGATTGCACGGTGTTGAGCTCTGAAGGGCCCTGATGTTGTGTGGGGCCTCTACTTTTATACAAATACAGAATAATCAAGCAAATACCACCATAGATAATAAAAGAGAGGCCCCCGAGAAAACAAAAGGCGGCTTTCTTTTTCAATGATGGTAGCCAGGAGGAAAGGCGCATCAAAAAAACATTTCAGTGCTGCAGAGAGCAGGGGTCACTAATATTTCTCACATTTTTTCAGTGTAAACTGCTTTTTGTTTAACGCTGGGGAGAGGTTGATGAAAAAGCCCTGCTTGAAACCCCCACTGGAATACATCAGCAGGGCACACACTGCTTCTCCTGGAGACCCAGCGAACCTGAAGCCTGCTCAGGCTCCTGCTAGCAGCTCCCTGTTCTTGGGGTGCTTCATCACACCCAGAAGACACAGGGTGGGGACGAGCTGCCAGGGAGCAGGTCCCTCACTGCCACCCGCACCTCCCACTCATGTCTTGGGCTGACACCCGCCTGCCAGTCAAAGCACACCCACGCAGTCATGAGCGAGGATTTGGCTTCCACTCAGGTCGTGTTAATGAAAACCCAAACGCAAACCCAAACATCCCACGCAACAAATGTTTTCATGTGCTGAAAGAGGAAAAATATTATTAGAATGACAGGGTCAGCTCCTGTACTGACTGCAAAACTGCACTTGTTCAAAGACAGAGGGAGCAGCCTGGCAGAAAAAAAAGTGCACAGAAATTAAATGTAGGCATAAGGCACTTTCCTATTTGAGCCACAGAACCGATTACATGTTCACAGTTAGAATTTGCTTTGGCAGTGGGACCTTATTTGCTGAATTAGTGAGTGCCTGAGTTCGTGTAACGTTCTCAGGACAAAAATTAGATAGCAGCAGAAAAGAGCCACTGCATCAACACATCCCAGCTGTCAATACAAATTACTTCACTTTATAATTTTTTTCAGAGATCAATTCCCCCCCCACCCCCAAACAAATGAACTTAAAAAAAAAAAAAAATTACTAAGGTGTTCATTATTGGGAAGAAAAAAAATATTTTCTCCCTCCAAAAACAAGTCTCTAGAAAAAGATAAGTTCAGACAATAGGATTCATAAGGATATCCATAGTAAACAGTAGGTTCCAGAAACAGTTTTGGGGTTAAGGAAAACTGTCATCAGCACTAAGGACCAGTGTCTTGCAGGTACAATCACATCACACAGCTGCATCGGTAAGCTCTGAGCAGGAGTTTAATAATGTCTGTATGTTTGTGTATTTACACACATAAAATTACAGGACAGAGTGTTATAAACATGCACTAGACTGAAGCTACATGGGAAAAAGAAAACATATTTCTTGGCTAAACTATGATAGACCCAAACTGAACATTTTTATATGTAAAATCTACAGACCACAAATACCTATATTCTCATCCTGCTACACTATATAGATACCACGATCTCTTCAGCCACTAAGAAATATCACATGTTACTAGATCCCCATTTTTGTCATTGCCCTCACTTTCGTCATCTCTGTCACTGTCATGTTGTCAGTCTCAGTGTCCATCACCTCATGTGTTTGGCAAGTTTACCTACTCACTAAACAAAACCAACCTACCACAAGCATTGAGTCTGCTTAATTGTGCAGACACGTATAGACTTACACTCATGCAATACGTACGAGCGTCTGGCCCCTTTTCTGACATCCCTTACTCTTATCATAAAGCAACCTGCTCACCAGTCACTTTGCTTGTGTTTTTTGCCAACTCCAAGACAGATTGAAGCATACTGCCAAGAAAACATACAGTGTAACTTGGTCTCATATCCACAGTGAATTCATCGTACAGTCTTCGTAAAAGGCTGAGAACATTATCGTAAGTGGAATAACATTACACACACTCTGGCAAATAGAAGAAAACCACAAGACCTGCTTACTATCGATCTTCCTTAGTTACACTTGACAGACGATACAAAAAGCTACGTCTGACACAGACATCGAATGAAATATGTGTAACAGTGGCCAGATCAAATAACAAGCAAAGCATTTTGTGGCATTAGAACAAGCACAGGTTTATGAGGCCACAGGAGTATTGACAGCATGGTAATGGGATTAATCTTATTTGTGTCAAAAAAACATCCCTTTGTGCCAAGCCATTAGCAGATCATCTGAAGCAACTTGCTTAAAACTCTGACTGCCAGACACCACTGCCTGGAACCCAAAAGTCTTCCAGGGCTCAAAGTTAAACAGCTTTCAAGTGCAGTGGCAAACCCACTGAACACAGCAAGAAGGGTTTGTGCAATGGGATACATTGCCTGGGGGGTTGTGGAGCCCTCACCTCTGGAGGCCTTTACAAGCCAGTGAGACAAATCAGTCAGGACCAGCATGACCATAGCTGATCCTTGCTTCATCAGGGGCTTCCAGACACCGTGAGGTCTATTTTGACCATCAGGTTCAGTGGTTAGTGTTACTTTTGTGACAAACTTCACTTTTCTTCTGAAACTATAACTAACAACAGGGAGGTTTAGTCTTCTCCTAATCTAATTAAGATCAAATTTAGGTTAAATTGCTTCCTAGGAAATGGACACTAGAGTCTAGGCTAAGATTCACAAAAAAATGGGGTTGCAGGCTCCTTGCTTAGTTTTCCAATTAAACCATTTGCTTGAACTCAGCTGCTGGAGGATGGAAATGTATTGTGTAAATAAAACACAGGGAAGTATAGAAAAAAATATCCAGTCTCTCTTTCTCTTTTTTTTCCCCCTTTTCGTTGTTCACAGTTCTGAAACTTGCTAATGTGTGACATGAGAATCACAGTGAAGTATTTCCTGAACTACACTGAGTTACGGGCCCGCTTCAGCATGCTGGAGATGGGTAGCAAAGCCAAAAGTTGTAAAAACATCCAATAAACTTTTGTGATGATTCAGCAAATAAGGCTGACAAAGTGGAAACAAAACTAGTTAAAGGAGCATTTAAGATATTATTCTTGGGAAAATCCCTATATTCTGATTGGGAATGTTTTTAATATTCAGTATGTGAATGAACTTACAAAAATATACAGCAAAGTTTTAAATATACAACCTAACGCTTAGAGGCACATATAATCACTACATATCCCTTGCTTAATCTCTCATTTAAACCAATTTGGTTCATATAATCTACATAAGATGTGTATTAAGCAAGGATGAGAGCAAAGTGATTCAGCTGTTCTTAAACTAAGAGGCATTTTAACCTAGCAACAGAATAAACAGCATGTCCTATCCAAATGGATGAGTCCCTCAGCTCGGCACAGGGCTGTTCTATGATTTAGGAAGAGTGGATAAAGTACCAAACTCCGGGCTTTAAAGCCTAGCCAGAAATGGCTGTATTGCTCTGCACCCATAATTTATGGCAATTTATTGAGCTTTTTCCCAGGCAAGCATTCACCAAATCCTTAGATGAAGGTCATGGCAGATATTGGGTCTTGACACAAAACAAAGCTTTTTATTATATCTAGGGCTTCAAAGTTCTTCTCCTGCTGGTCATATAAGGGGGAGTTAAACAAAAGCTAGTGTCAAATCCTGTACTTCAGTGTTTGAAGGGCTGATACTTAGCTCAATATATGAAATTAAACAACTTTTTCCTACAAAGCATCTTCATTCATTAAAAAAAAAATATATATATATATATATGTTCATCTAACATCTGTTTTTAAAGCCTGAACACTTTGATAAGGTTAGTGTGAATCAAATAAAAATAAAACTGCTCAGTGAGCGTCAGAACTACCAAAGCATGGCAATGGATTAGTTTTTACACAAGGAGTTGTAGTACACCTCGTCTCCATTTTTGAAGAAACCTGAGCAAATAAGAGCAAATTCTGATTTGAAAAACATTCCTGTCAAATTTCAATCTTCTGAAGTACCTCAACTGAAACACAATGTGTGACATTCCAAATGATTTTTAAAAAATTAAAATAGGGTCATTTGAACTCTTATTAGCTATTAACATGGAGAATTAACGTCTTCTGTAATTGGAATATAGACTAGGATATTCATCCCAATGCAGATAGCTGTGCTTTTACTTACTTCATACCAATTTATTTATTTTTTTAAGTCTAGAAGATTACCTTCCATGTTTAATGTGTTTCATAAGCAGGGGAAGAATACAGATTCCATTTCCCATTTTCCATTTTAAGTTGCACTTAAAAATAAGAACACATACTAATAATATACTGATAAGTGTCTAACAACAGTCAAAGAGAAGATTATTGTGTGTGGTGAAATCACAAAAAAAAAAAAAAAAAAAAAAAAACATAATTTGGATTAGAAGCACTTTATGAAGAAACTGGATTGCAATGTTTTTCCATCATCGTCTCAGGACAGAATGTGGCTTTGCAATCTGAAAAAGGACCACACTTACTTTAAGGTTTTGGCTTTGTTCTTTGTGACCCAATATTGTTAATATGCACCTTTTACTTTTAAAATAAATGTTTTTGCTATTAAATATATTGTTATATACATATATACTTATAGATGAAAAATGGCGTAGAAGTATACATGTATATATAATGCATATTTATGTGTATATGTGGTGTGAATATATCGATATAATGTGGGTTTGTGTGTTTAAGAACATACTTTCACATCATCTTTGTCACTCTTCAAATCCGCAAAATCCCTTTACACCTCAAATGAGGTCTTAGGAATTTTGCTGAATTTTCCTAATAAATATTTAACCTCTTCTGGATTTTTCCCATGGGAAAAGAGACTATTAGCTATCAGATTTGGCAGGCATTCAAATTTAAAAACTTCAACCACAAGAATACCTGGCAAATCTCTATGCAAAATCTGAGGGACTTTTTTCCAGCCAGGTGAGCAGAGAGTTCTGCAAGCTTGGATGAGTAGATGGAACATACATGCAGAGTCAGTAGTTAGGTGCCTGGGGTACGAAGAAGCCTCCAAAAGCTAAAGAGAAGCAGTGTTATTAAAATCCAGCCCTTTAACACACTAGCACTGGTGCACTGAGACCCAGAAATGCTGGACTCACTTCTTGCTAAAAACAGATGTATCCCCCCCTTTAGTGTGGATAGGGAAACTACCAAGGGAAGCGGGGGCACACACTGGCTGAGCAAAGGAGCCGTCACGGACCAAGAAGGACACAAGAGCCTGGGGACACATCATACACAACAGAGATAAGGGAACTGCAGCACATCCCCACATAATGCTTTCTGAGACTAGTACCATGGGAAAAAAAAAAAAAAAGGATGAGGAAGTTCATCGAATAAAACACACTTTGATTATTCTTTCTCCAGAAGACATAGTCAGTGCCAGCACTGCTACTGGCCAGTGAACATCATTCTCTCAGAAGAGACTGAGTTGGTAAAATTTATTCCCTTGGTCACTTATGGGAAAGTATCAAATACTTTTTTGTGGAAGGTGTGGATGTTTAAGATACAACTCTTTTGTAAAAACATAGAGGTAGGAACCAGAGCTCCAGATGCAGTCATGTACTCACTATTAGCAACCAGCTCTTGGTGCTGTGCAACCCAGTGCAGGGATGGTTCAAAAGGGCAGCAGAAGCCCACGTTGCGGGAGGGCTGCCAGGGAGGGGAGAGCTGTGCCGCCAGCATGGGCAGACAAACCAGCACTTTTCAGGGATGCTGCATGGCCTGGTGATGGCATGGATCACTAGATGAGTAACCTTTCAGCAGTCAAAATGCTGTAATGAAAATTAATGTTATCTATCCTTGGCCTGTGGTAAATACTGACAGGAGAATGCTAGATAAAAACATTTTCAGCACACTACAGGAGAAAATACAGAGGAGTGGGTGGAAAAAGAAGACTTTCTGCTTTCGATTTTTTGTTGTTGTTGTTCATTCCCTCCTGTGTACTTGCACTGACGCAATGAAGATCAGCCTGCAGAGGGGTCCCTCCAACCACCACTGCTTCTGGAATCAACAGGCTGGTTGAAAAACAGAAGGGAAAGCAGGGTTTGTATGAGAGCTGAAGTGAGGACACAAAGATGTGGTGCTTCCCCAATGGTCTGTTCAGCATCATGATGCTATCTCTGTGGCATTCAGATACAGAAATAACAGAGTTACTTGAGAACAGCCAACAGGAACACCACAACGATAAGGCTCGCGCACCAATTTACTCATAAAAAGAAATCCTAAAAATAGTCCATTGTAAAATATGGCTTAAATTTTTTTGTGTTACAGATCATTGGGGGGCGGGGGGGAGAGGGGATCCTGTGTATGCTTAGATAAAATATGACAGTAAGAAATGTTTACTTAATGTGAATCTTGAATTAAGACCTCAAATACCACACTTGGCATAAGAAGCTTTGTCTTTTGTTTTGGACAAAGTCACAAATGATAGGTTCACATGCAAACTTTTCTTCATGCGGGGCAACTTGGTACACAGCCATACTTTCATTTCACTTCTCCTTCTACACCTTATGCCCAGCCTGACCAGCACCCTCTTGGGAATGCTGCACAGCTTCCGAGAGGATCCAGCAACACTTTTGCTGCTTGTCAACTTCTCCTTACTCTTGAGAGAAGAGACATGAGAGAATTCTGAACTGCCACAATTTGCTATCATCAGTTAAAATTTAATTTGCAGATAGCTCAGACCAACCTGATTTAATTCTGAATGATGCTAAAGCTCAGCAAATCTCTGCTTGGAAACTTTCACTGACGTCCCCATTCAGGCACCATCAGAACGATATGAAATCCAGAAAGCATACAAGTTGCAAAGGCAGCATGCTCAAATTAATCTTACCCTCCCTTACTAAGCTCCTCTGGAAAAAACACTAACTCATTTCAGATTTGAGTATTCTGAATCTAAAACAGCTCTTATCTTAACTTGCCTATGTGAGATTTACAAATGAGAAAAGAACAAATAAGGAGTAATTTAAATTTTAATTTAAAACCCCTCCATTTTCTTATCCCTTATCAAACTGCCAGCATTTTTCCTGCTAACAATGAGCCGAGTGTCATGGGCACAGCACAGCCCCCTTACCACAAACCAAGTAATCTCTTTCATCTAAAACCCTGATCCCTTTAATAAACAAAATACGAAAAGGCAGTCAAAATTACGCTCTGGCTTTATGAAAGAAGCAGGGAAATCCTCAGAGCACAATCCCCTACTTGTTATTTTCACAGCCCACGTGACCCAAAGTCATTCTGAAGGATAAAAAGACAGAGGCTGCCACCAGATCTCTGCCATGATTTTTCCACAGTTCCCAGCCTTAGCCCATCTGTTATTCAGCGGCCACATGAATGGCATGTGTCAAGAGAGTCATCACTGTGCAAACTGCCCAAAGAAATCAACCAGCCAACTTCCTTTTGCTTCCATGGCTTCAGCAATTGTTGCTGAGCTGGCCACCATATGGTGAATAATTAGTTTTTCGACCCCACTCCAGAAAAATGTTCGCTCTATTGCCAGGCATTAGCAATATGTGTGTTAATGAACAGCAGATGATGAATGCCTATACATTAACAAAAGTTGAGATTTTCTGGCAGCAAGCTGCATTCACCACAAGAATCCCGATGACTCGTAAGGCACTGAATGATGGATGGCATCAAGTCATGGCTAAAATGTACAATTCTACCAAATTTCTCAAACACTAAAACAACTTTGCAAAAAAACATCATGCTCTTCTCATCTTACTACTCTCTTTTCTTAAAATGATGAATTGAACCCACATAAAGGATTGGCAATTTAGAGCTCTCAGACAGATTTCTTCTGTTCTCAGGCAATCGAGGTACATTGTGTACATAGCCAGAATGTAGGTTCCTCCTCATTTCTCTTTGTCTGAGTGCTTGATGCATATGAATTTATACTGAATACCCACACTGTACAAGCTCCTCAAGGAGTCGGTCCCAGACCTCTGTGCAAACACTCACCTCCAAGGACCTAGGCTGGTAAATATGTCTGATGCTTCCATCAAATGAACTCATCTAAAAATCTAAAAGCTCAGCTAAGGCCTCTAAGCACATTTCACTCCCTGAAGTGATTTTTTTTTCTAGCTCTCTAATTAAAAAGAGATCTCACCTGCATTCCTCTATAGGATGAAACATCCCCATGTTGTACAGACATCCTGAACTGGTGATCGCATTCAGGAAAGCTGATGGTTCTGGCTATTTTCTGCCATAAATGAATTCCCCAGTGCACACCAAAGTTGTTTTAAAATAAAAGCAACAATTTACAATCAGGCCTGTAGGTAGTTAACTACTGCTGTTGAAAACAGTTACAATTCCGTCATATGCATTGTGTATAGCACAGAAATGCACACTGTAATATGCATCACAATTCTAGTAACAACAGGCAACAACCACTGTTCAGAAAATAGGAGATAGAACAAGCAGCTGAGACACCTCTGTTTCCTTCACAGAAACCCCATTCAGTGGTGAAAGGCACAGAGCAAACCCAGGTGCACAGCCTGATCCCTGTTCAGATCCTGTGATTGTCCCTGTCAAACCTCAGGCAAGTTGTTCAACCTTGCTGCATCTCATAGTCCAGCTGGACCACAGAAGTCAATCAGAGCACAAAAGTTAGCTGTGCACAAGTCTGAATGCACCTTCTGGATCTGACTAGCAGCAGGTCTTGAAATCTCAATCTGCACTTGCTATCTTATCATGTGTTCAGCACTAGGCAGGCAGTTTTTTTCCCATAACTAACCCAAACCTTGGACACAGACAATGTGCACAGGCAGAATCAATGGTTTTGGTTTTTTTACTTTCTAATGAAATGATAGCAGTTGCAGATTTAGCTCCTTTTGGTTCAGTCCAGGAACTGATTGTTACATTTAATTTGTGCGTTGAATAGAGAAATCATCATCTAGATGTTCTCCTACACCTTGTTGATCAAGCAGGAGTCACACTGTTTAATTCATATAGTAGTATGGCCTATGGAAAAGTGGATTTTGTCTGCCCAGACTAGGGCACCTGTTCCCTGTTTTTTTTGTTTGTTTGTTTGTTTTCTGGTTTTGTTTTTTCCCTTCACTACCTCCAGGAGTTTTAAGTTTGTGGTTGCATGGGGGCTGCAGAATTATAAAGGTGATTTCACTGATCCCTCAGGTTCCCTGGTAGGACCTTGACATAGAAAATACCCACATAGATTTAAATATGGCCAGTTTCTTTCAGTAGACATTTTGAGTGTTTTGGACACTGTTCAGTGACTTGAACCTTCTGGGAAAAGTATTTCAATTTTGATTAATGGGTGGTAATGACATACAGAGAACACAGATAAGAATTACGTCCACACAGCAAGAGGTGGAGTGCCAGGACTTGGGTCTGAAGCTCTGGTCCAGTTTCCAGGCCAAGTTTGAGATGAAGACTGATAACTCCTGGGTACTGTTCCATGACTCAGAATATAACAGACAAACCCAGTTTAAGGCATTCCTGTCCTCTGTGTTTATCTGCCTTCAAACTGCTTCCACCACAATCTCAGCTGTGCTTCGTCAGAGAAATATTCTGCATTAAAATAACAGACAAAACACTCCGGAACTCCACCACAATCAGTAATTAGCTAAGACACAAGGTGTACTATTGCAATTAACAGCATTCGTAAGAAAGGTGAGCAGTGCTAATAGACATGCCTAATAATAACGTATTTGGCCAAGGCCTTAGACAGTTATTCTATTGTTTATATTAGTAGGACTTTTACCTATACAAAGTAGAGAGAGAAAATGTCAACAGTTATTCCCTGTTATTTGAAACTCTGAGGACTTTTATATATTATCTAAGTGAAATTCTCCTTTGTGATCAAATTGATATAATTTGCACTCAAAGCAGTACCTAATTCTCTATAAAATTGCTTGCCTGGTAAATAAATTTCAATTTTAAAACACAGGTTATGACTGCAAGAAGGTAAAACTAAAAGGAGTTTATGATGTACCATCTTTGACAATAGTTGAGGTAGTGTTTAAAATCAAGCTCTTCCGTTCTTCACACAAAGCTATTCTTCCCAGAGTTATAACATTTTTTATCAACACAAAGTTTTTAGCATTTTCTAAATTGTTCAAGGAGAGGCATTCATCACTTTGTGGCTGTCACGTTTGAGGGCTGTGACCATTCACAATGGATATTTTAGTGTCCCTAGCAAGCTGGTAGGTTTGTCCCTTCACTTTGTGACATAGCCAGTTTTCCAGCACATGTAAAACAATAGAGTGTACTAGCTGCCAACTATCACAGAGATTTTTCTAAAATTTGAACAACCTACAACATCAGACCAGGAGACCAACTATAGCAGCTACAAAAGCTAACTGCATTTTACTGAACAAATCAACAACTCAGATTTTCAATCCCATTCCCGATGAATGAATATTTACACACATATATATATATATTTATTTTTATTTTTTATCATCCTGGAAAATTACAAGGCAGATTAGGTGCCTTCACCCCTATGCACACAGAGGGCTCTCCAGTGCTGATAGGACACTGTGAAAATACAGAGCCCTGCAGAAGGCTCTTAAAGAGAAACTGCCACGTTTTATCTTCCAGAGATAAAAGCAGATATAAGCGCACACAACAACAGACGGCCTAAAAAATGGGAGCTGTTATGAATGCTGGCTCAATAACTACAAGAATAAGGGGCCAGTCACTTGCAAAGTGCCTCCAGTTGCTATAGGGCAAATATAGTGACATTTTTCTAAATACCAGCCTTTGAAAACACTTCAGATGCTACAAACAACCAGGAATATTATCATCTTGCATGTCAACAGTAATAAGAAAAAGTCAGCAATTTCAATGACAAATCTAAAATTGCACTGTTTTGAGACAGTTATTTTGGTAATACCTGTGGAACTCCATAGTGCTTTAGAAGGTTTCTAGAAATGAGGATATGACGTAAAACGTCTATACAAGTGGAACCACGGCTTTAATTTTCTTCTGCAGGGTCTTCACTTTTGTTAATGACAATTTATATAGGAGGAACACATCTTGATTCCAAGAGGCCAAGAAAGTACATGGCAGGGATATCTGGAAACGAAAAAATCTTATTTGATAACCAATTAAATACAAAATCAGTGTAACAACATGAATGTGGAACATCTCATGCTGTTTTATTGCCACTCTTCAGGCAGAAATAGAATTTAAATAATTGGTGTCTAGGAAATCTAGGAATGTGATCCTTGTGAGAAGAATAGAAGGAAGAACTAAGTATTTTTACTGTATTTATGGGTATGGGGGGCAGCAGGGGAGGAGGGGATCAAATCTGACTTTAAAATGAATACCACATACCCAGAATAAAACACAAAACAGAGTATTTATAATGAAGTTAAAGTTTAAAATATTCACAGAATAACTGTAGGAAACTCACTCTGTAATCTAAAAAGTTTAACTGTTTTCCAAAACTCAGAGGGATGGAATTAAGATATCTTTAAAACCTGCATTGAAAATCTGTGGAATATCTTTTTCAGCTAGACCATGAAAAAAAAAAAATCCTTCCATTTCAAAAAGAATATCTTTAAAAGTCATTATGTAGTTGAATGATCTTAAAAGGCTGCATAGAGGCAGCCAAGGAAAATTCCTGACATGCATTTTAATGGCACTGGTGCAGTGGCATTTATAGTAGTGTTCAAGATAAGCAACGTGAACGTATACCATTCTTTTAATTTTTTGTAGTTTATTTACCTATCGTTAGGAATATTCTATCAGTTAAAGAATGCATCTCTTTAAAAAATGCAGGTTTTCCTAAGTATTTGTCTTTAAAATACTGAAATATTTCCCAAAATAAAGGCTTTGAAGCAAAAGGGCTAATACCTTTGCCCAGATGAATCCAAATTTTGCCAAAGAGGGCTGTGCTGGCACCTTGCCAGGAGCTTTAAGGCTGAAGCTAATTTGCATGAAATGGAGGAAATTGCAGCTGCCCTCAGACTTAGTATGGAGACACAGACAGCCCCAATTGAGACAGAGCATTGCACAATGGGATTTGTGAATACAAACATGCCACACTTCCTTATTTAAGATGAAAGTAGCTATAGGCAACAGAGTAAGTCTCCATGAAAGCTACTTAGATACCTTTACCCCCACCTTTCAGGTCCAGTGACCTCATTTCAAATCCAGGTGGGGGCTGTCACTGGACCACAAATGGAAATGAAAGTTGATTCCAGAAGACAACCACTTTCAGAAAAAGGGTTTGAGAATAGGATTAAATCCCATTCAAATACACTCCTGGAAGAGAATACAACTCAACACATTCTTAAAAGCACTTAAAAATTCCTGAATTGGGGCTTCAGAAAACCCCTCCTATTCATTCCTCGTTGTCACCTCAGGACTACATGAATCACTGAAGATGGATACAGGATGCTTGCACGTCTGTTCTGAGTAAATCTTGAAAAAATGCATCAGATTATTACTATTTTGATCATACGGACAGCATCACATGCTCTTCACATTAGATATCCTCTTAATGTTATTTTCAAGATTTCCACGAGGTGCCTGTTTTGGTTGCTTAATTTCACAATTTAATTAGTTAAGTACTATTGTTATGTCTTCCAGTGGAAGAAAGCAATATTGCATTAGGTTTTCACCATACTCCTCATCCTGCACACTGTTGGGTTGGTTCTCAGAAGTACAGAAAACTGCTTAATGCTGGAAGAAGTGCACAGACAAGTACATCACAAGAAGTTATACGAACAAAGACAGTCTCAAATGCTGAGCAGAAGCACACGGGCTGCAATTCTCAGTAACCAGAACTGGCATTATCAGTACGTCAGTATGATCTTGCTATATGCCTTCAAGAGGATAGGTTGCTTCTTTGCTCCTGTAACACACATTGTGTCAGAACAAAGTCCCAGCAAAATCACACTCTTCCCTTTCTTTCCTGGTTCTAGCAATTAGCTTATCCAGTACTCACTATTACACTGAATATAATCACTGTTCCAGTAAAAGAGGCCATTTACAGTACACTCGATTGTTCACTTTTTGGCATGTATTACAGAGGGTGTGAGGACTCTTTTTTGTAAAAGGAACACTCACCTATGATTTAGGTTAAGGCTTTTTGCTCCCCTCTCCCTCCTTCTCTTTTTTCCATATCCCAATCTGTGATAGCTTTAATCCAGCTCTAACCAGACACCCAAATCTTCCTATAACTTGCAAGAGTCATTGCTACCTTTCTGTAATTTTGGAATTCATCTAATGATGACGAACAAGGTCAATGGGGAGAAACGTGTAGCCCTGCTTCTAAGGTAGATATCTAGCACTGACAGCAAGGGGCACTTAAGGCAGTACTTAAGAGTGAAAAGCACATAGACTTTTTCCCTTTTATAAGGAATCAGGATAGCCAAAGCAAACTATGATTCTAATCAACACCTACAGACTGGACAGTATGCATACTCTAAAAACGCACAGATAACCTTCAGACTAACTGCTCTGCACCAGCCAGCAAAGTCCTACAGTACACACACACACACACACACACACACACACACACACAAAAAAAAAAAAAAAAAAAAAAAATTGAAAAGGTAATATGTATATGTCTGACACCAAGGAAATCACTTGGAAGGCTGTAGTACTAACTTAAACTTTCCAAGTTTAGGAGACAAGAACAACCTAAATCTAGTGTTGTTTTTCCTTCTGTGACTGAGCATATTGACGTTGAACTTCAGACAAGAAGACCAAAGAAAAACGTTGCAAGAATGCACGGTGGCAATGATTTTGCTATCGTCCCTTTCAGCTACAGTGGCATGTCAAATTAGTATTTAAAAAATAAAATAATAAAAAAGGAAAGAAATTGTCTCACCATTCCTGTCAGCCCACCCAAAATTGTCTTTGATGTGTTACAATAAATTCTTTTCATGTTCTTTACATGAACTAACTGACTAACGGGTAAACACTCAAAAGCTGTGAAACATGCCTCCAGTCAGACCCAGAAATACAAAGTTCGAACCTAACCTGGGGGAGTTTGTGGTTAAAAAAATAGAAAATAAAACTTTATTTGGACCCCAGGTTTTCAGGTCTTAAAAGAAGTCCCAGTTGTCCAAAACATTAAACCTTGGGTTGGCCTGATGAAAGGCAAAGTGCCTCTTACTTCCTTATTGTTGGGAAATGGGAAGAGAGTGTCTAGAGAATCACTTCGAAATGCATCTGTGTGAGATCACTGGAGGTCAGATATCATTTACTCCATCTCCCACTCCAAGCCAAATCAGTGGTACCTGTCCTACTCTTGACAGATTTCTCTTGAAGTTATTCTGAGAATAGCCATGGGCAGGGAGAAAAAAATACTGCCTTCTTCCTTGCAACAGCCTTTCATATTCTTGAAGATTCTTCCCTGATTTTCAAAGACTCTTATAATCCTTTCCATTCCAAAATGGGTAGCACATCTTTCCTGTGGCCTGGTACCCAAAACACCCCAGTAATCAGGGCTGAGCAGAACAGATAGGCTCTGTTCTGTGTCTGGCAGGGTAAGCCACATTTTTAAGTCATCATCTCAACCACTGCAAATTGTAGCTGTTTGCCTGGTGAATAGTTATGTAGTCAGTTTTGTACCTAGTCTATCCTAGAGCATGATACACAATAATTCTCTAGTTGCTTAGGAGAGCGTCACATCAGGTGTTCTCCAAAGCCTTAATAAGCTCAAAACATATAAAGTCTAACGCTTCTCATCTAGCAATAGAAAGGAATCTACACATTTCATTTATCATGAAAATACTAAAAAGAAGGAAGTCTTTTCTTTCACCTCAGTGGATCAGAAACATGTTTAGACAAGGAAGCACTACAGGATAACAGATAGATGTTTTCAATACCAGTCATTGGTTCCACTTTAGGCAACTGTAACTCTACAGCTGTTGTTCATGTTGGCAGTAGTAATATATATTCACATATCATCTGTGATTCCCTTGCCACATATCACATATACCAACAGCCTTACCAGTTCATCAAGGATATTGCACTCTTTTCACCACAGGACTTTGGCCAGCACCTAAGAGATCAAAGAAACATGCAAGAAACTTTATAGTGGACACTCCGGTGACACCAGTCTGTAGGGGAATATGTTTCTATATTCATCATTAATGAATGACAACTACCACAGAGTGAAAGAACTTCAACCCTATATATTTAAAATTCTGTTTATTGGGTGATTCTTCCTATGTAATTACCTTTTTTTGCTTTCAGAATTTCTTTTTACATGGAAAATTATGCTGCCCAACCTTGGAATCACTTACCACTACCAGGTAATACTCTCAAACAATATTTTAACACTATTGGATGCAAAATATGATAGCAAAAGAAGGAGTTCACACAATGAAACTGAAGAACAAAGTGCCACAATTTCTGTGATACATGATAAAAAAAAAATTAAAAAATGTTAAGTAATACAGATCAATTGTCCAACTTGATTCACTTAAGAATTTCTAAAATTCAAAGAATAAAGAAGGCTACAAAAAGGGGAATACTGGTAAAGCAGATATGCTATGAAAGTAAAATAGGAGCTCACTGCAGGATGCCTGGTGCTTGAAATTGGCCTTACCGGTGTAAAAGAGACTTGTTTTCAGAGCAGCATCTCAAAAGAAAAAGAAAACGGTGGTGTAATGCTACAGTCAGTCAATCAATTATGAATCTCTGGCAGAGGGGAAGCAAGTTGGACTTAGAGGAAGTAAATGGAGGCACAGAGAGGAAAGGAGTCTGAAGAACTGTACCCCATGAAGGTTAGGGGACACTGGATGACTGAAGTCAATGGGCACGAACCCTGGAGCATTTCGTAAGCCCTGGGTACAAACTGAGAGTCATCCAGCACTGTAGTAATGCATGCACAGATAGGACACTGCAAATAGTACACCAGGGCAGAGGCATGAGTAGGAAGGTAGGACTGGAAAGAATTTAGGAAGCTGGAGAAACAAGAAGGAATATAATGAGAAAGATGTTCTTCTGGCCACATGAGAAAATGTCCATTGCTGTATGGGAATAGAAACTTACTGTTTGAGAAAATTTCTGTGCTGGACTGATTTGTCGTGGCACCTACATTCTACGGGGCCTACAGCAGAGGAAGTGGTAAGCCTCACATTTACAAGCCCAAGAATAGGATGATTTTTGAAAGCAGATTTTGTAAAAAAAATACAGAGAGCTGGAACCAGTGAAGAGAGAGGGAACTGGACAGTTAGATGCTGGACACTGGCAGCTTATCACATGGCTTCACAGAGTTAACATTAGCATATATTTTTGCATGTGAGTGTATTTTAATGAGAAGTATGAGTCTGTACTTCCCAAATCACTCCTGCATATGAAAGCCGTTAGTGAAGGCTTTCTCTGAAGCTGGCCCATGCTCCAGTTTCCAGCCAGCCACTGAAATGATACACAAAAGTGCTTGTTCCACAAAAGAAGCCAAGTGAGAGCATTCCACATGTGCCGTTAGACTCACTGTTTGCATTGAAGCACAATGAAAGAAAAAAGTCCATGATTTAAACTGGATACGTCTCAGACAGAGAGGAACACTAGCACAGGGTTTAGGACACAGACAAATCTGCAGTGTACGATCCATGGGGAAAAATACAAGCAGCATACCTTATAGAGGGAGAGGTTTATAAAATTCCCAGTGCCTATGCCACTCTTATAAATGCTCCTTCTTTTGTTCCTGCAGGGCTCCAAAGAATAATAAAAGAAAATACAAAGCGGAGGAGGCACCACTGAGCGAGTGCAACAGTGTTTTATTAATCCATGTGATTAATCCAGCATGCTGAGGAAGATTCTTTACAGAATCAAAACGTTCATGTTTTTGATCCACATGGATTAAGGGAACACTGTGGCATTCGCTCAGTGGTGCCGCCTCTGCTTTGTGTTTTGGTTTTATTCTTTGGAGTCCAGCAGCAACAAAAGAGGGAGCATTTATATGAGTACAGCAGCATGGGGACTTGGATAACCTCCCCTCCCTTCCTGAAGGATGCTTCGGGAATGTTTCTGAGGGCTACATCTCTTGTTTGTGTCCACAGCCTGCTCTTGAGAAACCAAACTACTATCAGATAATAGAGGGCTGTTTCTGCCAAATCCTGAATGACAGTTGTGCTGCTGAGCAGTTATGCTATAAATCAGACACGTACCTGTGTAAAGTAAGCAGACAAAAACTAGAAACACTGGTTATATTCAAAATTTATGTTGGAGAGGAGGGGAAAAAAAAAATCAATGTAATTCAGTAGATTTTTTTTTTTTGGCAGAGCAAAGGACTCAGACATTGTACATGGGACCTGACAAAAGCCTTTAAGTCTACACTTAGGGTTAAAGCCAAACCCAGAGTAAACTGGCTTGCATTTATTTTTTTACATGCTTAAACGCTTTGCTGTACAGAGTCTGTATTTTCACTTGTTTGAACTAACAGTGAGTGCAACAGCAAGCTTCCCTGTAACAAAAACTATAGATTCTGACAAAAAAAAAAAAAAAAAAAAAAAAAAAAAAAAAACAGATTCTGAGTTCGAGTGAGCTATTCCAATATATTTCAAGGAACACTTATTTGCTACGCATCTACTAGAAGCATGCAAAAGTTAATAAACTCTATCCGGTACTGTGGCACCTGGCTCATTTCCTATGCCGGTGTCTAAACTTCGCCTTGCCGTGCTCAAAAGCCATCAGTAGTCTCTACCTCTATTTCTGACTTTTGCCTACAGGTACTACCATCCTCTTCATCCTCTTGTGATTTGCTTCTTTGCCACCTGTTGGACATGGCTTCTCCCTATTCATGCTGTTTTCATCAGGGGATGCTTTTCTTTAGGCAGTTAGCTGACCTTTCTAAGTTCGAAATGAAGAAACTTATGGTATCAAATAGATCAATTTTGCTGGCCCACGCCAAAAAGAGCAATTTTATTAATTCAGCACTAAATAGTAATGCGTGGATGTCAGGCACATGTGACTACAAGAAATGCTGTGCATTTGGGTGATTCACAGTGAAAGGAAGGAAGGCAATTCAGGGCATTACCAGGTCTCAGCTGGTGAAGAGGAGCAGTGACTGATCTGAATTGAAGCTCTGTAACTTCCTACGTTGCCTGTGTGGCTGTGAAGCACCTGGAGCCTCCTCTGTGTCTCACAGCTGTAACAAGAGACCACCTGAACATGTCTCCCGTACCCAGGCTTCCAGCCCCACACCACCACAGCTCTGCCTGGGCAGGCAACCATGGGGAGGCTCAGAGGGATGCATGCACAGTGGGAAAGGAGGGGGCTTTTCAGGTCCGTGAAGCTTTCCAAGAATGTATCTGACTGATTGTTCTCTAAGCATGGACTGGAGTTTGTTTTTTTTTTAATTATAAACTTGTCAAATTCAAGGGCTCTAACAAAGGCAAATCCTGGATAGAAGCATAAATCCTGCTAGAGATCTACTCAGTGCTCACAGAGAACACCAGAGCTTCTCAAAGAAACAGTCTAAATCTTTCTGCATTAGCCAAGTGAAGTTGTTTTCCTTGACATTGCTCTCAGAATCAGCATTGCTGTTGCTGCTTCGACTATTAAAAAGACTCTGTCTGAGGCATACAGCAAACATGGAAAAAGTAAACCTGCACAGTGAAAATTTGGCAATGTGTTCTCAGTGCCTTAAATCACTGATATTAGCACACAATTTTAACAGTAGAACATCATTGCCCATACTTTATAATTACACATAGAGATTAAAAAATAGCAGCAGTAATATCCGATAATCAATATATCAATAAAATATTTTTCATCTTATTCTAGGAACTAAAATGGATTTACATACTTATAAATGGAGAATTTGCTTAACATAAAAAAAATGAAAAATATCCAGAATACTCCAACTATTTCCTCTGTATTTTTATGCCCATAAATAAACTATTATTCATATCTGTTTATGTCAGTCTTCTCTTTAAGTCAGACATTCAACTTGCAAGCTATACTGATGCAGTCTGACAACATTTAAATACATTATGAATTAATGCCAGACAATCTTGCAATCTAACACAAAAAGCACATTTGAACTTTGCTCCATATATTGATGGAAATCATATACCTAGGCACAATTGCTCTGTCACTTTTTAAAAATACATTTCAGAAAATTCTCCCATCTCTTAGTCCAGAAGACATAAGAACTCAAGATTATCTGGTGGAGACAACAGACCTTGTAAAGGGATAAATTCTTCCACCCCCAATTCTCAACGTATCTTTCCAAACACCTATTGCTAAGGATTTGAGGCAGTTCCTAAATTTGAGCTTCTTATCAAGACTCCCCATGATGAATCTCTGCCCTCTCTTAGCAATAATTTGAGATAAACTGTAGCCCTCATTCTGTTGGGAGAAATTTCCAAAGCACTTGGCATTTGGCCTCACACCAATTCTCCTTTGAAGCTGGTGAGTATAACGAAAATGTCTTGCTCCCCACTGAGCAAACATTTGACCCTAGACTACTGGGAAGGAACAAACTGGACCTTCTGCTTTTCAGAGGAAGCTAAAAGGTTACACAGTCCCTCCTGCTGAGTCCTAACTACTCCAGGCAATATTCTTAAGTAGGTTCTGCATGCCGAGGTGTCATCATGGCTCTTTCCATGACATATGATATGGCATTCATGGAAATCAGTATGACATTTTTCTGGTGCACCTCCAGCGCATCTTGAAAATTAAAAATAAAAATGGAATTTTGGTCACAGTCATAAAGAAAAAAGAGAAACCATACTAAAATCTTTCTCACATGCTGACTGCCATACGGAGTAAAGGCTAAAGCTCCAATATGCAAAAAATATTTTCAAGATGGACCAATAAATGCACAGTATTGTCCAGAAGTGGGAAGATGAAGGTAGAAAAGTATAAGGTACTGAGGATGGCATAGATATTGGTACAGTTGCCCTGAGGAAACTAGCAGCCTTTCCTTTCTTGAGAACTCTTAATCAAGATGAGACAGCTGTGCCCCAATTCTATCATCATCTACCAACAGGTGATCTGTTCTGGACTAGGCAGAAACTAAACTAGATAATTGAAATAGTTCTTAGCATGAAACAAATGTACATTTACACAAATTACAACCATCATTTTTGAAAAAGGCAAGGGTAGCAAGAAAGTGATTCAATAAGCAACACATGATGCCTTCAGGCTGCTAATAATAAGCAAGAAAGAGGAATTCATTGCCATATGATGTTTTTTATCCATTCACAATTGTTGAAATTTTAAAAATTATTATAAAGAGGGCATGTGGTCTAACTCTGCTGAAGATCTATGTCACAAGATGATGCCAATACATGCAATACAAGAATAATTTTATTGTGCAAGTGTAGTGGTGTAGTGTAGTTACAAGAAATAACTCTGCTCCACTCTGAGCCCTTTTAGACACTAAACAGAGAATGTTTTTGAGCACAGTATAGGTTTGTGTGCCCACACTACCAGCATACATCTGAACTTCTCTTTGATGTTCAATTTTCTCGTCCAAAGCAGAGTCAGATAACAACAGACTCCACAGTCATAACACTGACAACTCCAACATCCTAAGTCTCCCTGACTGAAAACACGTATTTATTATTTAGGTTTTTCAAATGTATTCTTCTGAGAGGGAGAAGCCCGTGAGATTTAATTTTCCTTTTGAGCTCTAAGACCCTGGCGACTGGTGCTGAAATTAGGGGCACACAACATCCTCAACAATGATACTAGTCTGGGGCCAGACAGCTAAATTTCCTCTCCATTCTGTTTTCACTTTGTGAAGTGAAAAATGAGTGAGATTTAGCACATCTCTGTACCCGGTGTTTGAGACACCATCCTGCCATCCCAGAGCAACAGCATTGAAGTGGAAGTGCAGGAAGTATTTTCCAGCATAATCTGTTGTCTTCCAGGTGTATGCAAATGAAGAATTTCTAAAGAGAAGGAAGAAATACATATATTGATTTGATACAGTTTAAAATTTAGACAGGTTTTTCAATTAATCTTTACTTCTTGGTTTCTCCCAATCATTTTCAAACAAATTACTTCACTTCTGGTATTTAACACGGGCTTTTTAAGGTTAAGCAGTAGAAGTTGGGCAGAAGTAAGGCCAGCAGACTTCCAGAACCTACACAGACATCAAATGGCACATTGTGATGACTAATGGAGAATTTGTTTTGGTTTATACAGAACTAATGTTTACCAGATGCATAGCAACTCTGCATTTGACTTTGCATGTCAGCCTTCCTGTTTCTGCCACAGCTCTCACTGACTCCTTCCCCTGCAGCTTCAGGTAAATATCTGTAACTTCAGCCTGTCCCCTCTGCACTCCAGCCTGGTCCTTCACCTGCCCTTGCATCCCTCAGTGCTGCTCAACTGATCACCTGTCAGTACAAACATCAACAATAAGAATTCCTTGCCTATGTTACACACAGCAGCTCCAAGGTATTTACCCTGGGCACTTAACCCCAATCTCCTAGATAAGCCAGCAAACACTGTGAAAAGCCAAGGGAGGAGGTTTTGGCGGCAGAAGGGTTGAGGATCATAGGGTGTTACAGGATGGAGCTAGCAAGAGACATCCCTCCACCAGCCCCTGAAGGGTGCCTGCAGCCAAGCCCAGGTCTACAAGCCAGGCTCAGGATGTGTTGTAACACAGCTCCTGAGCTCCTCAGCACCATTCCACCACGGGCTCTAGTTCTCAGCATATAACATGTTCAAAACCATTTCCACTGTCTAGTTGCATAAGGATTCCCTATTCCTCTCTGGGTTCCCAAGTACTGCAATCCTGGCAAAGATGGCAAAAGAAAACTGAGACAACAGAGTGAAAAGGAGCACAACAGGTGACTTAAGAACTTCTAATACTCTCAGTTTTTTAATGAGCTAAAAACTGCACCCATGGTTTCTAACACATTTGAGAGCCTTCCATGGGATCAAGAGTTTTACAAAGTAGAGATTTATGCTCCTCCACAAGCAAAAACCAATAAACAAAAGGCGTTATAAATGGTATCTGCCTAATAAAAAATGGAAGGAGAGAGAAAAGAGCAAAGCTGAACAATCAAATGAACAATAATTCCCATTCTGTAAGTACCTTTTGGGTTCACATAATTGGTCCACAGACTTCATAGCTTCCCTATAGCCACCTTTAGCATCTGTTTTCCTTGTTTATACCCCACCCTACTCTGAATTAAAAAATTACAGCAAAGAGGCTTGGTGCAGGAAAAGGTAGTCTGAGAATTTATCACAAGGGATTGAACTCTGTTTTCATAATGCAAAGTGAAATGAAGGGGAAAAAATCAATGCAAAATGTAGATATGAGTATTTCCTGTAAAATGTAATCTCAAAAAGTAAACCATTATTATTGGGGAACTATTTCTGAGACTTCTTAATTGTTTTATTTATTATAAATGTTTCCTTGAAGGCAAAAAATTATTCCCCCTAGTAGCGCATAGACCTGTATTTCAGCATGTCTCAGTACTATGTTTCAGATGCATTCTTCCTTAGCCTTTGCTATCATCCTAACAGGAGGACTGCACTCTGGCCAACCGTACTGATGTCTTGGCAGTGATCCGAGAGACTCCACTGATGCTCACCTTTCCCACTAGCAAACAGACATCATTCTACCATTGTCGTTAAGCATAGTTATTATGTCACAACAAGTACTTTTCAAGAAGAAAATGACCACAAACATCTTTCAGATCTAACCGTTCGCCTGATTTCAGTTTATTTTTTTGCATAGTCGAGGAGAAGACAAGGACTATAGGACATGCAGGGTTAAGTGTGACTCATTGTAAAGAACGTGCCCTTTTCAATAATACAGCTCTTTTGATTAACTAAAAGCAAGGCCTTATATATTATACACAATCCTCTTTTTAAACAAGGCAAACTCCCACACTACAAAGATACTAGAACAGTAAATATTGATTTTCTTGGCTGATGGTACACCTCATGCCACACAGCCCACTCAAGCATCTGCTTGTTACCACAAGCTATTCCCTTTGTCAAGGGATAAAGAAAAGTAGTGTTATGTGCTATCGGCTGTGGATTGCAAATATTTAAAAGAAATAAATTTCTCAGAATGAAAGGTACCTTCTTTTGATTAAAAAAAAAAAAAAAAAGAAAAAAAAAAAAACACAACTATTTACTTTAGGCCTATGCCCACCCCTAACACCTGTACTTTCCAATTGTTTGCTTGCCAAGAACACAAGAACACTGTGGATTTTTTTGCTGGCTTTTTACTTAAATAACTATTTATTATGCACAAAATATCTATTGAAGATGTACAGTGTTTTACTAGAAAAGGAAGTTAGCCTGAAAATGCTGCAGAAAATTCAATCTATTGATAGGTTTATATGTATTCTGGTACATTAGCAAGTGCTATATATTTGCTATGAAACAAAAAGCATGTACTAAAGAAAAGGTTGGGTTTAATTTTGATCTCTTGCTATCACTTAGGTATCCTTACTCTTCCCATTTTGTAGCAGATTTGATGTTATATTTTGCTGAAAAAGAACCACAACAGTAAATACGGATGCAGATTTGTAATGCTGTCAGCGTGGAGTATGAGACATCAGGTAGAATAAAATACCCTTTTTAGTGTAGTATAGAGAATAAAAGTTACCAATGCAAATTAAAAGGTTATACTTAGTCTGGACAAAGGGGCTTCCACTCCTCTAGTCACAAAAGAAAATAAAAAAAAAATACACAGTGATTTACACAGCCATATATATATCAAATAATAATAATAACGTTACTGTGTTGAGCATTCAGAAACAAGGAGCCAGCAAATACAAAAGAAAAGGAAAAAAAAAGACAAAACAAAATCTCAAATACATGACATAGAAACAGGCATTTGCCAAATGCATCTTTAAAAAGTCTTTCATACAAAGAGCGAGGCCAGAGAACAATGTGTCATTGCCTGCCTTAACTATAGCATAGGGCTTCCTTATGGGTCTTCTCTGCTTTATTAATTGGATGAAAGAATCATAATTCAATTACTTAACGATTTATTACAAAATACTTTGCCCACACAAGATTTTTCAGCATGTAAACACCATACTATTAGGCTATCTACTATTACAGGCCTAGCATTTCAGATTTCATTAGTAAATAAAGCCAGGTTTATTTGTAATAAAGTTAAGCCCTTCCAACCACTGACCATGGAAACCAGATTTTGAAATAATTCAGATTTGTGTTTCTGTTCTTTCTAATTAAGGGTAATATCGGGAAGGACAGACAGTGGGTAGCATTGTTCAAGCACCATGGATTTAAGCAAGAAAATCTGATTATCAGCTCATGTCAGAAGCCAAGCGATAATGCAGCTTAGCATTCGTTTGGGCTTTTTCTTTAGCCAAAAGATAATTACTGTTCGTTAAGTCTTACGTAAGTGTATCTAATATCTATGGTCCTAAAAATTATGAATAGTAAAAGCACACAATGGGCAAAGAAGAGTTATTGTATTTATTATTTACTTGGGCTGCTCCATCATGGTAATTTCATTAGCCAGGAAAGTTAAACTTAATGTCAAACTATAATTTCTTAAAGGCCAAAAAGTTAAACATCAACTCTCATGCAACTGATACCAGAAGTTACATTTTTATCTGGACACAAAAGCCGTATTAAAGCGACGTCCAGCCCGTCCTGTGGTCTCTCCTCAAACAAAACAGGCACTGAGGCCAGCCGCAGCCTTCCTGGCCACACACTGGCTGTGGCACAGCTCTGCGGGCCGAGCATCTGCAGGGCATGAAAAGCCCCTCAGCTCCCACTCAAGTCATCTTAGTGAGCATTTTCAGTGGGAGCCCACTGAAGAGATGGCAAGGAGCTGAATTCATACTTAAAATCTTGCTTCGATAAACTGGGAGGCACCGGGGAAAGGCAATGCCCCAGGGTGGTGAAGGCACTGCAGGGAGGGAGTGGGAAGGGAGATTGCAGCCTGGCCCCACAGCATGTGTAGAGCCGGGGTCTGACAGAAACCTCAGGAAACTAAAGCAGCAGGGTACATATTTAGCTGCCTGGGTAAGGAGACTCAGCTTCCTAAAATCTCTGTAATATAAACCAAAAGAGAGACGTCTCTGGAAGAGGATTCAGAGCAGGGACCTGGCTCGCATGCTTGAATCAGCCCAGTGAAACAACTGTCTCTGCCCCTGCCTGTATTAAGTACTTCAAGAGACGAGTCTCTTATCCAAGTGATGTGCAGAAATGGAGAGCGTGGGAATACCTCCCAACAGGTACCAGCAGCTGCCCCCTCCCCAGCAGCCCTCTGCTGAGCCCCAAAATTACCCTCTGCTGACCATGGCTTGGGCACAAGGCCTGGGAGCCTAATAGGAGATCTCTACTCCTGAGCAACAGCAGGGTCCTGCCTTCCCACCAGGAAATAGCAACACTCCCCAAAAAACGTGGTCCTCTTCCCAATGCCCTGCTGACAACAAGCAATGCTGTTACTGTGCTCTCCTGCAGAGGTTTGGGGAGAGCTCCCTGAGACCTCAGGAGGTGCAGAAAGCACATATTTGCCAGCCCCACAGACCAGCCACCTGTTGAGCCAAGGAGTGGATCCATCCGTTGAGCAAAGTCAGTACCAACCACCTGTATTTATCCCCAACCCATTCTTTAGCTCAAATACAGGCTTTAAAGGAGTTGGCATTTGCACAGTCACCTCTGCATGCAAATTCTGTACATGTTTTATAACAGCTGAAAGGGTTGGTAGGTATGACATACACCAGAGATGAAAAGTGACCCAACTGTACTTGTGGAGCAAAGCTACCTGTCAAAACCACTTGATATCCACAGTAACAAGGAAAAATCCTTCATGCCTTAAAAAAAAAAAAAAAAAGAAATACAGCAAGTCCACATTGTTATAATTAATGTCTTTTACTTCTGACATGGACAGATGTTGGGAAGAAGGTCTCTGCACTACAACCCTATCTCAAATAATACTACAGTCTCATCCTTAGGGGAGTTGTACTGACCTCATCGGAAGTGAAAGAGGCTGATTGCTGACCAGAATAACATCTTGCTCAGCTTGCATATCATGCTAAGAAAGATGTCTCCAAGACAAATGATAATAGACAACACAGGGTCTCTAAACTGGATCTGCCCAGGGCATGATTCAGCATAAACTGTCACACCTGCTTGAAGTGGCAAATCAGTTCACTGGCAATTTCTGTTCACCCCTGGGGAAAAAGAAATAAATTTGGCTAATGAAAGCAAAGCACGAGTAAGATGGAAGATTTATATTCAAGTAGTAAGTCAAGCATGCTAAGAACTTACTTGAACAAGATCATCGATGAGAAATAAAAGGAAAAAGCTTATGTGTCCCAGCAGGTGCAATAATTCTAGCTGCCCTGTTAATGACATGTATCAGCAATTAGGAGACAAATAAATAGAGGAAAAGAAATACTAAGGTTGCCCATAAAGTAAGTCACTTCAAAACACACGCAATTTTCATGAATAATTGAATACTGTGCAAAGAAAACAAAATTAGCAGGCAAAGAGAAACACAGGTGTAATCATGAAACATCATCTTCTGTTTACTTTTTATGTGTACACTTTATGACTGACAGGGATCGTTTACAATGACTTTCATCATAAGGTAGGGCATAGATTTGGCACCTTTAAAGCAAATTATAATGGCAACAGCACAACTGCTAATGCAAAAATCATTTTGCCTCTCAGAATAGCTGTTGCTGGCTTTGTAACCATAGGTTTCTTTCATACAGAAGACAGTTCTTCAGAAACAGAGAAGTGAAGCACCATGGAACTGTCAGAATATTATCTGGCTAGGGATAAAGAGAGAGAGAGAGATTAAGTACCAGAGTAGCAATAGGACTAGGAGATGTGGCTTAATTGCCCCCTCTCTGGGGGCACCTACCTCTCCTCCATCAGCAAACAGGAAAAGCTCTCCTGTAAGCAGTCAGACCGTGGCATTGACACAATATTCACTTGGGCTGAGCCAGACTGTTGAAAATGCCCTTGCACAGATCTTTTTTTACTTCAGTACAATGTGACAGAGCAAAAAAATAAATATAGGTCTCCTGAATCACCTCGTAAGACTTCAGCCTGTCTGCCAGATCCAAAGAAGAAATAGTCGGGTGTACTCCATAACTGTTCAAAAGAAACTCAGTGCTAGCACTGCTGCATTGCAGAAGTATTTCAAACTGTCTGCTGTCACCTGCTAGACCTCCATCTGAAAACTGCTGCTTCAGAAGGTAAAAAAAGGTTGACTTGGCTTATTTAGGACACTATAGAAAAATTGGTTAAGAGTTTAAAAAAATATATAATAGAAAAAAACCTTTTAAACCCAAATAAAATTTACCTTAAGGGCTGATTAAACTACATTAATTAAAACTTGTTAGCCAAATAATAATTATGAGAGGATAAACTGCAATGACCAGAGACACCGATGCTACTGGTACAGATCAGTGCATAGCCATGGAAACTTTCAAGGACCTCTCAACCATTACCTGGAGGTCAGTGTTCTTATCCTAAGAGATGGTTGGGCAGAATCTCACAGTACTCCTCTGTCATGAAGCTCCCAGCTTTGCCCATACATAACCCCATAAAGCTCCAGAGATGTGTTTCTTTCCCTATGGTGTTTTGCTCATCTTCTCAGAGGTAAAGGGCACAGCCAGGCAGGGCAGGGCCACTGTGGCTATGCTGCCCCTCATTGCCCTGGTAGCCACCTCCTGGCAGTGGCACCATCTAGTGTGTGCTGGAGATCAGGGGGCATCCCAAGCATTCCCCGAAGCCAGACCACTCCATGGGGCTGGCTGGCTCCTCTCTGATCCATCTGGGATTTCCCAGCCTCTGGCAAGTTTCTCCATTCAAACTCTCTTCCTGTAGAAGAACCATTGGGTGGGGAACCAGCTTGTCCCAGCATGTGTTTCAGTATCACCTAATCTACTGCCTGTAAACGAAGCAGTTTGTGTGGCATCCCGCTGGGGGAGGACCAACGCAGACATCATCCATGATTTTGCTGCGTGCAGGCAGCTGACAGTGGCTGGGGGGAAGAAGTGGCAGCCATGGGTGAGCAGCAGCGTGGTCGCCTCACCAAGCAGCATCAGCCAGGTAAGAAAGCCTCACCTTGGGCATCTCCAGCAGGTTCATCACCAGGGGACCTCTAGCCCCAATGGTGAACACCTTGGCATGCAGCTGAGTCATTTGGATCATACAAATGGTTCCAGCACACTCAGAGAGATCATTTGCATGAGCCAAGTTACTCAGTGTTTGCAGGAATAGCCTTCAGAGAGGTCAGTGCAAAACAACACGATTTTGGAGAACAGTTGCAGTGTTTTGAATTGCCCTGGATAGGCTTTTTATCAGTCATTTCTTTGGACTTCAAAAATTATACTGTGTTTTTCAGGACAAGGCTGTATTTTTCATTACCCTGACACCCAGAAGCATTTTATGCGTAATATAGCCCATCTGAGGATATCAGTTTCTTGCTATCTACAATTGTAACATAACTCATTAACTTCACTATCTTCATATGTTATACTACTATAAAAAAGGTCATCCTTATTAATTGAAAAATAGTTGCTAAAAAAAAAATTGACTAAACATCTTTTTTCTTTCTCTTGCAAACACTCACAAGTATATAGTGGCTCATTGTTTTCCCTCCTTGAATAGATGTCTTTAAAAAGCGCAAATAAAGAGAATTAAATGCTGTGTCAAACTACTGGTACCGCATGTTTAAACACCTGCTTCCCTTCATCAGTCCTTCATAACATTGTTAAACGATAATTATACATGCTGATGAGTAACGAATCAAAATACTGTAATCTATCTTGAAAGGGGTTTTGCTAATATTACACATAAGGCATTAATGGGATATTTAGACTGTTCTTGTGAGAGAAAACATACCTTTGTATACAGAGAAAGAGAAACACCAGGAGAACTTACTGCATTTTTCTCTTTTACAGCTGGCTTCAAACATGGTTTACTACTCCTTATGCATTTTATATACCAAAAGGGTGACTTGGGGCTTTTTGCATATTTTAGTCTGAATATTACAGTTAGTTTCACAATTTTTGTCACAGTGACTCTGGTGTAATGAGAGCTGCCTCCCCCACGTCCTCACCTCCTGGCACTGCCCTCGCTCCCATGTGTGGTCCTGCACCATCAGCTCCTCAAGGCAGCAGCCATGCCCCAGTGCTGTCCAAACAGCTCTGAAGCTGGCTGGGAGAGGGATGTTCCTGCACTTCCACTCATCCGTTTAGCTCATGACAGTGACTTCTCTTACAAAGAAAGTCCACAGAAAGAGAAACTGGAACACTTTGTAACAGAGGAGTTAATGCTGCAGAACTCATTAGAACCCAAGGTAGTTTTGGCACTTGCAGTACCTCTTCCTAATGCACTTCAAAATTCACCGCTGAAGCAGCATGCACATTTGTGTAGCATGCAGCAGAACTTGTGAACTGTCTGTTTCTTACAGACAGTCTCTTCTGGGGATTCTCTCATGTCTAATAACAAGTTGAGCTCTCAGTGTAACTCTTCCTCAGCGGGTAAATAAACAGGATTTTCCCCCTTTAACCAGACATTGATTTTCCAGACACTAGTCAAAGCTTAACATTTTGCTACCTTAGCTTCTTTACATTTTTATATACATCAATGAGCAAGCTCAGAAGTTGGGACACCCACAGTGCATCATGACAGTACAAGAGCAAGTCCACCTCTACCCTCAGCAAGATCCTGAACCACACTACACATCTACCAAATACTGGGGAGGGGAAAACAAACAAACAAAGAAAACTAAAATGCAGAACTTTGATGGATGTAACTAATCATATCAATGGACTCTTCAGCGCATTCTAATTTTCTTGCAACTCTATTAACTTTTTATTAACCCTTTCAGTGTTTCAGAATTACTTCTCTCCCTCTTCACTAAGTATCTCATAGTCTTACTGATCCTCCTTTGCTAGATTTCCTTTTCATTCCACAGGTAGCAAACACCTTTTCTAGCCAAGTGTCTAATTGATTGATATAATAAAGTAAACTCAAAATAGATAGTTTGTACTGGCTTGACTTTTGACTTTCTTGAAAGATATAGCATTCCTTCTCCCAAACTACCTGGGTTTGTACTTTAGTCCCTAGTACTTTTAAAGTTACAAATACAAACTTCAGAACTCTGTGCTAAAAAAGTGTGAGCCACTAGCAGACAAGTACCTTGCAAAACTGTCTGCCTTTCAGATCGGATACAAAATAAATAATGACCTCTAGAGCATCAGCTATGAACACAGTACCTCTGAGTACCCACCTCTTAGGTGAATTTAAGTTTCTTACACCCAGAGGGAAGATTACACAGTTCTGCTGCTGTATATCTTGTTCCCTGCTGTCTATCCTCTTCACACCATATAATACGTAATAGCCTCATACAATCCTAAACTGCAATTTCATATCATTTTATGTTTAGAGGTGTGATTTTCTCTTGAAGAAAAGCTTTCCACAAAGAGCAAACAAACCATCTGTGATTTCATCATTCAACTGGCATTCCAGCAATTTGCCATTGTCTTAATCAATACTTCTTAATCTGATATAACTACTTCACTATCTAGAAAGCAACCCTAGCTCATGTTTTTTTGCACATTCACACAAATTTAAGACACTGAACATAGTGAACCAGTGCACTTACACAACATTAATAATGTTGGCTTTAGCAATCACACAGTCCTGATGGGATTTTCAAAACTTTCCCTTAATTTCAAAGGAAGAGGTGTTAAACCAAAACCAAAAAAATTTCTTTAAATTCCACCCTACTGTGCTTGACTAAAACCCTGTGGAACAATTTAAAAGCCTGAGCCCAAAGGAACTTAGGCAGGCAACAAAACAGGTTTAATCATGCTTGTCATTTACAGAAGTGTGAATCTACAGTAATTCTTGAGATGTTAGCAATTTGTGTCAGATTCAGTTGAATCTTCGTTACATCCACCTTGGAAAGTGAAGTTCAAGACCATAAAACAATCTTAGGGTAGGGACAATGAGGTTGTATTCATATTCTTTCTAGTTGTGAGGAAAACCATATGGTACTAGCAGAAGCAAAGGTTGGCCTCACATACAAAAACCATCCAAAATCCAAAGTCATGGAAACTGTTCTCAGTTATATCAATTGAGTAATTAATTCAAAAGGCCAATTACAGTTTAAGCATTGATACTTTAAATATTGATAGTAAAGAATCACCATTGCTGCTTCTTTTCACTATTTTTGATTCTGTATTTACAGCAGTTTAATATCCTTTAAAAAAATAATTGTGATTTCTGGGTTATTTGATGTTAAAGTGCATCCATATCTGCAACATGGTTAAAAGTCTTATAAAATAATACTATAATTATGTCTGTTGTATTATTTAATAATTTCTCCCAAAGCTTTTGAGAGTGAAAGATAACTTGTAAAACTGCTCAAGAAGCGAAATAGCATAGATCTCCAACGTACTTTCGTCCTTCCAATCTGAAGTAATATCCTTTACTTAAGTAATAAATTAATTGAGGCAAAGACCAGAGGGTTTTTGGTTTATGTATATCAGCCCTTTCCTAAGGCTTCCCCATGACACTGACAATCTCTTATAACAAAAGAGAAACATCACAGAACAGCAGCATGTCTTAGTTCTGTTCCTACAAGCTATACTAGACTGGTAACTACTGAAGAATATCCGATCATCCCAGTATAAAATTTCTATAAATCTTGATGGAATACCACGCCACTTTCTACATGCAAATGACTTAGAGAAAGAAAAAAAAAAAAAAAAAAGAAAAAAAAAAGTTGTGATGTTGTTCACTTATGCACTTATTCATTGCTGAATTCCAGTCTTTCTTTCACCAGCAGAAATTCCTGTGCCCTAATCAAGCTGGCAGAGTAATGTAGGACTAATAACAGCAAGAAACAGGACACAAATTCTCACCTCTGCTACGTGCAGTTATCAGGAAAACACCATTGGGAAAAGAAAAAGGAAAAAAAAAAAAAAAAGTGCTAACAGCCTTCATATTTAGCATTTATGCAATACAAACAGAGTGTAAATTACTAAATTAGAAGAGCAATGCTCTTCTAATGCCCCATGTAAATGTGTAACAGTACCAGTAATGTAGCAAAAGATTGGTCTAAACTGCACAATTTTACCTACCTAGTAACAGTGGCTGAGTCTCAGAAATAAATCATATTCTCTCAAATATTTCCTATATGCTGGCCTACAGCAGCTATGTAGTACTTTGATTAAGCTGTCCTGAAATTAGTGTTAAAATCTGCAAGCAACCCCACTCTTCTTGCTTGCAGACCTTGTGTCTCCACTAGGGGGTATTACCAGTATATCTATATTGCCATAGGCACACCAGCAATGCCTGCCTCCCCTCTTCCCCTTCCAGGGTCAGAATTTGTACCAAAATCAACAGGTTTTGTCCATCAGGGCCCAGCAGACTCCCTGAGGTTCTGCAGGCAGTCTGAATGACATTTTCAGGATGCTGCGCTATGGAGAAATACTGTGAGAGACTGCAAGCTCCAGTATGCCTTGGCCAGCAAGAAATTATTCTGTTCTAGGTGTTGTAGGGAGCCAGTACTTGATTATCATGGTATCCCTGAAGACCTCTGCACACATGCTCACTCTAGCAGTGTTTTGCACATCTCAAGGCTGTAAGACTGTGGACTTTACTTTTTTATGCCCCAACAGCTGGAAAATAGAAGAAAATGCTGTGTCTTACTTTAAGAGCAATTTATAGTGAACAAGCTGCCACAAACACTTGGATTATTTGTTTTGCAGAGGAAAGAACGGTATAGTAACAGAAAGGCAGGTGGGGAGTCTTCCCTGTGTTGGCCAAATAGAAGTGTGAGCCTACAGGGAAAGGTGATTTGAATTCATGTTAGCAGTTGTTCATTAGATAATTCCGTAGGCTGAACTTTTTGAGTCTACACCCTTTCTTTTCCCACCCAGACAGACTGTTTTCTTTGTGACTCTAGTCCTTATAAATGTGTGGCTTCAGGGCCAAGAACAACCAAGATCTACCACATTCAACACTGCAAAGAAAATAAGTGACAATTCACACCCCAAAAACTTTGCAGCATAGAGAATACAGACAGGGAGAAAGGTCTGTGGCTAAGCAGAAGAAACACCAAGCCAAGAGTCAAGGCACTGCATTAGCAGCAGGATAAGTAAGGTTAACAGCAACATTTGCAAAAAGTAGTGGGATCGCATCTCATGCGATGTTTCATCAGCTGCTCCACCAGCTTTATTCCCTGACACCTCTGCCCTGAAAATTTCATGGCTGAAGAGATGCAGAAGATGATTACAATTTGGGACTGTCTTGAACAAAGAGAAAAAAGACAGGATAATTGGCAATAGGGGCTATAGCCATACCTGCCTCTTCCTTCTACAGTGCTGGGATACCTTACTGAACTGCTCTCAGTGGCCAACTTGAGATTTTTGGGTTACACACAGTCTTAAAATAGGTTAGATGCTTTCACTGGGTGAGCTGCATGTTACACCTGAATAAAGAGAGGAGAAAGAGACTGGGTCCTGTTTTTCTGCTCACACAGACTTGAATTAAAAAAAAATGCAGCCAACAAATTGGCTTTTATTATTAGCAATGTCATTAATTATACCATTATTCACAGCTAGGAGATAGTAAGTATTAATTAGCAACAGCAAACCAACCTTGTCTTGGCTCCAATAATAAATATTGTTTCTAAGTATAACTTCCTGAAATATCTCCAGCCACATCAAGGTCGCACTACTCGTCCTTAGGGTAAAATGGTGCTTTTAAATTTAGAAACATAAACTAGATTCGTTTATATTAGAGCAAATACACTAAAAATACAGTAAAAAAAATATAAAAAAATAAAGTAACAGTAAACTCGATATACTTTGTTTTCATTTACCTTAACGTTTCTTTATTTGTAGTGTAAAAAGGACTTTAGCTGCAAGGAAAACGAGGTCTGGTAGCTCCTCTGCTATATAGTAGTTCATTGTATTCACACACCAGGAGATGGCAAGCACTTCTGCACAGGTATAGCTGACATGGAAACAGAAGAGAAACATGCAGGTAACAGATCCTTCAGTGAAGGTAAAGTTCAGACCAGCAGGAGACATCGTACCAAACATCTCTTTCTTCAGGCCCTCACAGAATTTCACATATTTCTCATCTTTCACTCTGGGCCCCAATGGAAGGGTCTGCTCTGGGGGGACATATTCAGACACAGACATTTTATCACCGCCCAGCAACACCCATCTGATGCCAGCTGCCCACTGACACTTTGTCACCAGGACAGCCCCCCACTCTGGCACACCAGTAGTGCCTGCAGCAAAAGTTGGTACCCACTACCGTGGTTGCAGCAGGTAGCTGGCCTTCACACGTGATAACCTTATGTGTTCAGCATAAACCTACCATTTATACTCACAGCAATGGAAAATATTAGAGAGTATATTTCTCTATTCAGAATACTCTGGTAAATTCAAGCAAGTGCCAGTGCTGACCATGTCAGAAAGAAAATATTTCTCAGTTCAACCATGCTAAATCTAATGCTCACATCAGCACTGTCAGTTCTTACATGATATTTTACAGGGGATGAGTCTGTAGATCTAAGGTACTGCAAATCATCTCCAATAGGCAGACCAAGGTCAGCTAAACCCTTTTCATGCTAGAATAGCACAGGGAAAAAAATGTGGACAGCATGTGGGGCCTGAGTTTGAAGAGTGTAGTGGTCACCACTGAGGGCTTACTCCCCTAACCATTCATCGTAAATAAGAAGGAAATTAGGACAATTAGAACAGTTAAAATGTAAATGACAGAAATAGCTGAAAACCTTTTTCTTCCAGTTCCTTCTTGTTTAAACAAAGCCCTAACGAGCTACAATCAGAGAGGTCTGCAATGGATCCATGGCAACGAAAAGCCCTGGCCTATGGCTACCATCTTTCCCAGCACACTGACATTAATTTACCAGATATACATGTACACATTTCAGGAAAAATCACCAGGCTCAAGCTTCATTCACTGAAAAAGGGGATCATTAGCAAATGAAAGAAAAAATATAACAGGTCAGCAATTTCCTTGATGAACTCATCTATTTATTTTTATTTGAAAGAGAAAGATGAAATTATTCTTGTAATTTTTGTGCTTTGTACCTCTAGTGAAGAGAAAATTGCACCTATAAAGCTGATTTTGATTCTTACACAGCAGATGAATAATAAAATCAATGCTTTGACATCTATGTATTCCTAAAATATTCTTCATAGAGTCATCTGAATAGCACATTAAATGCAAAAGGTGATAGTGCTAGCAATAGTTCTAAAAATTACACCAAGCAAGGTTTTATTTGTTGTTGTTTTGTGATGGTTTATAATCCTTGTGTGTGGAAAAGGGGTTATTTAATCAGTCAAAAGATCAAGAGCCATCCAGCAGCAGAAGAATACTACCTCCAAGCCTGATCGAAGCAGGAATTCCTAAAAACTACACAAGATGTGAATTACCCATTAAAACAAAAATCCCTGGCAGTTGTGATGGGGATTTTGGATATGCTGTATACTACTGATGTGGCCATAGTACTTATTAAGAGTTAAAAATCAGTTAACTTTGTGGGTGGAAAAAGGTCTATGATGTTTCCTGTTGGATGTTTTCTTGCTGTCAGCTTGTAGGTCTGACTCACCTGGCAGAGATGAGCTGTGTTATTCCATAAGTTCCCCATGCTACTTGCCAAGTTCTGTCCATCAGTCCAGGAACTTCTGTGTGCTCTGCTATCTCACCCTTACCCGACCCCACAAACCCTTCCTCAACTGCCAGCAATGCTGCTGAGTTACCTCATGCTGTTTTCTGTGGTCTACAGGTTACCCTTCTTGCTGTTGGGGGTCTTTCTCCTCCTTGTAGCGGAATGACAGGGTCAAAAATACAAGCCATCCCTATTCCTGTGCAGGACAGTCTCCAGTGAACAGAATTTGGCACAACAAAACGCCAAATAATCTTCCACGAATGGAGAACTGGTGCCAGTAGAGCAGAGCACGCAAAACAACACTGAATGCAACATAGCAGTTATGAGACTATACTTACCGTGCAGCAGCAAACACCTTTATCTCATGAGGTTATTCCACTCACACAGGCTGTGTAATAAGGGACAGCCTACAATGTATTTAAAATGAGGCCTATTATTCTTTGTTTCAGTTTTTTCAGGCTGATCACATCATTTTGAGATGAGACTTCAAAAAGAGATTTCAAAGAAATAACACATCTAAGGAGGTGTTATGGCAGTAAAATAGAAATTTGAGCTCAAGTTGAGTTTTGCCTCATACAGGTTTGCAGTGTGACCATGACCTGTAATAGTCAGGTTTCCTCAGTTGGCTTCTCAGCTCTGTAAATATCACGCTTGTCAACAGGTTCTAAAATTCAAAACTCAACTGATAATTTATTAGTAATTAAATCATTTAGGGCTAGGCACCATTTAGAACCAGACTTCCTGAAGCACAATTTCTACTCCCCAAGTCCTATGGAAAGATAAAGCATGGGATTCCTCCATTATATATTGGCTGACTTGCTTAACCTGCTCAAAATAATCATAAATAAGTAAAATCAGATATCTGGGACTTATCTTACAATTACTCTTATAGTAGGTTAACACACTACCTCAGTATCATTCAGGAATCATTCTGACCATAAGCACTCATAAGTGCTGCTGCTAGACATCAAACAACATACGTAACACACATCTAGTGGTTGTGCTGACATAGGACCCTAATCCTGGCCACTGTTACTACCAAACTACCAACATTAACTGGGAGCAGATAATGGTCTCTTGATGCAGCAATGACGCGTAAATACTTTCAGTGAGTAATAAATACAATTTACTGTCTTTCGTTGCACAAATTCTCTCATCTTATTTCATGTTGTAATTTGTTTGAAAGGTACATTATAGAGTCAATTACATTTTAACTGTATTGTGTTTCTTTTTTTTTTTTTTAATTGTCTGCAGTGTCTGACAAACAGCAGTCTGCACAGTCACTCTGGGGACTCTTTTTCACACCATTTATAATTAGGGCAAATGTGTTCTTTCTAGGTTTAGTTACCAATAAGGAGTAATTTCTTTATAGCTATAAAGAGCTATTGTGCTTGGGGTGTCCAGCAGTACCATGTTCATCACCATTATTGTTCAGTATGTTTGTAAAGTCCCTTAAAGGTCTAATAAGGCAAAGTAGGAAGGCTGTTGATGGATATCAATACAAACAATAAATGATATTTCGCTTCCTGAGCCCTCAGAAGAGCTATAGCACCAGCTCAAATGCTCCTAGGATCTCTAGGCCTCGATGTTACCATGGCAGAAGCGATAGCAAACAAAGAGCCAATGCTTTATAAAACAAAATGTGAAATACAGCCTAGTTATTATGGACATATAACTTCAAATAGCCAAAGCTTTTTGGCAGGCAAAGCCTTATAAAACAAGACAAGTATTATTCAGTGTTACTTATCTCTAAAGTATCTGTGAAAAGGCACTACACGTACATGCACACGTGCATATTTATATTTGGAAAATCTCGTATAATCAGGATTACTGAATTCTTGTAAGTCAAAATACAACACTTTAAAACATTCCACCATAGCCAAGATCTAAGAATTTCTTCAACCACCAAAATGCAGACAATTCTGGGGCAGGCGATACCAACCAGCTTAAGGAATTAACATAATGTACAACACTCATAGGGAGCAGGAAAAGAAAGGCACTCCTGGTAGAGGCAAAAGAAATGTATTAGCTAGAATGGAATTTGATCAAGGCAGAGTTTCGCATCTTCTCTGTGATAAGTTCAGCTGAAATTTAAACTACAGAAAAAGTCAGGACCCAGTTTTCTCTCTGACTGAAATAAGGTGTTTCCCAAAGCTTATTTCCCACAGGTCAGCCAATAGGCAGTGCAGAACTGTATTTCAATGTCCAAAACTACCATAAAGCAGATCATTTCCAAGAAAATCTCCATACAACATCAGCTATCAAAGCAGAGGTTGTAGTTCTATTGATGCATTCTTCCAATGCTGCTTTAAAAGCTCATAGGGGCAGATCATCCTCATAGGGATTAGACAGTATACAGCAGCTGGGAATCTGTGGTCAAAAACATGTAAGACCTACTCATTCCCACTGTTCTGTAGCCACATGGATACATAGAAGTACATGCAATAGTATTATCTGGTCAAAACCTACTTAGTATTAAATTTAGCACTGATTTCCTTTTGAGTGCTCACCTGTCTTAACCTATAGTGGCCCACAAAAGTAGGTGTCTGGATGGTTGGCTGACAGTACCTCACACTTCTATAAACAGAAATAAGCTATTCAGTGGAATTATTGTACATCTCAGAAGCATATGCCAGCTACATATACTAATCCTGCATATTCAAATCTCTTAAACTGTAGAAAGGGATCTAGGAATGCTCTTTGTCAGCCTGCCTAGCCTCAATTGGTTTTAAGAACACAAGTAGTCTGCTAAGTAAATGAATCACAGGCTAAGGATAAAGCAGTGGTTACAGGTTGTCTGTCTTTGTCAATGTCGTTAGCATTCCACCCAGAGAGAAGCCACCTGCAATACGGTTCTAGGGTTTCGCAAAAGTTTGACCTCATCACATTTCAGTTGGTCTAACATACAGGTATGATTTCTTTGTAGATTAAAGAAGTATTGTAATCAACATGGAAAAAAAAAAAACAAACAAAAAAAAAAACATACTTGAAAGTAACAAGTAGCTCAGATATTCATTACTAGCCATTAACCTGATTTTCTAATGAATACGACATTAGGCATTCATTAACAATCATTTGTGTTTATGTGGAACAGTGGCTGTATAATGAAGGTTGATAAATGAATAGAAATGAAACGAGGGAATTTTGGACACTTGTAAAGCAATTAACTTGTTTGGCATTAATTACATATTGAAAAGCTAAATCAAGTACATTTGGAAAGCCACTAGGACAGAGACAGACCAAGGGTAGATATAAAGACTAGATATAAAAGAAAAGCTTTATTTCTTTTAAATAAAGAAATACAGACAGAAGTATGGTATTAATGACAAACAAAGTCCATTTCTAGCAAAAAGAAACCGGCTTGCAGCCTGCATGTTAATAAAGAAAAAAGTTAATGAAAAGTGAAACAATGAAGCCAATAAAATAACCCCTCACAGTTGACAATGAAGTGCAAACAGGTGGTGTACTAGAGGGTTAATGTTTTTGTTTCTTAAAGAAAGAGCCATACAAGTGCCCACACACTTGAATGTATGCTAATAAACGAAACCACCTAGCAAATTAGATGCTAGAAATGAGGGAATATGGAAGCTCATTTTACAGTTACCAGGATGCATTCCCTCTAATGAGTTGGTAACCTAATCTTTCCAGGCAGTTCTTACTGCACCGTTTCTGCTCCGTGTGGCCCCAGCCGTGAAAACAGATGCTTCCTGTACCCTTCGTCTGCTCGGAGATGCATTAACCGGCAACTCAGTCTCAGCAAACATCATCCCTATGCCTCTTTTGCAAGACTGGGACATACACTATTAAACAACAGGGGCAAAAAGAGGACAGAGAAAATGGAATAGTAAATAATGGGAAATTTTTGCTTTGCTGTGATTTGCTAAAGAGGGAGGGAAGGGATCCTCTCTCAGCAAAGGAGGAAGGGTCTCCTGTGGTATACTTTATATACCTCACCTTGTCCCACTGCTCTTGATGAAGCAGTACCATTCACTTCCCCTGGCAATACCCAGGACAACCTCCAAGTACAGGAGCTCCCCTGCTCTCACCTGCCCAAAGGGGGCTGCTGTCCGAGCCAGAAATGTCTGCCAGCACAGCAGACCTCAGTGGCCAGACACGCTGAATGGTTTGACCTGGGAAACAAAGTGAGACACTGCAAACTGAGAGCCCCTTGTGCTATGGCAGCAGGTGGCAGCTGATGAGAGCTGTCCCTCTGTTGAGACATCCCTCCCCTGGCAGCGTGCCGGACCTTCCCTGCCCAAATCAGTGACCTGGGTGCTGCCAGCAGCCAGCCCGTGCCATTGAGAAAAGGATAGGGTTTCCCTCTGCCTGTTGCTCGTGCAGGAAAGCTCAAATTTTAGTTTTGTCTCCATCAAAGACTCATACAGATGCTCACACATCCTGAGGAGCTAGATTGAGACACGTGTCAGCAATGCCTTCTGTTTCAAAGAGGTTCAGCAAACACCATGTACAGAACCTAGCTCCATTTCCAGGAATCGTTAACAGTCCTTCCCTCCAGTCAAATGTTCTGCCACTGATTCCACTTACAAAATGCCAATATAATCAAACTCAGAAAAGCATACAGAAGATTACTTATATCCAGATATTTCTGCAATTGAAAGAGCTTTACTTGTGACAGGACACACTTCACCTGACACATGCAATCTATATTCAAGCAGTATTCTGGTCTTGTATCTTATACCATGAAAAACTGCTTATTCTCTCGTGTGTTGCAAGCACATTTCCATGACAGAAGAATTAAAATCTCATCTTGTTGCAATTAATCTTGATTGGCCTCACAACCAAGCTTTGGTGGATGCATGTTCCATACTGCATGGCTCATATCAAAGACATGGACTACCACAGACACATCACCATCTCTGTAGGAGGAATCAGATTTTATTTAGCTTGGACCAAACTACACATGGCCCTAAGTAGGAGTAAATTCATTTGATATTTATAAAAAGTGTTTTGAACTTGCTTTTTCTCCACTGCTGTGGTTCTTCAATGCTAGTTGAGAAGCCTGGTGAATCTTCAGAAAGGACCAGCACCACTATAGGAAACCACAAATCCTTAACTAACATATGCTAACTTTTCTCCTAGGAACAAAAGCAGTATCTCTGTTGTCCCCTCAGCAGAAAACACCAATCAAAGAAGAATCTTTTCAGGAACAAATGTTAGCCAGGAACTTCAGTTGTGTTTAATTAAGTTCTTCCGAAAGAAACTGCATGCTGTGGCACTGAAAAGGTTATCAGAGGTCAGCTGCCTGCCATGACTTTGTGACCCCAAAAACACAAAATAAAAGATAGTGGTATCCCTGCTGGTAAGATTGGCTTCCGCATTTGTTTCCCTCCCTTTCTGCTTTAATTTAATAGCAATCAGCACAATATGGCTGCTTTTCTTCGAACAATAGGATGGGCAGAAGTTAGATTTACAGCACTGCAAGGGGGAAAGCAGGAAAGAAGGGAAGCACACTATGGCTCTTGATCTACAATAGGAACATCACTTTGATACCCATAAATAACTTGCAAATCTACTTAAGATTCATTGCTGTCAAGAGCAGACAGATGTGCACCTTTTTAAAATTTAGTAATACCTTATGGAGCCTCTCAAACACACAACTGTTAAATGAAACAACTACCTTTAAAAATGGAGGATAATTCAGTGTATAGATCCATGCTGAACATATAATGTATTCTCAATATTTCTCCAATCAGTTACAGAAGAGATATCCTCACAGATATATGAATCCACATTTAATCCACCACTACAGCAAGAAATACTAAGTAGGTTGAGAGAATCCTAGCAGATTCCTCCTCAAGTCTCTTCAGTCACAGCAAATATGAGGCTACAGTCCCTGAGATTACCAAAACGAACAAGAAGAGATAGACTTTGACCTGAGGTGTCCAAAGGAAAAGTCTGTGCAATTCCAAAGATTTCAGAATATTTATTATAACACTACCACCCCATTAATATATTTAAAGCACATCAATATTAATGATATTGCATCCCAAATTTAGTTTCTCCTTTTAGAGATGATAAGCTAAAATTGAGTTGTTTAACCTCCAGATTCTGTTTAATCGTTTTTGATTGCAAGATCTTTAGAAATTAAGAGCTAACATTTCTGTTATTGTGTGAGAATTATTGCGTAAGATGAATGGTTTCTGTTTGTTTGTTTGTTTGTTATGTTTTAATTCTTTCCAACCTTTTCACCTATGGTCCCTTCATGACTTTGAGAATTTCTCTGTCTCATTCCTGCACAGAAAACTGTCTTCTTTGCAACATTTCCATCATAGCAAACTTATTAGCAGCTTCCCTCAGTTCCAGCACAGGGTGGCATCCATGGTCTGGCTGATAAATACCCCCATCACATAAAATCCTGGCCTCATCCAACCCTGTGGCAAAACTCTCATTGACATCAGTGGGGAGAGGGCAGCCCCCAGCTTTTTGCTCATAATCAAGCTCATCATCTCTTGTTCTCCAGACCCACCAGTCTGCTTTCTACAGTGTGAAATACTCAACTCTGCTCCCAAAGCAAGAGTGGAGTCCAGGAGGCTTGGAGCAGCCTGTGAAGGGGCAGCCTCAGCCCAGAGATGGAGCCTGAGGCCACTGTCACCATAAGCACCTTCCTAGCTGCTAAATCCTGTTTGTTCTTAGCAGTTAAGCCATTCACCAAAAATGAAGAAAGATGATTCCACCCCCCTTTTAGATCACTTATTCATTTGGGTTTGAGGAGAGGTCAAACAATGGGAGGATAATTCGCTGTAATACTGCAAAATCTCACACTGAAATCAGTAGGATTTTAGCTACATTAGGAATACAGTGTACTCATAATGTGAATATTGGCTTCATTTCTAACCTCATTAAATACAGAAAATACCTTTTATATTTTCTACATGTCTCCAGTATTGAATCTTGGGTCATTATCATGCTAAACAGCACAGACCAGAAAGTCAGATATATTATGGCAGGGCCTTGTGCTTTTTTTCTCAGTAATCCCTTTAGTCACAAAGTATTGGAACTTTTGTTTGCCAGGTGAATTACTCTCTAGAAAATGCAGTTGCTCTTCCAAGAGGGTATATCTCAATAACATACTGATTTGCAAAAAAATAAAAAACCCTCTTATCAATAACTGTATCAATTCCAGCAGCAAGCCCAGCTTCACAGTTCAGAAGTACACATTGTAAAGCGATTCACAATTAGAAAATCAGTTTCAAGATTAAAGTCATCAGAGGTAAAAAGACAACAACCTGCTGTTAGTTTTCTGCAGCAGCAATCAATCCTGTTCTTCTCTGTGCTTGAATTTTCTCTTCTGCTGAAACACTATAGTCTTGAGGCTTTAATCAATACACAGAGCAATTACTTTCTAAAGTAAAACAATCTTAGGTCAACGAAAGATAATGGAAATCATACAGGCAGTTATTCACATCTAAATGCCAAGCTTCTGGTTTCACTTCCAGGCAGATCCAAGTGACAAGGAGTACAATATTTGTTTTCCCTAGTAACTCACCGGGATACCACGGCATACACTTTCACTGAGTACAGTCTCCTGTGTTTGTCCTCAGCTTGTTCCACATAATTCAGTAAAATACACAGAGAAGTGTCACATCTGGATTTGTTACCTAGGCAGCAAATAAACTTAGTCTGAAACCTCACAGCAAAACACGCAGTTCGAAATTTTAACTAGTGCGGCAAGTGCCTCATTTATCAAACCCGCAAGGAGGAAAACAAAATACAAGTGAGCAACAGCATCTCAGTTAAACTGAAGTAGCATTGGGGATTTTCAACTTTAATTACTTTAATTTTCTAGCTCTTACTTTCATATCACAATTGAATATTGAACAGAACACTGGTATCTATTATACACCAACATGGCAACAAAGTCCCAGCCCTATGCAGGGAACAAACTAAAACCATCTTCATGACAACAATTACATTACATTAACAGCATAAAATGCAAATGGGAGTAGTTGTGGTTCTACCTACTGTATCAGGTCTTTTTAATAAAAATATACATTTTGGGAAAAAAAAAAAAAAAGCACAGATCATCTAAGTCAGGAAAAAGGTACTTAAGAAAAAGACTAAACAGTCCTCTACAGCTCTGTACTGTTCAGTGTAGAAGTTAAGAAAATGCATTTCATGTTTTCATGATGCTGGATTCAAGGTTATTTTAAAGATGCTTACAACATCTTGGGATTTATAAGACTTCGAGTCTGTAAGTAAGATCTTCAAGCTCACACTCACCTTGTTTAAAGTGGAGTTCTTTAGCACAAATTGCTTCAAAATATTTTTCCATAAAGAATGACCAAAAGCACCCTACTGAGCAGTTGGTCAGTATAAGAATTTTCTTGTTCCTCTGAAAATAATACATCATTCTTCTTCCCCACAGTAGAAGGTCATTTATACCTTGCAGAGCAGATGACTTGGTCTGCTTGCTTAAGAAAGCAAAATAGGTGTCTTTGCTGGTATACTTCAGAAGTGTATCTTAACCTTCTGAGCCGTGGCTTGAGACACAATGTTCAAAAGCTTCAGAGAGGCAGAGTGCAGTGGCAAAAATAAATAAATGCTAGACCGAATATTACCCACAGAGTGCCAGTGGTAGCCAAGTGATTTTTCTCAGGTATTTTTAACAAGAGTGTGAGCTCATCCTGTAAATGATAAACTGAATGAGGACCATATAATATTGAGGCCTGACAAAAGCCAATAAATGTGATTATAGACATATGGGTCGGTTATTTAAAGGATAGACGACAATAAGGAGAAACAAACATTTTGTAGAAGAAAAAATCAAAATTGTTCAGCATACAAAAGTTCAAAATACCACTACTCTTCGTGGTTAATGAAGAAAGAAGACCACTTAGGAAACAGACTATGTACTGGCATTAGTCAGAAGTGCTGGCAGTAAATCATAATTTCTTACCACTCTCAGGCCTCCATGTTGTCTTTCCAAGAAGAGTTAAGCAACCAGATCTCATTGCTGAGATTATCTAGGATGAACTCAGTCATCCCTGGAGCAGAATTCAAGAGGGTATGAGAGAAAAGGGAGGGTTATGTCTTATTAATAAAGCAGCTTACATCATCTCAGGCCGTTTTGCCAAGTGGTAAATTCAACTGTGCAAGGAAGAGATGCAATTACAGATCCATCAGCTTTGGCTCTGAACCTGCAAAGGATACGTGCACCTCCATCTCTAAGAAGAGCAGCGCCACTGCCCAGCCAACCAAGCCCAGATTAAGCCCATGGGTAAAACCTGGGTATATGTGGGACTCCGACTTTTTACAGCAGAATATTGATGTGGGCACCATCTGTATTGATATATTGGGATATCCTCAGAGGCCAGGAGGAAACACAGTAGGAGTTTTCCTTCCTTTCACAACCCAGAAACACTTTTCCTTTATTGTTTTTACCCCACAGACACTGAGCCAAATCCAGAGCCCTCCATAAGTGTGTGGGTGAGATAGACCAGTACCAAAGAGGTCCTGAAATGCAAACTGATCTCAGTGGAAGGAGGAGGCAGAACAGGTCTCCCTTTGAAGATCTGGCAGGCTTGCAATGCAAGCCCTTCCACAGCAGAACACTTTTCATCCACCAGCACAGGGTTAAAGAAGATGGACTACACTACCTACACCAGCATTTAAAATTTAAGTGTACTGATGCAATATATTTCAGAATAAAACCTTTGAAAATGTATCTAAATAGTATAAAAATAAGTAGTGTCTCAATATGTTATGAAAAAGATGAAGGAGAGATCCCACAAAATATTTATTTCTTGCAATTACAATATAATGATACTTCATGTTCACTACCTAATAAAAAAATGTACAATTTGTTAAATGTCAAGCCTTGGAACACATATTTTGAACTCCTGAGATGTAAGACCATTGTTACTTGCAAAAAAAGAAACAACTATGACAGGATTTTTACTGACGTAAATCAGCACATCTCTACTCATCTCATCATAGCTGTGCTTCTATGATGACCTCATAGAAAAGTTAATATTAATAAAAGTGAATCTTGGGGAGAGAGCTGTCCCAGGACTGTTTCAACCATGCCATACAATTTCGTAGCTGTGGCCTACACAGCGGGCTTCAAATCCCTCCTCCACCAGAGGAACTTGAATTGCACTGCCCCAAATCCTCACATGAGAGAAAAAGATCTCTTCTCCATGAGGGGAGAAAGGCAAGTTTTGCATGGCTTTTACTTATCTTATTCAGAATGTGATCATGTTTGGTTATGGTATGAAATAAATTTGAAATAAACTAAAATTTAAAGTATCTGCTAGTAAAATAGCTCCTATAAATAGGATGCAACAACCTTATTTTCCAGCATATTCATCTTACAGTTTTCATTCAAACCAGGGGTTTCTTCTGTCAATGATTTTTAATCAGAAATAAGTAAAATTGTGGAATTGCTATTGTTACATGGAATAACAATTCCCTATTTTTTTTTTTTCAGGATGACTTACACTGAACAAAACAAAACATAGACAACAGCTGAGCAAGATTGCATGGAAACTACAACTAGATACTTTCACCCCATGAACACTTGCAACTGTTAATCAGAGGCCATTGGTCTTCCAAAATGCCCTTCATTGGCCTAATTCCCAATTGATGAGTATAGGTGCACTGTAAGATACGATCAGATGTTTTTAATGTTGATGGAAAGATTTGCCATCACTGGCTGACTCTTTCTCCTGACCACAAGAGAAGTAAGAATGGAATCGATGAGTACACCAAGATAAAGCCATATACCTTCAACTCCACTTATTAATTCATAAAAGAAATCCTTGTCTTTCTTTGTGAAAGTAAAATGTTTGTTTCATACGAAAATTGTAAATTACAGTTAGAAAGTGGATTTGGTATCAGACCAATCCTTCCCATAAAACTGGATGGCTAATGAGAAGAAATGCTTCTCTTCTTCCTTCTTATAATCTCTTTTGCCATGATGGTTTGCACCAGATCAGTTTAACAAGAGTTTTCCTGTTGAGGATTCTGATCTCCTCTTCCTGGCCATAAGCAGTAGCAAAAATCTTCAATTCTTTTACCAAAATATTATCCGTTTTTCTTTTTATTGTTGTTCAGCCTTTTGAATGATCAGGTCTTTCCCTGATATCCTGTAGCTGCTTTCCTCAGAGCAGTTGCCACGGTTGGGGCACCAGGAGCATAACAAGAGGACTCTCCCTAAAAGATGGGCAAGAACAGCATGCCCAGTGTAGAGCCCTGAAATGCTGCGTGTGCATTGCTCTGCCAGGCAGGAAGGAGTGCAATCCATCTGTGAGAACAAGGAACCTCACCACAGAAACACATGTTGCACTGAAACCTAGAGCCACAAGGCTTAGTAAGTCCAAGGTGAAAATTCTGCTAAGAAACAAGAGACTCTAAGCCTGAAATAGGCTGTAAGACTAAAACTAAAATGTACCTGATAGTGAGAGTAATAGCTAAGTAAAAATCATATTCAAATTCTAATTCTGAAGCCAAGTGAGAAGGATTCAATCTTGTATTATATATGGTTCAATATGGGTATCCTAATTAGCAGCACACGATTTCTGATCTTGTCCTCTTTTTTTTTTTTTTTTTCTTTTCTTTCAGGAAACTCTCAGTGTCATCCTGATAAGGGACTGGAAAAAAAAAAAAAAAAAAAAAAAATTTTAGCATCAGCCGTTCATTCTTCCTTTTAATTTTTCTTTTCCAACTAGTTTTATATAGCAGCCATTCCTGGGCAGTATTTGCACAGCTTTTATTCCCTGTCTGAAAGTGGAGAGGATGCTTTGAGTTTCTGGTTTTGCTCATAATTTCACATTTGCAAAGTTTGTTCAGATCCCTTAAAACCTCTAAACCTATCTTCAAGCCAAAAAGGTACAGCTTCAGAAGGCAAAAGAAATAAATCTCTTTGAAATGCTAATGGAGTGGAACATTTTCTGTTATTTCAAGAAATAATCTAGCCTTTTGGAAAATTTGTAAAGGGTTTGCTTTAATGAAGATATTTTAATTTATGACATGCAATTATAGTTCAGTGGAAACAACACTGTGCTATCACAGCCTCGTTCCTTGTGCTGTGAAAATAGAAATACCATTATGAGAGAGACGGCTGTTTTTAGGAATACACAATGTTTCACTAGCTTTTTTTGAATATGAACAAAGAACCCAGCTCTGTGTAGATATTTGAAAGGTGTAGTTCTCTTTTTACAGTGACACTTCAGTTACTTTTCTTTAAGCGTTTTTAAAGGAAAAAAAAAAAAAGCGTCTAGCATGAGTCTGTCAGAAGCCTTGAGGAACTGGAATAAAAATGCATACAGACAGCACAATACTTGGTATTGTACCAGCGGCCACGCGCGTGACGAAAAGCCTACCTAGAGCATTAGACTAGGTCTGGTAGCAGAGAAAAGACATTATGCCCAAATATTGCTCCTCGAACTGAATTATGGATCTGAGAACATTAAAAAAAAAAAAAAAAAAAAAAAGGAAAAAGAAGGAAAAAAAAAAAAAAAGCTTCAAAAGAAAAATAAAACAATGCTACCAAAATAGGCCTGATTATGTGGGTCACTAAGTACTGTGTATTTCCCCTGTAGCATTTCATAGTAGTTACTGTTGCCAGGGGAAGCTTGATCCTCTCATTATGTATGTTTGTCTTTCACATCAGAGCTCCTCTCTTTCTTTCCATGCCCCAGCACTGTAACAGAAATAAAAATAAGGAATGAACCCCCATTATTACCCAAATACCTACAAAGCGGAGGGAGCAACCCTGGCGGGTCGGCGGGTCAGCCCCCTCATCATTGATGCACTTGCTCCAGTGGACCCCTGCCTTTTGTGGTGGGGTCAAAGCCAAGACCTCTGCTGAGTGTCCTCAGTGAAGAATTAACAAGTGTGACAATTTGCGGTCCCTCCCCCCCAGGCCCCTGGTCTTGCCCGTGTGAATGCTGTAAATAGAGACATCTGGATGGAGGCCTTTCACTGCAGTAATTGAAAATGAACATGGATCAAGTTCTGGCCTGTTGTATTCATAAATCTTCAGGCTTAATTACATTAAAGGGAAATCTAGGGCCTGGCTCTATGGAAACGGCAGATCCTATCGGGTGCTCAGATCATGAATCTTTAAGATAAGCGTTTTTCCTCTCTTCGGGACAGTGAGATGAGAAATTTCGATCAGGTCTTTCAAGTACTAGAAAACTGGCAAAGACCTATAACTGCTGCCTGTGTTTTCCTGTCTCTTCATCCATGACTCACGTTCACCAGCAGGCAGGTGGGGGACTCATGTACTCAAGGAACAAGGATATTGTACCCAGCATTTATAGGACTGATCCCAGAGCAATGTGCACACCTTCTGCAGGTAAATTTAGGAGAGGGAAAACATGCAGGTCAGTGTCAGAGTTCTGCAAGCACTGGGTCCTTGGTCACACTTCCCAGAGAAAGCTGGAGCACAATAAGCCAAGCAGGTTGCAGTTCTGGTTGCTCATTTCCACCTTTTTCCAGAAAATCTGGACTTTGATTTCAGTAGAGACTTTCAGCACATCTGCCTTTTAAAAATTTGGCTTTTGTTGAAATGACAACCAAACCTCTGTTCTAAAAAATCAATAACCAAAGTGGTGGCAAAAGGGCAAGAATTTGGACTTTGAATGAAAACACTGACATTTTGGGCAGACTTGTCTGTCTCTACAGCTAGCTCTCATCGTGGCTACACAGTGCAAAGTGAGCTTGTACATGAAGCAGGTTACTCATGGAGCACAAGTTTTGATGAAAACCCTGAATGGAATAAAAATGCATGAGAGCTAAAATATTTTATTTGAAATAAGGGATTTCCTAGACTCTATTCCAGAACAAGTGCCGTGTAGACAGACTCCTGTGATTAAATCCTGTATAAAATAATTAGATAGCATATAAATTGACTACTGTGTCCACAGCTACTGAAAAATGCCCATGAGACACAATATGGTCAAGTAAAACTATTCATTGTGAGATCATTACTGCTAGTAAGAATATGGCACTGCAAATAAGAAGATCTTGTATCTTGGCCTTTATACATGCTCTGGATGATGCTGTATGGTGTTTTTTTATCATTTCATTTGTGAGCATTTTAAAGTTAAAGAAATATTAAAATCCACTGTGGAGATATATATATATATATTTAATCAGCTCAAAAACAGCAAGAAAGCTCAAAATTTTTAAGTAAAAAGAAAAAAGGAAAAATCCACCATACTTCTCAGCTGAAATTTTGCTTCCATGAAATTTCAGCCTGAATGAACTTCTATATCACGACTATACATTTTCAATTAATAATAGCAAGGGGAGTTCCAGGCAGAAAATTTGGTCCTCAGTACCCACAGCTCCAGGTTCCCTGTTAACCACAACCTTTTCTCCACTCCATTTCTCACACTGCAGGGAGGGTCTGCACAAATAAGTGGCAGTAGCTTGCATGCAGGTCCTCCAGAACAACAGCCTGTTCTGCCTCCTCCTTTAGGGATGTACTGCAATAAATACAAGCTCCTGAACAATATCTCTTGAATTGGGTAGGATAGTAACCCACCCTCTTTAACAAATCTTGATTTTTTTTCCAGGACTTGTACAAACTACTGTGGCAGAAAACTATCAATAATGTTTGCTCTGCAGGAGAACAGGGTTACTTTTAGCTTCAAAGAGCCAGCTCTCAAGATACAAGTGTTTTTTTTCATGTCAGCATTTACCGTCGTATTGACAGAAAGGGCTGGGTAATGACGTTAGGATTATTTATATGAAACCCGCAGCCAGTGGCACTGTAAGTTATTGAAAGAGGACAAGCACACAATGCAGAAGCCGTGTGCCTGAACTAGAAGGGACATGCTTCCCACTGGCAGGATATGGGGACTTCTGCTACTACTGCTCCAAAACTACCTAAGCTCATACATTCATTTTCCAGCAAGGCCAAAGGTTGACAATAAGGCCAAATAATTCATTTTAAAGTGAGATTAATCTTCCACTTTGCAAAGCCTTTTTTGTCTGACAGATTTACTTGCATCCCTTTTGTTATTCTTAAAGATTTTGCTCTGGGATTCTAGATTTCACCTTTATCTTAATTGTAGGTTTTATTGCTGAATCATTTAGGTGCAGTAGATTTTATATCAGCCTTTCTGTCATACATTTGAAGGGAACCCCAGATTTTGGGCCCACTTTCTGCTGCCTTTTCTACCAACAAAGAGGGACTACTCCAGCAGTGAGACTAGCCAAGGTGACAGAACCAAGTTCTGGGGGCAAAAACAACCCACATTAAGAGAACCCACATGTTAAGAGAATTTGGGATGTGCCAAAGTTGTTTTTAATCATTTTATGTTTCATAGTTCTGAATCTTTCAAACCATGGCAGTGATGTGGGCTAATTCCTATGGCACACCTGTATTGCTCGTCTTCTTACAAACATTATATTGCTCTTACTATTACAATACCTGTTCTTTCAAGCCAGTTTTCCCCTCCTTCCCCTCTCCTGCCAGTACCCCAACTTATATCCTGCCATACCCACTTGCACAATGAGCAGGTCAGAATACAGGTCCTGTGCCCACAGCAACTCCTCTGATATAGGCTCAGACAAGACTGAGACAGTGGTACTGAAATACACTGTAGGATACCCTGCTTTTGCAAACACTTTCAAAGGAAAGTAAATCATCCATTTAACATTCCTGTTCTTCCTGGAAAGGAGTATGCAAAAATGCCACACTAGTAAAATAAGTAAATAAATCAATTAAACTGACATGATGGATTTAGTCCTGCCCATAACTCATCAGTGTCTGTCTGGAGTCTTCCAGAGCTAATAGACTTCTATCAGGGTATTTTATTGGCCTTAAATTATTAAATGTACAATAGAAAGCAGCAACTGAGCTTGTGTACTGAAGCATGCTGTACTCTTCCTTGCATTGGTGCAGATTGTGAGTGCATTAAAGAAGGTTAAGTTGATGTCTTTTTGTATTATTATTATTATTATTATTATTATTATTATTGTACTTTGTGGCAATTTGCTCATATAAACCAGTAGACATTCTCCCTGCACAGGTCTGTTTAAAGTCAATGGGGACTGGATGCTTAACTCCTCATGATACCATTGACAGTACCAGTTTGTGTTCTGGAAACACAAAGGAAATGCCTCATAAATGTAAAATAGAGTGGATTCTCCATAAAGTCCAGTGGAAACACTTTATAAAGTCCATGAAAAACAGTCAGTTTTACAGCAGACATCCTGTAAAGAAAATCCAATAACAGCAGTAAAATTAGACACAACTTCTGTTTCTTCTGGGATTGTACTTCTCTGCTCTGCACTGGTGTGGCCTCACCTTTACTACTGTGTGCAGTTTTGGGCTCCACGATATAAGAAGGACATAAAACTGTTAGATAGTTTCTACAGGAGGGCTATGAAGATGGTGAAGGGTCTGGAGGGCAAGAAGTATGAGGAGCAGCTGAGGTCCCTTGGTTTGCTCAGCCCCGAGCAGAGCAGGCTGAGGGGAGGCCTCATGGCGGCCTGCAGCTCCCTCACGAGGGGAGCGGAGGGGCAGGCGCTGAGCTCTGCTCTCTGGGGACAGCGACAGGACCTGAGGGAACGGCATGGAGCTGGGACAGGGGAGGGTCAGGCTGGGAGTTAGGGAAAGGTTCTGCACCCAGAGGGTGGTCAGGCAGTGGGGACAGGCTCCCCAGGGCAGTGGTCACAGCACCGAGCCTGCTGGAGTCCAAGAAGCATTTTGACAACACTCTCAGACACATGATCTGATTTTTACATAGTCCTGTGTGGAGCCAGAAGTTTGTCCTGATGGTCCTTGTGGGTTCCTTCCAACTCAAGGTATTCTATGATTGTATGAACTTAAGCCAACGCTTTGTCCAGCCAAAGGCACCAGGGCACTTTCTGCACAGCTATTTTTGGCAGGCACTGTAACATTAGAGACACTAAAATATTTGGGATAAAAATGCTAACCTTTATGCTGTGGACCGGCACCAGCCCGTACTAGCAGTTGCACAGAAGTCTTCATAGGGAGCATGAAACTACACCGTAATTTCATGGGCAGCCTCTGCAATGGCCTCTGTGAAAACTGATGCATATAGCATGACAGGTTGTTACCAGGGTATTTTTCTTTCCCATGATAACCTGCCTACCTCACTGGTTACTTCAGTAGCACCTGGGGTCATGTACACTCTGTACTGACCCAGCAGTCACTGCCATTCCTTGGATGCTTGAGCCCACGCCACAGGAAGGAGACATTAGGAAGAAAGACCTGCTATAGCTGCTCAGAGACAGCCAGGGGAGTCTCTGCAGCAAGCACCGGAGAATAAAAAACACCAAACACCATTAAACCTATGCAGAGTTTCCAGTAGCAGGCCAGCTGTAGGAGTTAGGAACTGTCTACAGGCATCTTCATATTTAACACTGTTGCACCCTTCACATTTCTTGAAGTCTACAGACTTCATGGCTTGGCACACCAGCCATAAACATAAACATTTTTTATGCTGCAGTTTTGTTGGGCCCCAACCACTAAGGAAAATGAATATATATATTAAAAGCCCAGAAACCTTGAAAAATAAAGTTTAGGGCAGCAACAACTGCACTGTCTGAGTTTTTATACATATATGTATAAATGGAGCACATATATATTGCCCACATAAATTTAAAGTTTCGGTAAAACATAATACACCCCAAAACCAGACCTTCTTCCATTGCACGGAGGCGTCACAGTGTCCCTGCATAGGCTGAAAAGACCCAGTGACAGCTGGCGAGGTCATTGTAAATGAGGGAAAAAGAGAGTCTTGTGTCCATTACCAAATGGCAACAACTAATCACTGTCACATCATGATGTGGTTCTGAACTGTCCACAGGTTTATTGTGGCCATTAACCTATTCAAATATTCTACTTGAGGAGAAAAAAGTCTGGGGCCCAGTCTGGATCCCTGAGTCTTCTGTAGTCCTTTCAACCACTACAAAGTCACTGTAAAACAGCACCAAATGAGATCACATCTATGCAAAACAAATACACTGAGGCAAGCTGGAGCTTGAGTATATAGCATATAACTGTCTACAGCACTCATCCTTGATCTTTTACCCTGCAAGCAATGCAAGAAGCTTCTGCAGCTTCCGCTGAAAATACAGCTCTCTGGTATTTACTGGGCAGTTAGGGAAGCTCAGCAGGGAGCTGACTAGCCTCACACACTGCTTCACCCCATGGCAGCTTGCTCATGCCACCAAGCTTTCAAACTGATGGTACTTTATGGCCACCTTCCTATAGTGCAAATAGCTGCTCTGGAGCAGAGAGGGTCAAACAAACTGCAGGAAGGAGGGACAGGAATTGCCTCTTTCCTCCTATTTTGGAGTTAATGCTCTTTGTTATGTATTTACATTATCTTAACAATAGGGGATTGATTCCCTCACTGATTTTCTTATGGGCTGTTAGCACTGTTGAGAATGACACATAAGCAATAAGTATCATCACAATATATTTTATGTGAGATTCATGAATCCAAGCAAACACTAAGTTAGGGATAGATTGCTGGGGGGGAATGTTGCTTGTGATTTTTTTTTTTTTTTCCTGAAGGAAATGAACCGTATGAATGTGAGACAAAACAATATTATATTGGGCATATGCCTACACTGCGTGAGGCTGACACTCTGTGAGAGCACTGCATGCAGCCACTACCATACCTAGAATAAAATCATATCCAGTAACCAAATAGACAGCAGGACCTCCCACCAGTGAACATTACACAAATCTTTATATGCAGAAAAGTTCCTGACATTATATAATCAACACTCACCAGTGGTTAGACACAGTGGGAAGTCCCTGCATCTTTGCAGTTCATGACAGAACCTGGCTTATCCTCAAAGACAATGTAGGAAAGGATGAAGGTTAAGGCACAGATCTGTGTCTGTGTTTCAGAGGGCTTAAAATTGCCACAGGCAGAGCACTCTGTGACTTTTAGAGATGACATCAGTTTTGCCTGATGCCCCAGCTGCGGATGCACCCCAGCTAGCTCTGTGCACCCAGCTTAGGTACTGTGAGGGTGGCGTGACGGGCAGCCTAGCAGTGTTTTTTTCAGCCTCCCCCAAGCTCTGTACTGCCACAGTAAAGCCAACAGTACCTAAGCTACCTAATATGCATCCAGGTGATACATGTTCATATGATCTTCACAAGGACCTTCTTCTCTTGGAGAGGCACCAACACTGTCCACCCAAGGAACCTAACCTGATCATCTCAATTTGCCCTTCTAGCATCTCCACTGCTGAAGATGCAGTGTTCCTGACTCGAATATACTCAATATGTATCTGACCTGTCTAAAATTGCCTTTGTGATGCATCTCCAACTAAAAAAATAAGGAAAAAATACTACTTTTAATGTCTGTCTAGCTAATAATCGCTTTAAAAACTCAGTGTCATTTTGTGGTTTTAAGGCAATTCTGTAAAGATGTGACCTCAGATGAAGTTCCTAGGTGGTGCTCTGGCAAATTGTAAAATAATGATCTTCTGTAATAAAGTAGTTATTCCACAAATCCAGCCCTTTGCACTCTTCTTAAATTGATGTCATAAAAAATAAAAATTAAAAAAAATAAAAAAGTATTAGGCATAGGAGAAATTGTCAGAAAAATATCAATGAAAATACAAACAATACTCAGTCAATGAAATAGTTGAAAATAATTTATCAGAGTATGAACCCACGCTCTTGTGCATGATGTGCAGTGTACTGTTGACACTTAATGCATCTGCCCCTCTATAGCTGCATTTTATTTAACACTCTGGAAGTACAAATGCTTCCCCACTAGTGGAACCACATAGTTTCCAAAAGCTGTCTTCCATTGAGAGGACAATTGTTTTCTATAGAGATGAGAAACAAATACCCATGACCCACGTCACCTTGCCCCAGCAGGCTTTTGCTGCGGCTTCCTCTGTGCAAATACAACAAAGTCTGGCAGCAGTCAATCCTGCCAGCCCACACTGAGCCACCACAGAGTGCATAGCTATTTACCCTTCCTATTAATCTGTCAGTGTTCTAGTCAAACACGTAAAACAATATGGTGTGTGCATATCTGGACTAGTCATTGCTAAGTTACTGAGGAGCAACATGAATGACTGGAAAACCATGCAACAAACTATAACGCTAGATTTTTAAGGTATGGAATATTGAAGTTTTCAATTGTCAGTGCAAAGGAAGCAGCCATGGTGTTCGTAGCATGGTGACAATAATGTGAAAGCTAAAAAGTAGACCCAGTCTGCTTCTTTCGGTGTACAATAAATGGGTGCTGTTTGTTTTGCTCAGATGCAGATTAAATCCTGGCTCTTTTATAGGCTCCTTGTTCTGTGCAGAACAGGAAACAATTAGAAAACTTGGGATCCTCTTCGTCAGTTTACTCCACACAACCAGACGGTTGCCACCATGCGGAAACCAATGACTGCAGTTACCAGGGATGTGGCAGGGCCCTATTTTGAAATTGAAATACTATTTACTTATGAACCCTGTTTGACAAACCTGGCTGAATCCAAAAACCACATAGCGGATAGATCCATAGCATCTGCTCAGCCCTCCTTAATCAGACAAATTCAGATCAGTTGTAGCTGTTCTTGCCCAGAAGAGCATCTTTAAGACTGAGTTAGTACATACTGTCAGACTGACAAATCAAGCACACTGCTTGAGTTTCTCAAAGTAATAATCTTTTTTTTAAGATGCTACAAGGCTCTGTCAGAGCTGAAAATTCACACTGCCTGCTATCTCTTTAATTTGTTTCCTTGCCGTGAACAAAAGGAAGACCGTGCATATGAGAAAGCAGAAACAGAGGATGTAGGTCAAAGGCTATATTCTGAGTGTCAGGAAGACTTTATCTCAAACCAGAATAGTCTTTCTGCAGTCAGCAAAATCCCCAGAGCCAATGAGAACTGAAAAAAAAAAATGAAAAAAGTGTCACTGTAGACATTATACTACATTAAATGACAAAGTACAATAGCATTATTTAGCCATTTTCAAAAAGCTTGGTTTATTCTTTGCTTTATGCTCAAGAAAGCAAAGTTCTATCTTAGCATTAGTGGAAGACTGTTCTGCTTATGTGCATATGCCTGCATATAAATATGCATGTGTGATTGTATGTGTATACATAACAAATCATGCCAAGCAATTGATAATGAACAAAGGCAAATTAAGGATTCACTTCTGCAAACACTTCCATGTGTGGCTTTATATTTCTAACTAGTCCCATTGACTGCAGTAGTAGTATTTATACATGAAAGTATAACCCTGAAAGGTTTTGGTCTCCCGATCTCACATGTGATTGCATTAACCGAACTACACAAAGCAGTGAAAAACTCCCAGATCAGGCTGCAAACTAGAGATGTACAAAGTGATAAACTGCAATAATTAATTATGTTGTAATGGTCCAAACCAACATCTATTTGAACACAAAGTTCATTGCCTGATTAATTCAAGTAGACCAAAGTAATCCACAGGATACATCTCTTCAGACTTCTGAAAGATGTATGGTCCAGGGGTGTCCAAAAAAGTGCCTGGAACTGATCAAAGGGCAAAGAATTTATCTTAATCTCAGTCCATGCTCAAGCAACAACTAGAGAAGCACATTGAAAGCAGATCCACCCCGCACAACCAATTCTCAAGTACTTTCAGGCAAAATATCACCTTTTTAGTAACTCTCTGCTGGTCCTGCTAAACTTAACTTTATTATCACAAAATGCAGGTAAGTGCATCAACATTTCAAAAAGAATCAGAGAACCACAGATTCATTGATAACATCTGTAAGGTGCTGAAGTCTCTAACTGCACATGGCATTGCTATTTCTTTAAATTTGTGAGGAAATGCCATTTATTCATAACCCTGTTATGGGAAGGCCCACACATACTTGGAACAGCAGATGCTTCCCTGACCCAACTGATGCTGCATGCTAGGATCTGGGAGTGATGATGTTACCACCAGTACATCCCTTAGGTCTAAATGAAGCACACAAATAGGACAATTAGACTTGCTGAAATGGGTGAAAATTCCAGAATTGGAGTAGCAAGTCCTTGCTCAGTGATTGCACTGAAGTTTTAAGTGAGTCAAGGCCCTCTGAGTTCCACTGGAAAAAATACATATATTTTTTGGACTGTAGGTGTAATAGTACAAGCCACACTGCTGTGAAGTTAATACTGTTTAATTCCTCATTTACCACAGTGGCTTCCAACCTTTTCCTATCTACAGGGCTCTAGAGATGCACAGAGGAGTCACAGGCCTCAGAACACTAATCTTAAACTACCAAGCATTCACTTTGTGGGCCCCTCAGAAATGATCCACAGGCCACAAAAGGAAAAACACCAAAACTGCGCTGCTGTTTCAAGTGATCTGACGGCCTGCTTTCCTTATTCATTTGTACCCCGAATGACTCAACACTTGATAGTTCCAAGCACTGAGGAAAGTCACAGAGCAGACGGGTGATGGCACTCTAATTTCCTTACTTTCATGTGCACCAGTACTGGTACAAATACCATATGTAATTATATTGATAATTTAGAAGAGGTAGGCTGAAGTATGGGGGCTGTTAGGGAGTCTTTTTCTCCCTTCCCTTCCCTTCCCTTCCCTTCCCTTCCCTTCCCTTCCCTTCCCTTCCCTTCCCTTCCCTTCCCTTCCCTTCCCTTCCCTTCCCTTCCCTTCCCTTCCCTTCCCTTCCCTTCCCTTCCCTTCCCTTCCCTTCCCTTCCCTTCCCTTCCCGTTATTAGCAACAGAGTTAATCAAGACAATAATTACCACTGGAAAAGTTTGGAGCAAGTTTAAGACTGAAGACTGAGAGATGGACACTGAAAAGGATGATGGTCCAAGGATCTAGAGAACCATACTAAGTTATATTAATGTTTTCTAAGCACAAGAAAGTTTATTTTATACAACATTTTAATTCTAGGAAATAACTTATAACTTTGGCTGTTCTGGGAGGAGGAAGAGGTTTCTTCCTGGGCAGAATTCTCCTGGATGCTAGTGAGCACCTCCACTACAAGTTTTGAAAGAAAACAGCTGCCTGTGCTGACATGGAGACATTATCTACCTCCAGAAGGTCTTGGGGTCTGACTCACAGCAGGAAAAATCCTGGGGTGCAGCAATGTGTACTTCAACCTGAAGCTGGTGAAGCCAGGGAGCATTTTCATAGGTTCTCTTAATTAAACTTTGTTACCTTATCCCAACATGAAGGAGGAAAATGGATGTTTTTTAACAATCTAATCACATTGAACAGGTTTATAGTACCTAGGTATCAAAAAAGTCCAGAGTCGAGGATTAGGCACCCTGGATGTACATGGTATAAGTAAGCCCACTCCTCCGCCTTCAGCACAGGTCGTTGATGTGCAGGGCATGGGGATTTGGTGGCTGTTTCAGAGACACGCTTCAGGAGGAATAATAGAGTCTTAGCTTCTGCCACATCGCCTCAAAACAGCACTGATATCCTGACGGATTACTAGGTTGATCTTTCCATTTCTCTTTTCATTTCATTTCTCTCTCTCCCAAGTTCAGCATCCTGTAAATGCTGGCATTTGTATTCAGTAATATTTCTGAGGCTTTTCTAAACTCTGTAGTCTCAGATGAGTTAAAAAAAAAAACACACTATTGTGCACAATTGCAACATGCAGTGTAACTTGAAAACAATGTCTTGCCCCTCTATTTATATATATTTTTTGTGTCCCTTTACAGCTCCCTCTTTGCAAACCACAGGTGTTTGCAGGCATAATGCTCCCAATGCTGTAGAAAAGAGTTTATTGTGAAGAGCCTTTTCTTTGCCACTTGTCCTAAACCTGTTCGCAAAGTGCTACATGCGTTCTACCGATCACCATAAAAATCAAGGAACAAGAAGTCCTCTGTAAGCCTGCCCAGCAGCGCCACTATGACATTGGTTGCGACAGCTTTGTGACCCTGCATTGTTTTCCATTCATTCACAAGCCTTTTTCTCTGCTTTCCTTTTTCTTCCAACTCCCTCAAAAAAAAAAGGGGGAGGGGGGGAAGGGAGGGCAAAGCCTTTACAGGCATTTTTATCTACTGTAAAAAAAGTGTGTGTGCTGGGGTAATAGATTGAAAAAAAAAAACACTATGTGACAGCTACTTTACAGAACACTGCATGGAGTTACAGTAGTTATAGTTTCAAAAACCACCTGCAAACAAGTGCAGATACCATAGCAAACTGCCCTTAGGATTTCTTTTTTCTTTTTCCTTACATGCTACTTCATTTTCTTTTTTTTAAGTTCCCTCTTGCCATTCTAAGCCCAAAGTTGCCAATGAATTTATGTGACAGCTATGAAGCTAGTATTAAAATTGTGAATAGTGGCTGACAGTGTTCATGCCCTCAGTGTTAGCATCCTCACACAGCCGTGAATTACAGGGCTGAGGCTGCTGAATGGAGTGGGAGTGAGGGGGGCACGCAGGCTGATGGCTGGGGTTTTCTCTTATTTATCTGTACACAAGCATCCGGGGTAGTGGGGGGGCAGGGGAAGATGGGAACATGATGGAAACAGTAAAATGAGAACACCAGCACTCAATCTTGTACATGTGTTGGTGGGAAAGGGAGAGAAATGAGCAAAGAGAGAGGCGATGGGCATTTTTACCTGCTTGCTTATTAGAGAAGGGGATGTAACCAGGAGGGGATGTAGCATGGACAGGGAGCAAAAGACCTCAGCTTTTGCTTTCATTTAAACCCGTGTTTGAGCATACTGAAGAAGTCATGGCCAAAAGAAGGTGTAGCAGAGGACGGACATGCAAGGAAACAGAACATCAGAGAGGGGTCCTGAAGCTCTCCCTGCAGGGCAGGTGGGATAAATTTGTCCTTCCCCCAGTCTATTTTCTACATGCACACACACAGGCAAGGTTAAGGGGCAGGATGAAGAGGAAATGAGGTGCACAATGAGCTGGAGGAGGGCACTGCACCTTGGTGGGTCAGGCTGGGAGCAGAAGGGGCCTCCTCATCTCCTCATCCCCTGTGCTGAAAGGCAGAGAGGGCAGGATGGGGGCTGCAGGGGACAGGGTTAAAGGGTCTTGGGGTGGGGGTGGCTGCCTCCAGAGAAGGCAAATCACGGGCACCCTTTGATTCCCCCCGCTTGCCAAAGACTTTTTGGCAGGGGAGGCAAAAAGAGGTCCCCCACCGGAGCTGGAGCTGGGTGGGCAGGCTGAGGCAGGCTGCAACGAGGGCAGGGGAAACGGGGAGGGGAGGGGGGGATGTTATTAGCGGCGAAACCTCAAGACCGAAGTTGAAGCCGAAGAAGAGAAAAGGAGCAATATGATCAATATGGTTTCATTGTTGAGCCCCGCTTACCTCGGCGGGAGACCATCTGCTCCCTGTCAATGCATCACCTGCTTGTCTGGGCTGTTGGCTGGGCAACGTGCGGGCGGGGGGATTACGGGGGCTGGGGGCCCGGCGGGGGCTCTCCCCCCGCTGCTGGGGCAGGGGGAGGCTTGGCCGGGCTAGGTGGGAAGCAAGGCACTCCTTGGGGCATGGATACTTCCAGCGGAGGGGCAGAGGAGGGCAGAAAACAGCCAGGGCACTTCTAGACATTGCAGCGGTTTCAGGAAGACGCTTCCTGCCCCTGGAAGTCAGCGTTTTGCTGCACGCGCTGAATTTAGGGATGCATGAATGAGCCTGCCACAATAGATGCTCAGGGAAGAAAAGGCAGCAAAGGGGTCCCCGCAAAGCTAGACACGTCACCGCCAGAGCCACCAAAGAAAAGCAAGGCACGGTGCTCTCACATCCCACCAGAAAGAAAACTCATCACGAAGGAATACATTGAGATTGTGCACAAATATTGCTAAGTAATGCTAATGCCACCACAAAATCACTGTGCATTTCCATAGGCTGAATGCAAGGCTCCCCGCTACACAGTGGCATCAGCCCTGATTTGACTTTTGGATAATTCTGAATGTATTTAATGTTACATTCCCCACCTCCCACCCCCATTTTATAAGCAGGTAAGTTGCAGCTCCCTGGATCCCCAACAGAGCAGCACCAAAGTGCTTGCCCACTCCATCAGAAAGTGTCAGAAGAGACACAACGTTGCTGGTGTGGGGCACCCCTGGCTCTGCATGAGGATAGGGCTGCCACAGGAGCACCCCAGCACCGAGCATTTCTGCATCGAGTGCAGGAGCAGGCACTGAGGGAAGCTGTGGGCTTGCACTGAAAAATGTGAATTGCCAACACTGTGTCAGAGTCATCAGCTATGCAGGTCTTGTGTCTTAGGCATGAGGTCTAGTGAGACTGTGTTTAATAATAAAAATACTTCCTCGAATGAAGCAAAAAGTAAATTAGCATAGATACCCATGTAGGAGAAAAGTGCCTGCTTCTCCTGTTCTGTGCAATATAATTTGACTGACTTATGAGGAGGTTGTATTTCCATACAAAGAGTTTTATATATGTGTGTTTGTGCATGTTTGCACACATACACGCTGTCACACACGCCATCCTCTCCAGACACCTTGCATCTGCCTTTTTCCACAGCCCAGCTCCTGAAGCAGGGCCTGCTGCTCTCTTGTGTTACAGCTGTGGTACAGCTATTCCAAATGTTCACAGGCACGGTGTTTGGGTATTTGGTTACAGACACCACCTGTGAAGCAGATTCTCCCAAAAGCACGCTGAGGTTCCTCACCCTTTGGAGCGAAGGAGGACCCATATGGGGTTATGGCTCTAAGTCACCAGCACCAGGATCCTGGGAAAACCTCACAGTCTCCTGGCTAATGCGCAAATGTACAAAACTCCTTGGCAACTCTTGCTGGTCTGCTGAGTTTCTCATCAGCAAGTTTTCTGAGCTTTTTTAACTCCAAATAAAAGATCCACACAAGGATGAGGGGTGCATATGTAGGAGTACATAAGAAATTGAGTTAAAGTTCCACCCTTACAAAGAGTTTTCCTCTTTGGACTTCACTCATCAGGGAGCAGATTCCTCAGAGGAAAAGCTATCAGCTACATTCATTACAAACAACTGTATTTGGATATTGTTATGCATTGCAAAGCTATAACTAAGCAAGGCCAGGCAACAATTTCCCATTTTAGAAATATCTCTTGCTACATGGAGCCAGTGCAGTCCAGTGGCATGAGCACAGAGAGGCTGAGAGTTCGCGGATGACGTGACCTTCAGCGAATCTCATTCTACCACGGTTTCAGTGTCACCATAAGGTGACGGGGTAGTGCTTAACTCATCTTTATAAGGCGAAGTAAGGCCTACCAACCCAACGCTTGTAAAGCTCTAGAGCTATGAGATACTACACACATTTTCATTAGAAAATCTGTGAAAATAACAACTTACTATAGCTAAAAGTACAGTTACTCTTGTACCTTACAAATACAGCCAATTGAAGCACCACAGAATATTTTCCCAAACAATTCTATTAAAACATCCAGAACATACAACCCATCAAGATGGAGAAAGGTGCTTTCTTGTTAGTTTTCAATCACTGTTGAAGTAGTTTTTCATGTAACACCACGCTTGCATCTAGGAAATGTTAATGGAGTTTTCTATTGATATGCTGAACACAACAAGAAGTACATGCTTTTAGGTGTCACAGCTAATAGAGCTCACTGCTTGCATGAATCAATAAGGAGAAACCAGGCTCTGAAGGATGGAAAATTTGTTACCCAGAATATTACTTCTTTATTATTTATCATACAGATCAGAACAATCCATGCGGAAGGAATATGGAATATTTGCATTCTGGGTTTACCTTGCATTTTAAAAAGTATATTTCTAAGCCAAAAAAAAAGGTTAATGCATCAATTATAAGGTAAATGTGGAAGGAATAGCAAGAATCACTTCTAGGAAAACTGAAATCAATAGGTAGATAACTAATACTGAGAAACAAAGATAAAGCACACACCTCATGACAATGTGAAAAGTGCAACTTCTGCAATCTCCTCTAACAGCTTGTTGGCAAAGTGGTTTGTATCTCTAGTGCTAGTTTGTTTTCCTGTTTTTTTCCAGAAAAAGTATTTCAACGAATTCATCACTTACAATTCAAGATGTAAAGTGTCAGGGTAGAAGCTAAAGAACTGTCCTGGTTTATACAAAGTGCTTCTGTTACTTTTTCACTCCCTTGTGCACAGATTCACAAAGGCATTGAGAAGACTACATCCACTAGGACATGAGGTGCTGAACACCTTTCCCAGTCTGAACCTTGGAAGGCCAAACAACCATACCCGCCCTGGACAATGGGAGCAAAGTTAACGTTTCTGTGCACTTAAGAAAATAACCCATTTAAATTGATGAATATTGCTACAGGGTATGTTATTAGCTAGAGTTCCTCAGCCTTTTTGCTGCACAGACTGTGTTGATACAGCGCATTTGAATTTATACTAGACTTCTAACTTAGCAAACCATAGCACCTTGAGGAAAAACAGCATGTGTGAAAGGAACATGATATACATTAGACAACATAAACATTGATTTGTGGACTGATTTCTCGAAGTGGAGTGCTTTGTCACAGCAGCGAAAGAGAGACCTGCTAAGGTGAGGGGACTATGCAATTTGGAAGTGTTTGGGCCAATCATGAAAAAGGAGGTGAACTGTGAATTTTCTTACAATTCTCCTTCCAGTCAGAGTCTGTGTACAAGTACTGAACTTTCTTGCATCAATAAAGTCTGGGATGAACAATGTATTTTGGCTGACGCGCACTCTACTCTATTTGGGAATTTCCATATAATATTGATTTTCATCTAACCAGCCAGACCCTGCAAGACCCTCAGAAATCCACCTGCAAAACTGCATCATTATTCCTATCTAAGTAAACCTATCTAAAGAAAATAGCATTATCCTGACTGACCATGTTTCAATATTTACATGAATTAACCTTGTGGTGGAGAACTACAGAACCAGGACAATAGCCATAGAAAAATGCCTTTGGAAATAATATTTTCTATGACTGTATTGAAGATCATAGGTCTGCTCAGGTCTGCATTATACGTTAAAATGTTTAAGGATGGGGAATGGGGTGGAGAATGGGCTGCAGAATGACTTTAGTCTCTTGTATGCCATGTGGAGAGATTGAGCTTCAAAGAGGCAAGTAGGAGGGAACACCTAAATGAATATCTGCTGGAAGATCACACAGAATAAGAGTATATCTTTCCACTTTATGTAGAGCAGTAGCCTAAGGACACTAAACTCCAGTACTAACAGTTAGAAATTATGTATACCCTGGCTGTTGAAAAAAAAAATCCATGACGACATTGTTGACTTGACTTTATGGCTCCCAGGCAGCCTTGTGCAGAAGCAAATACACTGAATAAGATGGTGGAAAGTGACTGGTGATGAAGAAAAAACAACTTTTAAGGGATTAGACAAGGAACTCTGACACTGTGTTTAAATATTTTTGATACAATATGCCACCATCCTTAAGCTGCCCTGTTTAGTATATGTACCTTGTACTCAGGAGTCTTCCCCTTAGCCAGTACTAACCATGTTTCTGTCAGATCTTCCTAGGATCTCTGAGCAAAACTGGAATTGTGTGTAGCCCTTTGCAAGTGACCTGCTCTCACCAGGTTAAAACACACATTGAAGAGATAGTACCATTAAGAATGACCTGTGTAAATTTAATTGCATTTTTGTCTGCATTTTGAAGTGAGAATTAGATTTGCGGCATCATTTAGTAGCTAGAAAACATTTCTAACATAAAAGTCTAGCAATGTAGTCTGACATCAAAAAGTAATTCAGAATTGCAGTATCAAAACAGGGAGCAAAAAAGCAAACCTGCTTCCTTCTGCAGCTGAGATGTTAATGGAAACCAGCAGTCAATGAAATAATGGGAAGAGAGAGGGTTACACTTAGCCAGGAGGTTAATTCTGGAGAAAAGGGAAAATCAGGCTTCTTGGAATGCAAACCTACAGCTCTGTCCCATGCAAATCACACTATTTCCTCTAAACTTGGAAAAGAGGTTTAAAAATACTGCTACAAGCAAGTCCTGCCTCCAGCCAGAGCTAGAAGTTCCTAAGGAGCTCCCAGAGCTGCCTGGTAGGGGACATGCACTCCTAAAGACACGAGGCTGTACATGCGTGTTGAAATGGCATCTTCTTCACCTGGGGCCCACAGAGCACTACTTTCGTTGGATGTGCTTAACATTAAGCACAGGCATTAGTTTTGAAATCCAGAGGGGGAAAAAAAAAAAAAATCCAAAGTGCAAGAATGCTTCTAAATTTTCTTGTCACAACATTGAACAATTTCAACAAACACAAAAGTTGTGCACAGGATAACTTTTGTAGAACCTGACTGTTTGCTCAGGAAACCGTTTGGACAGAAAGGCGATGGCTGCTCTCAATTTGCCAATTCAGTGTTCCAGCCGTGACGTATCGCAGAGTTACAGAACAGAGTGTGGACGACCCCCAGTCCAACCTCCTGCTCGAGCAGGGCCTGCTGGAGCAGGTTGCCCAGGACGGTGTCATTGGGTTTTGAGTATCTCCACAGATAGGGACTCCACAACCTCTCTAAAAATAAATAAATAAATAAAGTGCTTTCCTGTGTTCAGAAAAAAATTTCACATGTTTCAGTTTGTGCCTGTTGCCTCTTGTCCCGTCATCAGGATCAGCAGGATATCCTGCTGATAGCACCAGCTATCAAACAGGAATTTTCCCATACTTCCTTCTGGAAATGTAGAAAATGTATAACCTTCTCACATTTATCAGGCACTTCACTGTTTAAACTAAATTAGTACTCAGGGCCCCATTTAACCTCAAGTCTTCCTTGGGCGTTATTATCAGACGATCTCTGAAAAGAAAGACAGTTTCTGGTGCAAAGAAGTTTATATTGTGACAGCTTAGGCTACTATACCTTAAAAAAGGAAAAATACTGAAATGATAGAGAGAAACAGATGCAGGTAACATCAGTAAGATTTCCTAGTTGCACAGGCATCCTGTATGCAGGCTGTCATGCATAGGAATTATTTTAATGACCATTTACTCTCAGCTAACATTTCAACAAACAAAAGTGGGGGGAGACATGGAAAAAAAATATCAGCAGAAAAAGCATAGCTGGGGACACACAAGCCATTTGACATCATCAGCATCATCGAATAAAACGAAGGAGACATAGGGTGCTTTTTAAAGGAGTCCAGATACAACAAACAGGATTTTTCAGGGGGCAAAGTGAAAATAAGATGCAAAATCAGAATATTGAAATATGGGGAAAGTTGCAGAAATGACTCAAAGATGATGGTGATATTCTGTATCCAATGCAAAAGGAAGACCTAGGCAGATACAGAGAGCATGGCAGGAACTCAGGAATCTACAGAAGTTAAATTAAACTTCAGGTGAGGCCCTGCATGCAAGTGTCAGCAGCATGGATGGAAAGAGCAGCCTGTCTTCATAAGACACAACAGAGGAGCACCGGATGGATTTCGATATAGCACCAAAGCAAAGGATAAATGAAAGACAAATTAAAGCCTGAAAAGACATTTTGGCAGGATGTTTTTGTTAAACCACTTGAGTCATGGTGAGTAAGACTCTTCCTCACCAGAAGACTTGTGCAGCTCTGGGTCTGAGCAGAAGCAATCTGGCCGTGATAAAGCAACACGCAGGACAGAAGGTTTCCCATCAGTTTTGGTCGCCTTTTCACCGGAGGAAAAGCAAACCTCTCTTGTTTGGGTCATGTTAGTTACACAGGTTTGCAGGAAGCCCTTCCTGTTGGGATTCACTGACCTATATATATCACCATTTCTTGCACTATTTTCATTTTTTTCTGACCCGCGTTATTAAAAGCCATATTCTGTGCGTGCAGTGTAAGGATGCAAATTTTATCAAGGTCTCTAGAGATTATCAGGGACATGGAACAGTACTTCCTTCACTCTTCAATTAATTGGACTCTGGAAGAGCAAAGACTTCCAAAAATCAATTTCAGAATACATTAAGATTTAAATAATAGGAAAAAAAAAAAAAAAAAAAGTATACTATGTTGTGGTGACTGGTTGCCAGCTAGGAGAAACTTTTTGGTCTTCTCCTACCCAAGCAAGCCCTCTGAACAATACATTTCAGGGACATATTTAGCCATTTTCTATCTTCACCTCTTGTTCACCTCTTGTCCAAGCAATATCCATGAACTGTAGGCTACACCACTGTTCGCTCTACAGCTGAATGTGTCCACTGTATTCAAAAGCATGTGAAAATCAAACAATATTCAAAAGCCAAAATACGCCAGTGCTGTATGGGCAGCTGTACTGAAACTATAGGTCATCATAATACATGGGATTATTTTTTTTGAACTCCCAGGCATCACAGATTTATCTCTGTGAAACTCAAGCCAGAATGGGTCATCGTTGTTTTCAGAACTGTTTCCATCCTCTCTGTATTATTTCTTAGAAGTTTATTGCTTGTAAGTTCCATACAAATATCCATAAAATCAGTAGTAAATCCACAAAATAAAATTTCATTTTTTCCAAACACCACAACAAACAAATATTGTTTCATTCTTCATTTGCAGTCAAAAGATTAATCTGTAAGAAATATGTTAGAAAAAGCACATTATACTGAAGCACTTCTTTTAACAGCTTAATTTCCAAAAAAAAATCAAGCACTGGAAAGATAGCAGTCTATCCATTTAGAAGGTAACTTGCATTTCCCTGCAATAGACTTCTGTTGTCATCCTCTTGACAATTTTACTGTGTGGCCTTGGATCCTGTCTAATTAATTTTGGGGGAAAAAAATATTACTGGTATGCATGGGACAGTTCAAACTGTACTACAATATGGAGAGGAAGCCCAGAATTTACTCCCCTTTTTGCAAAATTACTTATGGTTGGCAATCAGAGAGCAGAACTCCCTGGAATGCAAGAATAATGCAGAACTCCCTGGAATGCAAGAATAATGCACATTTAATATCTCGGTGCAGCCTCTACTCACATTCAAGCCACGAGTGTACAAGGATGAGATGATGTGAAGCTCTTGCGAATACGAAAATCTGTCCACACAGGTAAATAATATTGGGACTGAATTTAGTGATGAGGAAAAATGACTGTGAAAGATGTTGAGCCGGATAATTAGGTGGTAATGAATTCAGAGCTGCGCTTTGTATTCCACTCCAGCACACCGGAGGCGAGTCCGGGCGGGACGCAGAGCTGAGCCTCCGCCGCTCCTGCCATGCATCACTGAGGCCTACGCAGCATGGCCTCATGTTGATTATTGCTGCTTTCTAAGAGGTTGTCAAAACATGTACGCTGCCAGCAGGAGACACACTTTTAATAAAACTGCTAGTCTCCAATGATATTTTTCCATTATGAAAACAGCATCCTTTCGTATAGCATGTGCACGTGAGCAAGAGAGCATGTAAACTTATGCAGCAGCATTCCCAGAAAACAGCATTTTCATCACAAGCAAATTGGGTGTTTACTAAAAGTAATGTTCTCTGTGCTGTCTGCTACATGACAATGAGATGATTTATTACAAACTGACAAATACACTCTATTTGCAATGTCAGTAACGTTTTGTTCTGTCAGTCCGTCCCTCCATTTTTCCGATCAATATGTCTTAACGCTGCCACTTTTGATGAGAACAGGCAAGCCCAATTCACTAATGTTTGTTTTGGGGGTGGGTGGGTAGGCGGGTGTATGTATGCAGGGATGCATGCGTGTGTGAATGGATGAGGTGTGTAGCACTAAAGTTTTAGATGCTTCCAAAACAATATAATGCAAAAGTCAGAATGGCTCTAGGGATGCATTGGGTAGTGTCTTCTGTCTTTTTCTAACAGGAAAGAGGTAGAGATGGGACCCAGCCTGTCCACAATGCCTGCAAAAGTTATATCTGGAAATGTAGGAGCAGAGCTGATGTATGCTTATCACCTATGTCCTATTTCAAAACCAAATGAAACATTCAACAAATATAAATTTGGGTAATTTCTTTGAGATTTAGAGGCCTCTGTTTCTAAGCTGCTTTAAAATATCATCCACTGGGGGAAAACAAGAGCTAAACACGCTGTGGATGCAGTGGGTATGAGAAGAGGGCGAGGTCTCCCTCCATCTAAGCAAGTATCAACAACCACTTGCTCTTCGTCTCATAGAGTAGTGTAAATACAGATGAATGCATAGGTGAAATTACAATTAAACACCCGAATTTTGAGGCAACTTCTGAAGGGCTGTATGGACATCGCTGTGGAGGAGGCCAGCAGCTCCCTTTTGAAGCCCCTTGAATCACAGAGCTTCAGCCTGAGAGCCTGGCAATGGGAGCGAGGGCTGTGGTGACACAGTGCGTACAGCAAGCACCCAGCCCCAGCACAGTGACACTTCTTTCATCGCAGGGAAAGAGCAAAAGCAGAATAGCAAGTGATCACTGACCTCTAGCACCAGATTTTTTTCTTTCCCTTTATGATGCATTTTGTTAAAAGCTGCTTCTAGACAGCTAAATACATAGGTGTTATCTTGTTACTGCAGTCAATTAGGATTGATTTTGTTTTTATGTTCTCCTGTTTCTCATGGTCACTAACTCAATAACAGTGCTAAAGCTTAACTTTCATTTTTTAATCCTCTAATAAATGACCTTATTTAAAAACAAGCTTTACATAACACTCATCAATACCAGTGGGAAAAATAACTACAGCCTTTTCAGGAAAGACAAAATAAAAATGGAAAAAATGACTCCAAGCAGCTCATCTTTCACAAACCCAAGTCAATTAATGTATTTGCATTTGCAGGATTTGTCTTTTGGCCCAGTTTATCTAGGGTTTAATTTTAGGTAGAGTCTTTCCCTCTTCCATTAACTTGTTTTTCTTACCACTTTACTCTTCCTTTGTACATCATTCTGCTCTGTAGTTTCCGCCACACATCCTTTGCCTGCTCATTGTATGGGCTTTTATTTCTCAGCTGAATTGTTACAAATGTCACAGAACTAGCAAAAGCCCATTTAATTTTTCTTTGCTACAGGAGAGGTTTAAAACCATGTAGAAAAAAATAAGCTGACAACAAGAAAATCCTTTATTTAAAGGGGAATGCTTCCTCTAAAGTAGTACTGTCAAAAAGGAAATAAATAAATAAATAGATAGATAAATAGATAAAGGAATGGTCATATTTTTCCATGCCTCCTCTTTTCCAAGTACCAGAAATAAACTTTCTCAAATCCTGTTGCTAGAGAGGACAAGTGCTGCCCTCTCTTTGCAGCTCAGATTCAAAGATTTGAGCAAAGCTGGCAGCAGGTACAGTGTAGGTATTCCTACACTAGTATTTGTCCAACCCTATCCAGTTGTGAGTCAGCAATGCTGGTTTTCTTAAACAGCTGCTTTGTATTTAAATTGACTGTTTTCTAAGGATTCCAGGATTCTTTTTCTTTCTTTTTTTTTTTTTCTGCCTACTACAATGCCTTGAGCAACTTTCTGTCAGTGTGCCCTGTGATTAATAACCATTCACACGCAGACTAAGATAAGTACTGTGCTCAATTCCTCAGCTGATGGAAATGTTTGTAAACATGGAAGAGAAGAAAAAAAATCACATTATTCTGTCATGAGTAGTTAGAGAGCAGGAAGCTCAGCTGCAGAAACACCCAGGCATGCACCCATAGAAATGGTTTCCTCTTTGCTCAGCCAACTGACAGCAGGAAAAAAAGACTCAAGCTCATTTCCAGTTGTTTTCCTTCATGGAGAAATATCACACGGCTTATAGACAAATCAATAGGCAATGTCTATTAGTGCCGCTTTATTTTTGTCTTTGTAAGAAAAGCTGCTTGCTACATTGTTTTAGGAATCATGCAGCTAGTATCAATGGGTATTTTCAACATGTTTTAAGCCCTCTTTTGGGTCATAGTAATTTTTCCTGGATGGCTTTGAGGATCTCTCAGTTCTGGGCTGAGAGAAGCATAATCAGAGAGCTTCCCCACATCCATGCTTCCAACCCTGTTAAACCCACTTGATCTCAATCAAAAGGCTCAATACAGTTTTAAACCAAACAGGTAGTTTCCCTTTGCACCGACCACACATTTCTTCTTTCCCAGACTACCCATGTGTCTAGTTCAAGTAGTTCCAGAGTAGTTCCAGAGCAAAGATGAGCTCAGAGGGAGCTCTAATTTTACGTCTCCTTCTAATGCATTTAGATTTACTGGCCAGAACCCTGCTGCTGGCAACAAACTGGCTTTTGCTCCAAGGTCGTTCTGCTCACAGTGTTGGGCATCCATACTGGCCTCATCTCCCCTGGCTCCTAGACAAAGCCTAGGGATTGTTTCTGAACTGTTCAATGATCTGAGGTGTTCAAATCCAGGGTGTAGTCAGGACCTGACTCCCAGGAAGTTAGTTGTCAGGAGTTAGTTGTTAGTTACATGTATTAGTTGTTAGTTGTCCCAGGAAGATAAAAGATTTAACTTCAGCTCATCCAGAAATGCTTCATCTTTCACTTTGGTTTCTGTTATAGATCTAACACAATACAACCTGGGTGCAGTTTCACATCTAGCCCACTCTTCAATGATTTAACTGAAACTACTAAAACACAGCAAAATATAGAGCTTACCACTGCTTATAGAAACAATGAGACTTTATATATATATATATAGCCTTCCTCTTTTAGAAGCACACACTGTTTGCAAGTATGGAACAGTGCACTTTTAAAGTCTCCCATATTTCTGGAGAATTTTACCACTGACAGAGCATTTAATTGCTATTTTCTTAATTGTTTTTACTCCTGCTACACTGTGGTGTTTGGGGAATCCCCTGTTCCCGTAGGAGCACTACTTCATTCAGTCTGTTTCCTAACTTCCAGCACATGGTTTTCAAAGCAGTCCTAATTTTGTCCAAGAAACTGCCTCCTCAAAGGACTCCAAAATACTGTATGTTTTACTCTTTTTACAGAGTAGGTGCTCTTAGGCAGAGGCCATCCTTCCCTACATATATCTCTTAAACCAGAAAGGGGATAATCAACATCATTATCAAAATCAAGTTCAGTGACTGACAGTGAGGCTATCTCTACCATGCAGTCTATGGTTGCAGGACACCATCGACTTTGCATCTAACTCCACTAGTTCAGGCACCAAAACCAACTGGGCTTCAGCAACACAAAATGCAATGTAAGCTGCAAAGCTCACTCAGCAGCTGGATAAATGACCATTTCCCCTCTCATGCTGAGACCAGGCTGCTATAGTCAAGTGCTAGCCACAGCTACACAGCAGAAGTAATCACTGCGGTTAGCTGAGAGATAGCTCAGCTGTGTCCAGAGGAGTATTCACGCTGTTTCATTACAGTTTAGCCATACTAAACATCATATTAGCAAGACCAACATGCTACTAATGCTACATTTGGATTTCCTTGGGCTCTTGCTGTTAGCCAGCACCACATATATATAGCGTGTTCCCAGTTCATCATTGTTTGTATGTCTAGTTTCATCAGTTCACAGGTTATAAACACAAATGTGATTAATATTATGTATATTTGCAGTAAGGGCCATATTTTACACTCAGAGGGTTTCACCCAGTTCCAGTGTCCATTGTACACAAGTGAGGACAGAAGTGAGGACACAGCATTTCCCTAACTATATTACAAATTTGTGAATCAACAAAACTAAGCCAGACATATTTTACATTCATCTTGTAAGCAATAAAGAATTCCCCTTTCAAAAAGTTGTTCTTCACAAGAATAAACATAGTCAGGTGCGCTTTAGTAACAGTGCATCTAGTAAATTAGGTACGCATGAAAAGGCACAGAGCATTTTTTTAAGCACTTCAGTGAATTGGGTCTGTCTTTTCAAAAGTGTGATCTTACAGGGTGTGCAGCTGATAAGATTTGTATTTCACTCGGAAAAATCTTTTCATGAGTGCTAATTGCTGAAATAAAGAGAACAGAAATATGTTTAACAATGCTTTGCTAATGATCAAGAACTATGTTTTTTTCTTTAATGTTTCGATCTAATTACAAATTTTGTATTAAATGGGCATACAGATTGTTCTACACACTTTCTTAAAAGAAAACTGCAGCTATCTTAAATAACTTAGTTCTAGCTGTAGATTTTTTTTTTTATTATTTTTCTGAATGAGAATAAGGGAAACAAGTTTTTCTAAACAATGAACTACCACACTTATATCTAATCCCACTCTTGTCTGTGCTTATATAAACCAGGACAATAACTAAAGCCAATAGGATGACATGGGGTCAAACCAGTTTGAAATCTGAATGAAGACCACACACTTTTCATCCTTTAGAAATACTCATACCATTTTGTTGTTGATTCTCCTAACTAGGCTTCACTTTAGGGGATTCACACACTAGCATAAGACTAACACACACACATGCATGAATTTAAGTTGAAATGAAACAAAAATAAATTGAATTTAAGGGTTTCCTTCAAGGATAAGTCAGACAAGTTATAAGCAGTGTGATGCCATTTCCTTTCATGATATACAATTATTAAAATAGTAGTTTTTATGTAATTATGAATTGCAAATTGCCATTTAAAAAATTCCTGGTTCTTTATTCACTTCATGGTGAGCCTACAGAGCTTTCTCAGTTTGACCAAGTCCTCAGGGAAACAGCTCTGTCGGTCTATGACAGCCACATAATATAGTGTGACTCATTGACTCAGTAGAAGGGACACCATCTGAAAGCTCACAGACCTCAAGGAACCAGAGGTGGTTTGGACCTCAGATGGGTGAAAAAGGAAAAGAATTATTAGAACAATAGCCCATCATCCAGAAAGCCAATAGAATGAGAAGCCAGGAAAAACAGTACCCTGCTCTGCAGTCAATGACATGTAAGAATCACTGGTTAACGCTATTTTGAGGTCACAACATGATGTATTAAATAATAATAACTGCAGTATAACTTTTTCCTTTGATGTTTAAATTCAGGTGAAAAATAATAACAGGAAACATTCAGTCATGATGCAACCTGTTTCCCTATTTCTTGCAGCTTCCCATACTCTGCGGTTAAGAACAACTCTCCTTTTTAGTTGTTATAACATGATTTTCTTCTCATTTCATTACTTATTGTTATTACAGAAATTGTTCCTTAACTCATAATTATTAGCCAGCAGCTACCTAGTTCTGGCCCAGGAGTGATTATGTTAGCTATTATGCTAGTGAACCACTGCTCTTGCCCTTCCCGCAGCCGGCTGGTGGATGCGGTGCCATGCCCTGGATTATGGTGCAGCTCGGGAAAACACCACGTGCAGAGCTGTCAAAGTAATGTGTGAGCATGGCACAGCAGAACTCATTTAGAAGGAAGAGTGAAGAACTGCCAGAGCAGAATTGGTGAGCCTGTGGTTGTCGTGTAGAAAATGAAGAAAGAAGCAGATGCCCAGCCTATCCCTGAGCAGTCAGTAGTCCCTTCCATTCCCCATCCCACCACCCCACATTAATTGTCCAACATACCCCTTTGACCAGTTGCAGTCAGCTGTCCTGCTTCTGTCCCCTCCCAGCTCCTGCTGCACCCCCAGCCTCCTCGTTGGCAGGGCAGTGTGAGAAGCTGAAGAGTCCTTGACTCAGTGTAAGCACTGCTCTGCAACAATTAAAACAAGCAGGAGACATTTCTTCTCAGAAAGAGCAGTCAGGCATTGGAATGGGTTGCCCACAGAAGTGGTGGCATCACTGTCCCTGGGGGTGTTCAAGGAAAGGTTGGACATGGTGCTTAGGGGCATGGTTTAGAGAGTGACATTAGTAGCAGGGTAATGGTTGGACCAGATGATCTTGAAGGTCTTTTCCAACATTAATGATTCTATGTTACACCAATGAGAGGCTAGAGCCTGAGCTGGAAAACATCACGTAGAATGTGTGGAACAAGGTAGGTAAGGCTGCAGTTTGCTAGGTCCTGCATTTTTGCCACCTAACCTTACCCATAAGAGTGGCCTAGAAGAAAGTTGGAGACGGCCTCTATCAGGGAGTGTAGCCATGGAACCAGGAATAATGGCTTTGAACAAATGGAGGGGAGATTTAGATTAGATGTGACATGAGGAAGAAATTCTTCACTTGGAGCACAAAGCACACACAGGAATCAGGGCTGAAGATGCACCTTGCTTCTCTTCTTTTCCATAAAGAATAGAATGACATTACCTGAAAAACAGTGTTAAAAATAAACCCAGGGTAAAGGATGGGAGGTACAGGGCAGTCCCTGTGGCCGAGGGTCAGCCTTTCTCTCTGGCAAGCCAAATGGTCTGGGGGAGCCAGCCCCAGAAAAGGGTCCCTCAGACCCCCCAACCCTCCTCCTTGTCCACGTGAGAGCATCTTCCAGGCCACTCCCAACATAGCCACCTTTGGCCACGCGTGGACCACTCCATCACAGAGGCTTGCTGAGGTACAGTGGCCACCACTGCCCCAGGCCCTATAAAACCGGCCCCCTGCAGCTGGCCCACCACTCACTGAGTATCTCGGCCCTCTGACTGCCAGCTTGTGTGGCAGGAAGAAGACTAGAAGAGCAAGGCGAGCGGCAGGCCTCTTGGTGTGCAAGGACAGCCATGCAGTCCGGTGAAGCACCAAGAAGGAATGCACCTGACCAGAAGGAGAGGTGTCGTGGGTGGAGGGATAGCACCGGTGACACAAGAGACACCAGTGCCCAAGGGAACTCTGGTGCCCAGCCCACAGACAGATACAGGCGGTATCACTGGCACCACAATGATGCAGGGAACAGGCCAGCCCCTCAAACACCCAGCGACAGGGGGCCTCGGCCTTGCCATAGGAGCAACAGTGATGTGGGGCAAAGGCGGGAGCATCAGGCAGAGAGCCGCGGGGAGCAGAGGTGTGCCCACAGCCCAGAACACAGTGCAGGACCCAGTAATGGCCGTAAAACAGACAGCACCATTGGATCCATGTACGAAAATCAACGTGTCCGTGGCATGGGACCGAGGAGTGGGACTGGATGACACCCTGGTTCAGCACCCTGGCCTGAGAACATTCCTGACAGAAGGCATCCCGTTTGGGCAGTCCCAGGCAAGGACTGGCTTAGCCTTCTGCCCAGCACCATGGAGCCCATGGAGCTGGATCCACCAGATGTGGAGGAACGGATGGAATTGGATCCACCTCTGCCAGAACAGACCTGGGACTACTGCAGCATGTCTTTGTGCTCTGCCATCCGAGAACACCAACAGCATCGCAGGAGTGCCCGGCGAGCCCCCTACTCATTGCTCAGGCTCCATCACAAGCATTAGCTTGGAGCCACCAAACACCACAGACATCCTGCAGGCCTACCTGCAAGATGTCCTGGCAATAAACAGCTCTTGCCGATTCTCAGGGGTTGTGAGTGCTTTTGGAGGAGGGGGAATGGGCAAAAGTTGCGCCAGGGGAGGTTTAGGTCAGATATTAGGAAAAACTTCTTTATAAAGGGTTGTTAGGCATTGGAATGGGCTGCCCAGGGAAGTGGTTGAGTCATCATCCCTGGAGGTCTTTAAAAGCTGTTTAGATGTAGAATTTAGTGATATGGTTTAGTGGAGGACTTGTCAGTGTTAGGTCAGAGGTTGGACTAGGTGATCTTGAAGGTCTCTTCCAACCTACGTGATTCTGTGATTCTGTGATTTGAACTGCAATAGAGAATTTTCTTTAGATTTTTTCTTTGTGACATTTTCTGAGTGTTTTTCTTTTTTTTCCTAATTAGATTCATATTTTGTTTCAAGGTTCTTTTCCTTTTTAAATACTAGAGCTCATATCTCTCCCTGTTTGTGGTGTATAGATTTCTTCTGCATCCTCAGATGGGAGTTTATCATGCCCTTCAGCTGCTCATAGTTCATTTTAAACCGTATCTTTGTCCTCTTCAGTTTGAGATAAAAAAAATCCTTAAAATCAAAGGCTGCTAGTTAGAATCGCCTACATTTGAAGTCTCTCGCTTTCTTTTTATTTCTGTGAGCCTTGGATGAGCCTGTACAGTCCCCTTTGTTCATTTATAACCACAAAGAAGAGATTCCCTTTCATTTATCAAAACCATAACCACTCAGCTAAAAAAGACAATTTTTATATGTGCTGTTAGGGAGTTACAGATATTTAATGATCTTATAGGCTCATTATGCGCCTCCTTTGAGACCCCTGCTGGGACTCTGAGCAGGGCCAGCCTACACACAGCAGCCGGCCTGGTCCAACCAAGCTGAACCAAGGCCTGCAGAAGGCAGCCACAAAACGTGCCATCGGGACGCTGCCACAGCGCCAAGCCGAGCACGAGCCTGGGGTAAGGCTGCCAAAACCATCGGGCTGAACAGGGGGCCAGGCCTGGTCCCGCCTGTGGTGGCATCTGAGCTGTCACTGCCACATGGTGCCCGGGCTGGCCTACAGGAGCCTGAGGAGGGGCACTTGGTATTCTGCAAGGAAGATGGCATTCGCCTGTGCGTTGGGAATGAAGGAGTGACGGCGTTTCTATGGGTCCTGTGAGCCTTTTATTTCATTCAGCGCTCCGCTGCCGCACAGCGTGAGCTGACTGAGCCCCAGCAGAGGTTAACGAGCACAACAGCCATCATTTGTGAGGAGTGGGAAAGAGCCATGTGCTGCACCAGCTTCTTTTCAAGGCTCCTGATTTTTTTTTGTCTTCCCACTGGCACAAGGGCAAGCACCCAGCGTAGCTTGTCTTGAGGAGCTTGGCAGCGCTCTCCTGGCCTGGCAGATCTGATGAAGCCAAATAAAGTAATCTGTACATTGTCTATCCTTCGCTTGGGTGACTTTTAAGATTGGAAGAAAAGGGGCGGGGGGGATAAGACACTTGGATTTGGGGCCCTGTTACCATGCATACCATAAGCATCATGCTTTGGACAAACTAACTGAAATTATCTATTGAAATCCCACCTGTTAAGTCGAAATTATTTTTGAGACAGCTCATTCTCCCCCCATCCTCCTCCCTTCTTTTTTGAGACCATCATTGCATAGATTTATTCTATTCAGCACTCACATTAGCAGATGTGAATGAGGGAATCTCACTGAGCCTGTCAAGGCAAAGAAAGCCATGAAAGAAAAGAGAGAAGAAACATTACACAGTGATAATGGCAGCCACAATGGAAATATGCTGGCGTGAAAACAATTAATGCAATCAGTGCTCTAAGTTCATGGCTTACCCCAAAACCAAGCAGCCCCTGGAAGCACGAAACACTGGAAGCTGATCACAACGTTAGGACAAACCCTGAGCTGTAGTGGAAAGTGCAAGAAAAAAGGCTTTGCTGCATGCATAAGGCTGCCACTGGAAGGGCTTTAGCAAGCAGCAGCTTTGACACAAGTTACAGAAGCTGACACATGCCCCGGCCTTAGTTGATCAGAGATGTTCCTGCCAGGCTTCACCACACCAATGTTTTCTTAGCACCATCAACCCCTGCAACAGCATGACTGGCTGTGAGAGCTGGCCTGAGCAGCTTTCCTCTCCTCTTCTGGTGCAATGATTCAAACTCTTTTTTTTTTTTTTTTTTTTTTTTTTCAATAGAAGGAAAAGTCAAAAACACAAAAAGGTTTGCAAATGATTAGCAAACGATTAGCTGTGTCCTCACTTCTGTCCTTCCCAGGGAAGGGGAGGGAGGGCCAGGCAAATTATTTTATTTTAATAAGCTCAAGTGTGCCAAAACAAAACAAAACAAAACAAAAACTCATTTAGAAAAGTTTGAATTTGCCCCTTTCTGAAAACAGGCTTTGTTGTGATTAAATACCAGGAAAGAAGAAAGAACATTTTCTGGAGGTTTCTAACTAGCCCAATTGCAGCTACAATTAACATTAGAAGTTCCTCACAGCTCTAACTCCCAACTGGAGTCACACAAGACTAGTAGCACAGCATAATACCTGCACAGCAGAAGTTCCGCCTTCCCACAGCTCACACCACGAATGACCTATGATAGCAGTATGAAGCAAGTTCTTTACTAGCCTACATTGGCAACAGGCCTAAAATCGAATTAAAATTCTTCACCTAATTTGGATAGTTTTGACTTCTAGAATTAATATATGACAAAGGAAGAGATGGGAGAAAAGTGGAAGTTTTCCCCTCTGAGGTGTTATGATGTAGAAACAAATACAGAGGGAGCCCTTCAGATGTCAGTCATCAGATGCATTGACCATCTAAACTGCTAAGCATCTCCTCAGCCTGCAGGGCAGAAACCTGGTATACCAGGGAGAGGAGCTGCCAAGGATCTCTCCCAATGCTACCAACAATTTCACCCACTCATCTCCCCCATATCTAGGAGCACCCTGGAAAAGGCACTGGATTTTATCCTGTGCAGCAATCTGATTTAATGTCTTCTCCACCTCAACTGTAGGGGCGTTCTTCAACATGCTGCACAGTTACACCAGCACTTCTATACAACTGCCACCAGATCTCCCACTTGGTACATGCCTGTGTATAATTGCTCAAGAGGACATCCAATGAATTTACCTGGTCCCTGTTGTCTTTTCTCATGTCAGGATTTACTTTTAAAAGAATTTACTAATCTGAATTAAAAGATGATTTTTAAGTGGATTTTTTTGTTGGTGGTGGTGTGGTTTTTTGTTTGTTTGTTTGTTGGTTTTTGTTTGTTGTTGTTTTTTTTTGGGGGGGGGAGAGTAATTTACAAAGGATCTCTATTTTCTAAAATTACATCTGCCTGTATTCTCTGGTAGGTCTCTAGGTGTCTCCCTGCATTACACTATTTCATTTGCATTTTTCCTCCTTCTAATGCAGCAACAAATGCAAGGTTTTAAATATACATACAGACAGTATGTATACCTATCTCCTTGTATAAATAGAAAGAATCCCTCAGAACTCCAAGGAGATCCAAAGGAGATTCATCAGGGTCCTTTTTCTTTCTTTCTTTTTAAAATCACCTCTTTTCTTTGTGGTCATAAGCAAGGCTTCCTCCCCCCCCTTCCCCTTTTGTGAAGTGTAGGGTACCTATCAGTCACTGCTTTAGGCAACAAACTTGTTACACACTGAGGTGATAAATCACTGTCAGGAGGCAGCTATGTATCATTAAATGGGACTTCACCCCAGATTAACACAGCAACACCTACAAGTGGATCTGCAATATCCCACTTCACCTGAAAACCCTAAAATGCACAGTTATTTTCCAGAAGTAAGAGACCCCAGTAAGCCTTTTGTCCTTTGCATTATCCATGGGAGATGCACATTTCCTGTTGATCCCTAAAAGAGGCCGGGTGCCCCAGGCCAGCCACTGTCAGAGCACTCTTTGTGAGATCTTCAGGGTCTGGCCCTGATATGGCTGCTTTGCCATTCCAGGTCTGGCCCAAGAAATACTCAATGAAGAGAGGGGAAAGGGTAGATAACATAGATAATCTGTCCCTTAAGATCAAGAGCCAAACAATAATTTTACAGTTGCATAAAATAAATGTAAGTCAGTGCAAACATTCAGCCCTATCAAAAACTCAGCTTGTTAGGAGAAGGTTTGTTGAATGCCAAAAAATAGACCAGGTATCGAGTGCCATATCAAACATCAACTTTCTAATTTAAGTCCAAGCCGTAGGCTTTGTACACAATTGAATTAGTTTACATTCCAAATTTTAATTTCAAAACAAAAACAACAAAAAAAAAATGCATACACATCATTTGATTACCTTATAGCTCTGTGTCACCTGCAGTCTATAAGGCAATACTTAAGATATCCAAAGGAGCATATTTTCTCCACTGTTTTTTGTTCAAAATAGAGCAGACAACATAAACAAGATGTTATAAGCCTGCTATGCTAATTAGATTATTATTAGAATGTGCAACTTCTCACTATTTGACAAAAAAGCAGAGAAAATTAGGAGAGCTGCAGCAAGCCACGGCGTTTGCCAGCTCCCTATTATGACAGGGTGTAAATAGAGGTTAGACTCATGCTTCAGCCTGCGAGGAGGTCACATCAAACTGCTTTCACCCCACAGGCAAGGTGAAAACAAGACCACACATACAAAGAGGAATTGAGCTTCAGCTGGCATGACTGGAACCAATGCCAGTCAAAGAGTTCATTGAACAGTTCAATCATTTATCTTGACAGGATATGATTCTTTTCAGACTCCTTCGAGCACTCAGGCACAGCCAGCTCCTTAAATACTGACACAGTATTTAATAGCTCTAATGATCCACATGAATATTTTGTCTAGAAAATTAACTTTTGATAACAGTGGCTGATATAGCCTCTTACAGCAAACTGTGTTTATCAAATGTTACGGTAATTTATCACTGGGGAAAACAGAATGTTATCTTTTAGGGACAGACTCCAGTTCTTCTTTGTAAATGAAAGTTTTGAGAGGGATTTACAGTGGTCCATACCACACAGGATGCCAGAATATGAATCTGACAACTTTAATGCCAAAATCCCTCTGCCACTTGAGAGGAGGTAGCAGTGCCACTGGACCTCCCATTCAGCAGGGTGTAAGTGGTGCTTTATGCATCCACCCCGCTTAGTCTGAGTTCCAAGTCTGTAATTATTGGAGAATGTTCACATTCTCATTAATTACATTATTATTGACACATTTTAATTTCTCTACATGGGAAGTAGTTCTTTTAAGAAAGAATATTAAGCAAAGGCTGAAATTAGACCTTAGCAAGTCCCAGTTTTCTTCTAGCTTTGGCCCAGCCAAATGTCTCTCCAATAGGGGAATTGCCAGATTTCACAAGAGTCTTGCCACAAGAGGGTACACGGACAAAAGCTTGTAAATTCGTAATAGAATTTCTTCTCAGATCCATCCCATGCTTACCTTCTGGCACTGCTAAAACTATGAACACCCTCCCAAAGCTGCATCACAGCATCATGCAGCTTTGTATTTTACTATCGATTTTAAGGGACATGGGCCCAACACCAATTATTTTTGTCCTATCACCTATGACATCTCTAGGACATCAACTGGACAGAAAGCCTATTCTCTCTTTATAGCCAGCTTTGATACATCTCTGTTCTTTTCTTACAACTAACTGGCACATTTTCTAGCTGCTCCTGGATGGGGTTTGGAAATATCTCCTTAAGTCACGCATTACAGGTTTTTCACCACTTCTTTTCAAAATATTTCAATTACATTCAGGAGCAATTTCTGTACTCTTTGCTGGCACAAAACCACTCTTTGGGCTGCAATGAATACAGCATTCAGCCTACCTGACAAATTCAGCTTTGGCATCATTAGCATCTCTCTGATAACAGTGTGAACTCAGATGACCTACATCAAATGTGCCATCTTCTTCATGCTCCTCAGCCCAAATCTGCAAAAGGGCTAAAGCACACACCAAGGGCAGAAGTTAAGGACCTAGGACAAAGACCAGTCCTCACGATTCACCCTTAGCCCTGCAGCACAGCACTACATCCCACTTATAACCACTGGTACCACTGCAGCATTGCTTTTAAAAAGATATTTAAAGACTTCACTTAGCGCTTGGAGAACCCAGCTCACCTCAGTACATTGTACTATGGACTTACTGATCCAACTTTGAAAACCGTGCATTATTTTTCTATCCTGAAATTGTCTAGCAACACCTTCCTCCTACATTACTGCCTTTATTATAGAGGTACTATCTAGCATTTTTGTCATTAATTATCTCTTATATTTGTGTTATTTAACAGACATAGACTCATTAATCTCTCACAGAAAGCCAGATTTTACAAGATCTTCATTTTGATAAAATTCATTGACATTAGTGCATTGTGACAATTAATTATTAATATTAATAACAGTTAAACTTATGTGAGTCTCTGTTCATTCCAAAGTTCATAATCACTGACTCAACCACCAGTGTCAGAAACAGGGAAAATATTTGAAATTATATTTTTTGGCAAATGGCTTCCATATGAAAGCTGTTTTGGAAAAAAAAAAAATTTTTGCTTCATTTTTCCTCAAAGAAAAAATATTTCATTAAAAATGTTTTGTTTCCCAAAAGTGGGAAAATAAGTGCTTTCCACCAAGTAAACAATTGCAGAGATATCCTTTTAGGAGCACACTTTTTCAGCACAGTAGCGCACCCTGTCCCAAGGCTGGTAACACTTTTTGCAGCAACGAGATGATGGATAGACAATGAAAGAGAATTCAAATCTCCCATTTCCTGAATGACTGCTCTAACAACTGGGCTGTTCAAGAGAAGACAAATGACAAGTGGCACCAGCAACGCCTCTGGCATGTTAAAATGAAAATATCTGTGTCATCAATGAATGATGTTTGTCCTTCATCAATGAATGATGTTTGTCCTGAATTTGGCACAGACCAAAGTCAAAGAATGCCCACTTTGTGGTACAGGTGGAGAAGAGCTGCCCTACTATTTGGTGACAGACAAGGACCATAATATTGTTACACCAAAACTCAATAATACAACACAACACAGGCTTTCCAAGCATTTATAAAGGACAGAGAGGGATCTCTTCATCTCTCCATCAGGTTATTCAAGCCCAATAAGTGAAATCAGTTCATCAAAGGATGTTTCACCCCTTTTCAGGCTTTGTTCCACTCCTGCCAGACAGGCGGTGTTTCCAGGCATCCACCGTCCTGGCAATCAAGGGGCTCCTCAGGCTTTGGGACAAAAAGCAGGTGCCTGCAGGAATGGAGTTACCCATGCATGCAGGGTTTTCCTGTGGCTCTCACAGTTCCTACTGTGTAAAGAGAGTGGGGTGTAAAGACACCCAACTCTATTGTGATGCTGGGCATTTATGTCTTCAGCCTCACTCAGTTCGAGTTTTTAATTGATACAGCAAAATGTCCTAAGCATTAACTTGGTAATAAACCAGAATCACTGAGATTTCTGAATATTTCTGCAAAGGACTTTGCGTGACCAAGAGTCTAAGAGACAAAACACCTCAGTGCATCTATCACATGAAAGGCAATTACAGAAAAGCAATCTGTAGCACTTGCTCACAAATAATAATTTAGGAAATGGAAAACAAAATACACCTCACCTGGTATCATAAACTGTAGTTTCACCGAGGGATTTTCATGGTGTTATTAAGTTTGAGAGACAAGCTCAAGTGGTTTAAATAATAGAAAGAAAATACAACTTCCACAATGTTATGTCTCAAAGTACACCTCCTTACATGTAATATATGGGGCAGTCTCACTCCAAATACATCTGAGATTTCCTATTTCATGTTCTGCAGATGATACTTGCAGCTCTGTGCAGGTATCTAATTTCCAACCAATCTAAGACATTACACTGGGGGCAGCATGAGGTTATAGCAACAAGCCAGTCAAAAAACAAATTATTCAAAGACTGCTCAAAATAATACTGTAATTCTATCTATTGTACAACCTTTGCTTTCAAAGGATAGAACAATATGCTGCTCACTGGACAGGCTTTTCATGAAAAACAAAAAACAAAACTAAACAAAACAAAACAAAAAAGAGTATAGTTTCAATAGCCTTACCCAACTTAAAAAATAACTAAATAAATAAATGAATAAATACATGGTTTGCTTTATTATATTGCTACCATATTATTCTTAGCTCTGCACGCTGCATGAGCCCCAGATAACCAAACACTTCTAATTTCTTTGCCTCAAAGGGCAAAAAATAAATAGCAGCACAAGTCTGCACCAACATCTTGCTTTTGGATAAAGAAATGATCAATGAAATACAAAGTTTTTACGGCAACATGATGACACATCTGAGCACCATGGCTAAGAAACTGAGAAAATAGATTTTCTTATCCAACACTTGCAAGAATAGGATGAGATGATTAAAGATTTGTGAACGCTTTAAGACAGACAATCTACTCTCGTAAGGAGTGTGGATCCCCAACTCCATCCGACATACGTAAGACTGGTAAAAAGACATGGAAACCTTGTGGCTCCATCTCTGAAACATCAGCTCAATGTTCAAGAGTGGGCAGAAAGTATATTCAGTGCTAAGAATTTTAAGGAGAATTGAGAATGAAACAATGCTGTTGTGTAGCCATATGAATCTATGAAGCACAGCCATCTTGAATGCTGTAGGCAGCTCAATAAAAAATCATCCAAAGCATCAGAGGAGAACTCATAAAGGCTGTAGCTCGAAGAAGGGAAGAACTCAAGTCAGAGGTCCACAACAACTCCCATATGAGGAAAAAATAAACTATAACATTTGCACCTCAACTAGAAATAATGGGTGCAGAGGGATATCATACAATTTCACAAAGTCACAGAGAGCTATTTTAGCTATTTCTCACACCTCAGCAAATAGAGACAACAGCATCTGACAGTAGCTCTGAAATAAAAGAGGTGGGCTTCTTCACACAGCATGCAACTGCATTGTGGAAGTCATTGTCACAAGATGCTATGGAGACAATAAATAAGAATGTGAAAAGTAAGAATATGAAAGAGGTAAAAATAGCTGGTTACAGATGGAAGCCTCCACATTTAGCTTGTTTCTTTTACTCTTTTGCTAGACATCCAGCACTGGGCACTGTCAGGAGGAGGATACCAGACTACATGAGCCTTTGATTTTACTTGTTGCAGTTGTTGCTATCGTCCTGCATTCTCATATACATTAAGGGTTAAATTCAGAATTCCGTCTTCACTCAGGAGTTTTGCCAAGAATACAAGTTTGGGCATTTTGCCTCCTAAGCACTGTGACAGGAATTAGTTAAATCCGACTTTGTAAGGAACACAGTGCTTAAAAACTTGTACTGCTGTCCTTAGTGCTGCTGTCTGTGGGTGCAGGACTGTCATCAGCATAATCTCCTTCACCCTTACTCTTCAATCGTGAAGTATGATAATAACCGAAGACCTTCTCCTAGAGAATTCATCCTCACTCTTCCACCATATCTGTTCTTGATACTTGTCAGCAAATCTGGAAAGCTTGCTTAATAACAGCATTCAGTCAAACTTTTCATATGGTGTATCCATCACCATACAAAAAGGCTGTATTGTATTGATCTTGAATTAACAATAGGGCACTGAAGTGCAAACTATAGCTGTTACTCTGTTTTTTTCCAAAATTGTATTTAAAGTAGCTTAAATGCTGAGTAAATATAAAGGCAAATCACATACATGGAGCAGGAAATTTTTAGGGTGATAATATACATTGCTTTGTGGTAAGAATTTCCAGAAAGAGTCAGCTTTTATGACTAGACTCACGCTATTTACTCACCTAAATAATTATTAGTAGGTTTTCAAAGGAGCTCGGCACTCAATGTGCTGAAATCTTTTGAAAACCTGGTCATAATAGTCACAATGGGAACTGAGCTCTTTTGAAAAACTACTCACAGCTGAGAGTGCCAAGCCAGCGAGGGCTGGATCTCAGACAGAAAACTTGCATCATAACATCTCTTGAAATACTCGGTGGCTGATGGGAAGAGACGAGTATCTACCCTCTGACTGCAGCCTGCATCAGATGAACAACCGGTTGTGATTTTTCCATTATATTGATTTCCCAACAGGAAACTTGGGTTCCAAAAAATCCTCTTCTGAGAGAAGATATTGATTTTGAGGCATCAGTTTGATTTTCCCTCAGAACATCATTTCCACACTCAGCAGCTCCCAGGACCTCCAGGCAGCCTGTGCTTCTCAGCTTGTGGATCCACAGAAGCCAAACTACTGAACAAGAAGTAAATGCTTGTCTTAAAAACTGTATATCTGTAGAATCCTGTCTAATGGAAACTTGGGAAGGAAACATCTGTGGTCATCCTAGGGCCAGCCCTCAATATCCTCATAAACTGCATCTCTTTGTGGTTTTTGTTTTCATTGTGGTCCTTATGCCCATGGTGTTTTTTTGAGTTACCTAGGATTATTTTAGATGCCTCCCAGCATCTCCCAGCCCATGTGGCTGCCAGCTGCTGCTCCAGAGGCCACAGCACTCACCAGTCTTGAATACCTGAGGACATCTGAAGGGGCACTAGATGCCTGTGTTTAGGCACCCAAATTGCTCTGAGCCCTTGGGCTCCTCAGCAGACTTTGGGAAAAGCTACTACTTCTCTGAGGAGTTCAGCATGCCAGGCAGATACTTTACCCAGTAAGCACGACAGAATGGTGACAGAATTTATTTTTTTTTCTACAGTAACATTTATTCAACTGGACCTACGATGACTTACACTCTGAGTTCAAGCAGAACAAAGTTATTCACAATCTGTATGTTTTCCACAAGAAAGAAAAGGCTGCTGTTTCTGGATTCTACCTAAATGTGGCATGGGAAGTCTACGAAACAGAGAGTTTCTGCCCAGGTCTTTTCAACCATCAATTGCTAAGATATCTGAGGTCTTACCTATCTACAAATGTAAAAATGGGAAATTAAAAATAAGTTGCACATGCAGAAAAAAATAAAAGTTTTTAATTTCTTATTTCCAAATAAATAACTTTTTTAATAATAATGATTAAAAAAAAAAAAAAAAAAAAAAAAAGTAAATGCTTTCCATTCTCTCAAACCTTCTCTTATTGTAGAATTACAATAAAAGGTAATTTAGGAATTTCCCATTTATCCTCTCTACACATCTTGTAACACCGGTAATAATTTTACATCTTTTTTATCTTGTATCTATTCCACACAAGCATTTGTCACTGTATGTTTTAATCATTACCATTTTCACTCCTCAGATCCTTCCAAGCCCTTCTATTTCCTCCATGGGATGGGCTGATCAGAACTGAACACCCCAGTCAGAAGGATACTCCACTGATAGATGTCACAGTAAAGCAAACTGAGAGTTTCTGTTACTAAAATATTCAGCACACATCTTGAATTAGCTATTTGGTCTTCTCCTAGAAAGAAGAGGTCCTTCTCTCCCAGAGGTCAAACCAAAAACTAACATTTTGTACACCTTAGCATATTAATGCTATTGAACAAAGTGAGGTTCATAATGTTATGCCACAGTGTTCTTCTATAATAATTTAACTTTTCCAGATGATACCTGAAGTTTTACTGTAATTTCACATCCACAGGCAATAAATAAATATTTTTTTTTAAATCGGAAGTTTTAAAGTCATTGTCTTACAATGCTATGCCCTCTCTCTCATTAACTACACACCGCTAGTCAGTATCTGTCACATATAACTACACAGACAGGGTACAATTCATTGGGGCTGCAGAGCTTTCCAAATTCTGGCTGGTCTAGTATCACTGATGATGCACAAGGATGCTAAGGGCATGAATGTGAAAGAGTCTGTCTTTACACTGCGAGAACATTGTTAATGCTAAATGATGTTAAAAAACATTCTCCCATCTTGAGAGAGATGCAGTGCTAGGTGAGAGACCTGGAAGGATATCTGGCAGGGCCAGGCTGATATACATCTGCAAAGACAAGTGATGCTACTGGAACCAAAGAGTTAACCTTGTTCCAGCTTAGGGTTTCAAATCGTCAGGCTTCAGTGTCAATTGTGCATAACCTTGGTGAATTTTTTTAAAATAAATAAATAAATTCAAAACTCCATTTACAGGTGGTATGTTTTTTTTTCCTTTGTGCATGTTTATACATATATATACTCATATATATGTATATACACAAGTATGATATTTCCACTTCTGAAATTTGAAAACAAGTCAAGCACTCAAAACCTAGGAATATTCTAGTTTATAAACCCTCCATAACCTAGTTTTTTTCTTGTTTTTTGCTACCGTCTCTACTTGCTGACCTGAGTATTCCTCTCAGGGAAACACATTTAATTCTGGTCTCTTCATACTTTTAATTACTTGACTTCTCCAACAAAACTTTCAAAATTGTGGCATTTTTCTTTCTATATATTGGACATGCCCTAAGCTTGCCTACATTTAAGATCAAGATAAGGCCGGGTTCCCTGCTCAGCTCTGTAAGAGCCTGGCGACATGCACAGGCCCTTACAGAGGACTTTTTGCGTGATCGTGCCCAGCCTCATCTCGTCGCCAGCTACACTGGCTTCACAAGTGGGTGCTTTTTTAGAGTTTCCAGTGTTTTTTACAGCTGGAAACCCTCAGTGTTCCCACTCCCGGTGGTTGCACCAGCCTGGCGCCGTGGCTCGGCCTCTGCTGCCCCCCGGTGGCGCCGCAGGGAGGGAGCGCAGCGGCCCCGGCCCTGTTCTAGGCCTCGGGAGCGGGGTGCAGGTGGAAAGGCGGCCGCTGCCCCCTGCCCCTGCGCTGCTGCCTGCGGCAGGACGGAGCTTATCGGCCCAAAAGGGATGGGGGATGCGGGTGAGGAAGCGAGGCCTCCTCCTCAGCAGCGATTCGTACTGCAGCCACCCCCCGCAGCCTGTCCTCGCACGGGGTGGAGGCAGCTTGGACAGGCAGAAAGCAGAAGAGGCGGCCAAAGCAAAGGGAGAGTGGCTTGTCCACATCTGTCAGCAACGGAGCCAAAAACACAGCTGGAGCTTCCTTACGCCAAGTCCAACTCTGTGGCTTAGGGCAGTGGTTTACAACCATTGCTGGCCCGTGGCCAGGCGACCCACACAGGCCCCCCTGCATCTCCACACCCCATGTCCCTGTGAAATGTGCTGTCCCTGAGTCACAAATTCAGGGCTACTAAAGAAACGCTGCTGTATACTTGTAAAACCATGGAGCACAGCACAAAACAGAACCCAGTAGCCTGATGGCTACAAGGAGTTTATGTATCTGAGGCACGAAGGCAAGGGAAGATAACATTATGCTATCTCATTTGTGGAAGCTGGGCCAGCTTGTTGTCCGCACAATCTTTCCCAAACAAAGTTTGAGATGGCTGAAATCAATTCACTATAGCCGTAAACAGACGCATTTGGATAATGCTATAAAGGTTGTATTTAAAAGGGGAAAAGGAAAAAAATAAATAAATAAATAAATAAAAAGGAAAGCAAATGTTGATTGTTCCTCATCATTATCTGCAATTCAGTTCTATTACTAGCGAATTATTTACTATATTATGCTAACTTTCTTTAAGTCTGACTATGCAAAACAAAGGCATTACTGTGAAAGCATACAAGCTATGTGTAGGCCAAAATTACAGTGAACTCTCTACATTGTCTAGAGCAAGGAAGGAAATCAGCAGGTAACAACACCACAGTAATAACACAGCCTCTGCAACTTCCCCTGACTGCATGAAATCCCTTATGTTACGGTGCCTGGGATTTCCAAACGTCCCCAGTTCTGACACAGATGACTGAAAGTTGTATGCCATGCTCTCTCCTTCTTGCCTGCCATGGGGTTGGAGGAACTAATGCAGCATTTGCAGCACCAGAAATCCACACTCCACATCCCTCTGTCCACCCTAAGTACTGGGATCTCAGGGTTTTCCTGGTATTTTGGCCTTACACTCTGCAGTCTTACAAAAGTGGGGAAATACAAAATGCATGTACAAACAGCCCCACTCTTCTTGCTGTCTAAATGTTTAGAAACTATAAAATAGGTTTGACTGAGAATTGCCATGAAGATCCATTTGAGCCACCTTCTGATTTTGTGTAAGCCCACTAGGAGTTGTTGCCAGTTTCCAATTTCTTTTGATCACATCTTAAAGCTGAAGCTCCTTACATGCTGACACATTATTATGCAAGCAGGCAGATGTTAATTCAACACACAAGTTTATTTTGGTGTATTTATCCACCATCTCATAATTGTGATTCATTTTATTCCAAATTTTTTTGAGTATGTGTTATATTTCTAGTCCAATAAATAACACTCTTCAGAGTCATTAAAACTGGTATGTTGCCAGGAAGAGTTACAGCGCTTGTTCAAAAGAGTCACGATACTGCACCAAGACTGCATCTTCTGCATTTATCATACCATTAGCTGGCAGCAACATGGGCCCAGAGTCTGATCTCTCAAGAATTGCAATGCAGAAAATGCTGCATAGCAGACACAGGGACACAAAGATAGCTCCAGTAGTCCTTTACACCACCAACACTTCCAGGTCTGGGTTGCTAATTCTTTCCCTTCATCCCCATGGCATCGCCAGCCAGGAGACCTGTAGCTTCATCCCCCTGTACATCTTGGCCTGTCACACAGCTGAACATGGGCAATGCTTCCTACAAATCTGGGCGTTATTTGTACATCCCATATCCTGCTGGACCTACAGGACATAGAGCCTTACCAATGGCTAAAGATGAACTTTCATTTTTTTAAGCAGTGTGCTACTAAGGCATGAAAGGGTAGAAGCGGTAGCCCTGAGCATGATTTTGCGGTCATTCCTTTTAGAGCACAGTGCTGATTATACGCTCAGCCTTACAGCTCACCACCTAACACCACCTTAAAATTCATAGTAAATAACATTGTCTACGGCTGCTCTCCTGATGTCTCCCTAGCAAAGCCCTCTCTGCTATGGCCTCAGCTAGAATGCCTTTTGTTTACAATTTCACCAGCTGAAAGACTCTTTTGAGAACAAAAAAAAAAAAAAAAAAAAAAAGAGAGAAGAGAAAGAAAGCTGAAGAGGCCACTATGAGGATCTAATCTATGGCTAAGACCACCCCTTGACTGGCAGTCTGCATTGCCATCAGCTGTATGCATCGTGAGCACATTCGGGTTTAGATCAGCTGTCTGTGCCTTCTCCCTCATTAACATTGATAAAAGCGATGGCCTCTGCCGTGTGCGCGGCATTCCTCAGCATACCAGCTGCAGCTCTATCTTAATGCATCCTGTGGGCTTGGAGAATTAATTAGTTCTGATAGTCACCATGTTTCAAAATGACGCCTGTCGTAACCCCACAGATAAAATTACGCACCCCTAAAACTTTCCACATTGCCCATTCAGACTCTCCGTAGGCCACCGTTGGCTTCCTCAGATGTATGGCACTAGAGGGATTTAATTTGCCAAACTTTTTTTTTTTTAAGCCTCTTTGTTATGTTCCAATTAAGTCTGTGTTAATCAAAGGCAGTATTTCCCAAATATTTCCCCCTCCCCTTTCCACAAGCCTCCTCCTAGGCAACTTGATGGCTTGTGCCCCCCTTTCTCCCACCTACAATTAGCATTCAGACGTTTCTCTGGGCAGAACCAAAGCCTCCCTCCCCCGAGGAAGCTTTCTTCCTCTGAGCACACTTTATCTTTTCCTACCCTCCGCAAGGTGCTTTATCAGTTTCCAAACAAAGAGAAAAATGACTTCCCTTGGACATGTGGAACCTCAAACCACAGCTATTCCAACACCCCGAGGACAGTTTTACTGTGATCAGTCTAAAACACAGGCCACATAGAGCAAAAAATAATAATTTATCTGGTGCTCACTTACAAATTACTCAGAATATTAAATTTAGTTCAAGACTGCCCTCAGTCTTGCAATGGTTACTCAATTCACCCTCTAAGACCTCACAAGTGAAGATATTCCCCAGAGAGAGGAGTGGGACCACGCAATGGGTTCCTCAGCAGAAGCCACTCCTGTAGACAGCATCAGGAAAGTGGCACTGGCTTTTGTTACACAGAGTTCATGAGCTTTCAGGCTGTAATGATTGTTCTGCTTCAAAATGGTCTTACTTCTTTTTTATTTCTTTCTCCATTATTTTTTTTTTAATATTCTGAAATGGCTGAGGTTTGTGTGAGTCTCTGAGAGCTCCTCATGTGTTGTTCAGCTACCTCCAGCTGCACACACAGAAAGTTCAGGGAAACAATATACAATGCAAGTCATATAGTCACTAAACAATTAATAATTAAAAAAATAAATGTAAGGAATGATGGAGTTATCAAAACCACGTAGGGCTATATGAGCACTGCAACCACCATGTCAGTATCTCCACTACTTTTATTCACTTTTAAACTGACCTCATGTGCCAGTTCCTTGCTCTGAGAAAGAACTATCTCGTTGTTATGGTGAAATAAACTGCGGCACAAAATACTGTTTTCAAAACCACCTACATAAACGAACCACTGCATTTTCTCTGGTTGGTTGACATTTTCAGCTCAGAAATAAAAGGAGCTACTTGGTGAGAGACAGTAGGAGGCTGAAGAAAGTAAAAAGGCAACAAGCTCATGGCCACTTGAAACAGAAATGCAAGAGCAGAGCAGAGGAAGGCTGTGACAGTCTGCGTTACACACAAATGGTATTTATATCACACACAATGAGTCTTACTAATCTTTTTCCCTGGGCTGCTTGCAGCCTGAAGGCTTCAGAGGTACAAGGGTGATGAGTGGCTGAGACAGGGAGCATCCGAGTGGCCCAGATTGCACCAGGGAGCCTTGGCTAGGCTCCTCCACCTTGACTTGCTCCCAGCTTTCAGGTGAATTTGTGCCCAGTCACCATCATTCCACATTCCTTGCTCTTACTACCTTTGCATATAACTGCATTGTCAAAAAAAAAAAAAAAAAAAAAAAAAAAGGAGGGGAAGAGGAGGGGAAAGGGACAAAGGGGTGAGGGGGATACACATGGGATCAAGAGAGCCAATTCAACAGACTCATTTTCATTTTGACATTTGTAGCTTGAGGCTTCCAAAATTTTTGCTTTCCTTCAGGAACCAAAGAGATCCAAGACCTCTACACCACTTTAGCTGAACAGAGAAAGAGGCACACCACAAAACTAAAATAAAAGTCAGGAAGATTGCAGAGTAGGAAATTCAAGGTTTCAGTCAAGATATAAGAGCAGCAAGAAAAAGAGCACACAATTGCTTCCACTGACCCTAGAAAAGAACAGTCCCAGAAACACATGGGCTGGGTGAACAGGAAAGAACACAAGCACACCAAGGGCAAGAGCTGGAGTATGTCCAAGGCAGACAGCATAGATGCATCACTGCACTGGGTAGACATTGCTTCCAAGAGGTTCCTGGAGCCCTCAGCACTCCACGGCCTGGACATCCACAGGGGAAGGGGAGGACGTGTGTCCCAGCCTGCTGAGACCACCAGCAGACCACTGCTTCTAGAAGCAACAGCACACCAGCACAGACAACAGCACTGGAGTCACCAGCTGCCCAGTAGCATTGTCACCACCAGACAGGCCACTAAGGTGGCTTCAAGGCTGCCATCAGCAATGATATCACAACACACAGGCTGCTTCAATCCTCCTGCTCACCAGGTGATGTATTAGCCTGTATTTTTGGCTAGTGCAGGACAGGAGCTGGCCAGGCAGTTACAGCCAGCACCTGGTATAGTCTAACCCCTATGAACGAGGAAAATCCCATCCCCAATAGCATAAAATGGTGGCCAGTCCCTCTGGAGCAGGGCGGTCAGCAAAGGGGCTAGCAGAGACCACACTTGACACAAATGGAGAGGAAGGAAAGACAAAAAGGGGTTGCTTCACATGAGTGCCTATATGGGAGTTAACGGCAGATAACATAGCGCTGATGTGTGTTGGTTTTTATCTTGATCTACAGCACAGGAAAGGGACGTGCTTGATTTACAGCTCCTTTCAGCACTGCACTGTCTGAAGTGGCAACAGGCAATAAGCCCTGCTGCCCTCCAGCTACTACAGAAGCTGTCAGCTCCTGCTGTGACACACATAAAATTTGCTTTGTCCAGGTAGCCATCCCGTCCAAGCTCCAGCAACCTGCCCCTTGCTGTTGCTGGTGGCATAGCTGTAGAAGAGGGAAGATAAATTTTACTCCCAAACTTCACATTTTATTCCTATGAAAAATATTTTCCAAGATTAGTTAGAAGCAGGAAGAAAACCAGATTGCATTCCCACTCCTACAGTTTTCAAGGTAAACAAAACACCTGGGATCCTCCTGCAGGGAAGAAAGGCCAACTTATAAGTAATTTCAGTGCATGGCAGAAAACATCCTCATTCCAGTGCTGACTGCTGGAAATGTGAGGGAGCAATGCGTCCTGCTGCACACAGGATGTGGTGACGAGCTGTCATCACTTGGGAGAGAAGATCCTCCAAGGCTTTGCTCTTTTGAAGAAAAAAATGATTGACTCCCTCCATTAGGCCAGATTGTCCATTGTATGCAAAATAGAGGGTGAAAGGCCTTGACCTGAGAAAAGAGAAGTGGCAATTCTCAGGGCCATACATACTGACAACATGCACGTCACAACCTCTGGCTGCTATCTTGTCTGAAAAAAATAGAAATGATTTACTCTCCTCATTGTATAGCAGAAAGGAACAAGATCTGATGAGCATGCAGGAAACATCTTGCCCTGCCATCTCCTACCAGCAATTTTGCAGTATTCAGTCAGAGCGTATAACATGAGTAGATTACTTTGTATGTTGTGTGTGTATCATCATTGAGCTCTTTAGGGAAAAAAATAAATAAATCTGTACAACTCCTTCAGGCATTACATTTGTGGTCTAAAGGTGAATGAAGCATCTAGCCATGTCTACAAGTAAGAATCTGGCAGAAAGGTAAGAGAAAGCACTGTGTTTACAGCCACTATGCTTCTGTGGACTGTTCAGTCAAAAACATAACCTAACTTTAAAACAAAACTTTGTATGAGGAAAAAAAAAATATATATATATATATATATATGTATGTGCAAAACTGGCAAACTGGAGGCAGCCAAATCATTGAGAATTTAAGAAATGAGAAAGGCTGCCCTTACAAGACTGACCAGAGCAGCAGAAAAGAGCAGAACTAGAAAGCAGCCAAAGAACTCACTATTGGCAACCTACAATGTCTGTTTACTAATCCCTCACAATCATATACAAGTAACATAGCTAATTTAATTTTCTTCTGATAGTTCCAAGAAATAAGATGATTCAACAAAAGGGAAAAAAATAAATTAATTAATTAAAAAATCCCCCCACCCTTTTTTTTTTTTTTTAATCCAGATAACCAAAGCTGGAAAACGTTCTTTTGGCCTCCTGAGATAAAGTCAGTATTCCTCCCTAAACTACAACCAGGGGACCAACCCTTGCATCATTAGGGCTGATAAGCCAACTTCCAAAGAGCCTTCACTCTGCCTAGGATCAGTTGAAAAATAGAATGATAGCAAGCACAGCAGTTGCTCCAGTCCTCTCTTCTTGCCCACCTTAAAGAAGAAAACATCTTTTGTCGTAACAGTTAAATGTCCTCGGTTTTGTACTGTCAACAGCTTCAGAGAGATGGATAAATGAACAGAGCCCTGTCAGGATATCCTGTCATTCAGTTAGGAAGGGTTTATTCAGCTTTGCAGCGAACACTTTCAGCTCAGACCCTGAGTTTTGGAATTTTTCTTGTTTGCAGGGAGGCTTCACGTGCTCTCACTTTTACTCATTTTCCTTCAGGAAGACAAGTGTCGTTTTAAACTACTTGCTTAAAAATCCTGAAGAAATAGCAACTCTAACAATCACTTTAGGTCATAAATTTAGTACTCATGTCTGAAGAACTCTGAGGAAAAAAAAAATCAAATTCTTCACAATGGAAAAAAATCCATTCATTTTATACTTTTTGGCTTTTTTGGTTGCAATGAAGCTGTGTTTGACATCAAAAGTCCCAGATCAGGTAAGAAGCAGCTTTTTATTCAAATAATGATTTATGATGCGTCTCTATTACACTATGGGAGTGGCGGTTCATTCACTGTTATAGAGAGAATTGTTAACAGATAGGGTATCTTACAGAAGAAAAAAAAAAAACCTTTAACAGTCACTGATGCCATGTGGCACTGAATTACAAACCAATAGCTATATAATTCAATCCTCTGAAATGAGATAAATGTATCTGTTTTGTCTGGCTGAGATTTTGACTCAAAAGATGTGCCAAATATGCTGAAAAAAACTCTAAAAATGGTAAACCTGGCAAAAAAAGACTGTAGCTGACATTCGTCAAAAGCAACAAAAGAAAACCATTTGAATTTCTGATAAGTCAGAAGATGAAAGGAGAAAATTTGGCATAGTGAATATCTACTCTACTAACCAGAAGGAAGAAATGTTATTTCAGAGATTTAGGGAAAAAAAAAAATAGGGAATCCAGCCATTTAAAGTTATTTTAAGAAGTTATAAGTCTATGTAAAATATTTGTAGAGTTTTGTGTATGTATCACATACAAATGGTGTATGGATCTGTGGAACTTCATGAAATCTGTTTTCAACACTCTTGTAGTGAGGCAGAAAGAGTTGTTTTACTAATCTGACCCAGGATTTTGTCAGTGAGATAAATATGCACTAATTTAAATTGCCTCACAACATGATGCTTTAAATGACTGTGTTCTGGAGAAAAAACACATGTAGAACAGGAAACAAGAGGACAGGGAAAAACTGAACAAAAAATAAAAATAAAAAAAGGAAACCACTTTTTTTTTATTCTTTTTTTTTTTTTTAATGGAAAAATACTTTGTCAAGTACAAACAAGTACTGGGAAATGCATTATTCCATCTCTCAGAAAGAGCCACTGACAAATCACCTTTCTTCTAATTTCTCTAATGGCAAAAAGAGAAAAGGAGGAAATGGGAGAAAGTGGAAATAACCCTGCCATTTTAAAATAGTTTTTATAGCTGGTGGGAGGGAAAATGTACACAACCTACTTTTATTTAGAATTTATCTTCCATAAAATCTCTTTGAATTTTCTTGTTCCAAAACTAAAATTTTGTGGGATGCCTTTTTGGATAAAAACTGCTGTGCTGAGGTCATTTCAGCCGCTCCTACCAACACCTTTTCAAGTCTGTACCTCACAGCCTCAGACTTGTGATGGCTTCCCCAGGCACCTGCGAGGAGCCCGGCTTAAATAGTCAACTGGGTTAAAGAAATGGAAAAATCAGACAATGCTCTGAATTTATCATGATTCTTCAACATTAATGGTACTGATTTGACTCAGTGGAAATAGTTATAAGAATTAAGGTTCAGAGGCTGCACATATATGTGGTGGTGCTTCTTGCTCTGGCACATGAGGAATTTCTCGTTAAGGGTGGACTCTTTGGTGGCCGCACTGGTCCTGAGCACTGGGATTTTGGAAAGGTTGAAGTGCTCATGATGCAGTTTTGGGTGGGAAGCAAGGTGCAGGGATGCTCTAGCTGAGTTTGTGGGAGACACTTTAGACCTGAAGCCCAAGAGCCAGCTTAGCCCAGCACTTCTGGGCCCTGCCAAGAGGACAGAGAGGCTGTTCAGTTCACCTCACACGGCACTGTGTAAACACTGTGGCTTTGCCTAGTGTTTACTCTAGTTGTATCTTCATTACACCCACATCTGGAAAATCTGGAAAAGGGTCTCATTTTTATTTCAGTGATGCCTGAAATGCAACTGCACTACAGGAAGAGGCTTCATCACCCAAATACAACTCCACCTCATTTGAAAGATCAGAAATTTGAAATTCAGATTTCAATGGTATCTTTGTAAAGACTAAAAACTGACAACTAAATAGCTCCTGAAATGTACTTACAACTGGGCAATCACAATCAAGCAGAGTCCCTCAGAGCTCATGTAACTTAATCTCCTTGTCAGCATCTGGGACACATCCTCACCATCCCCGTTACTGAAATGTGCTGCTATCACAAACACTGAAGGAAAGATAACCAGCAAAGGGGAAAACCTGCTGGGGTGAGGGCCTTATGTCAGACTAGCAGGCTACAGCACATGCAGAAATCCTACCCTGGGAACCAGTGTACCCGCCAAGGGCAACTATGAACTTCTGCAACAAGGCTGCACAGTCCACATGCACACAGAAGGTCCACATCTGGGACTGGACTGCACAGGAGTTCATGTGCACGTATTTTGTTTGAAAATCCCTGAGCAGAAATACCAGAGGCTATCACAGCAGCAACATAAAAAATGCAGTAGGCTCTGTCATTGGAAGAGATGATTTGGAATAGACTCTGCATAGAAAATGACCCAAAGATCTGCTGAGGTGCTGCTGCACAAAGGGTTAGTGGTCAGTCTGCTGAGGTGGGGGACAGAAAAGACCTGGCAGGGGGAGCACACGGGTCCTATTCACGTGCACCGGCATTGCCCAGCCAGACTGGGTCTGACATTCCCCATCCAGAAGGGCTACTGGCAAACCGAGCAGGATCTGGAGGGAAGCCGGGGAAATGACTCAAGAATTGGGAAACGAGAGTCATAGCAGGGAATTCAAGCAATGCTATTTACTTAGGTGCACAAAGAACATGTACTTTGATCTTCGGCTGTATGTATTTATAGGAAGGGAGTAGTAAACTTGGTAAGAGAACAGTTTGCTACTTGTCATGCAGTCTACAGAAGAGCACTGGCTGGAGGCTGAAGCAAACCAATCACAGCTGAACTGTGACAGAAACAACATACCACATTTTGCTTCTCCACAAACTGACCAGCCATTTCCAAATGAAACAAATGCTTTTTAAGAGATTTCTTGCTCAAACAAAATTTCATGCAAGAACCTCCAGTATCCTGTATTATACTCCTCTGGTACAATTGTCTTAGTTGTGTGATCTGTGAAGCTACCTCTAACCTCCACAGCCTACTATTAACATATCTAAATATTTCTAAATGGATGATGCTGCTGTAACTGGTCCCTGCATACATACGTACACACAAGTACACACACATATGCAGTAGGCAGGTACAGCTCTTGAAAATAAACTTTTAAGCATTTCCTCCTTGTTGGACTGGCAATAGTTCAGACATTGTCTTAATTGACTGCTTGCTACTTAATTGAAATGCCATTCAGAGAGTTCACTTCAATCCTGCTGTATCAGATAGGAAGTCTGTCGCGGTCAATATTGCTTCAGTGAATTAAGACCACCTAAATGGTCCATACATAGACATCAGTGGGTAAATGGTTATCTTGGACTATAAAATTAAGCACTTTACAGTACTTCCTCTCCTGCAATGATAGTTTCATCTATTATTTTTGTTGGCTTTTAAAGACCATATTTTGCAATACATCACTTCTCTTCACTTGTGAATTATGAGCTTGCTTCTAGAAGTACTCACCACTAAGACAGAATGGGAAACCAGCAGTAAGTGGAGTTCAGCAAAGAGTTTTGCTTTTAGATGGATTGACTGTTTTAGTAGCAGGAAGCAGAGACATTTTTGTTATATAGATGCTTTCAAAAATCTAATCTCTACACCACAAAATACAGTGCCAAAACTGTGACAATGTCCTAAGCCTTATTTTTTTCCCCTTTTTGCCACCTTCTCAATTCATTTGTCAGATTTGCATTCTCAAAACACCACAGCAAGCGGCAGGAGCCCTTGGCATTTGAGCTGGAGGGCTACGGCCAGATTTCCTAAGCCAGGCTGTTTGAGGCTTTCTCTGGGGGGGGAAAGTAGGGTCATGCCCATAACTTCTACCAGATTTCAAAGGAAAGCTGGACAACATTCTTTTATGTCTATTTGAAAATACCAGCCATAATCCCCCATTTCAATACAGCGGTGTTGATAATACAAAACCCGCCTTAACAAAGGCCTGTGTCATGCTCTGCATGCGCAGAGCCACAAGCAACTTCCTCCACACCTAATGTTTGGTTTTATCACTGGATGAAGAAGGCACTTGCCAGCACTTGTCTGTCTCCATTGTGCTTTGGGTTGGCAAGGCAATTTCAGAATTAACACTCTGAATATAGCTGATGCTGTCTCAGTAACCTCCATTTCAAGTCTGCTGGACTTAGCATTCTTATAAAGAATTCTTATATAAGATATTCTTAATAGAAATAATACTCTTAATCAAGTTTGTCCTGCATAAACATATTGAGTGTATTTCATGTAGTGAATACTACTGGAAGCCCTAGTATGTAGTATGCTACCAAGCTGAGCCCCAGAGCAGGGGTTTGTAGCTGCTGAGCAGGACAGGGCTTGTGGCTGAGGGTGAGGGTAAAGCCTGAGCTCAATTTGTCATTTGTCAGTAAAGCCAATGGGGGCAGAGTTATATCAATTCAGAGACCTATCCTTTCTTTTTAATGAATCTTTTCCCATTACAGATGAAGAAGCAATGTGATCAAAAGCTGCTCATTCGAATGAAAACTGAATGTGTACCTTGCTCTTTAAACCTCGAAACCCAGTGCCCTGCCGGCTACACCAAAATCACCAATGGGACTGGAATACCAGACTGCAGGTATTTCTTCTGTCTGAGCTTTTTACCATGAATATTGCTCTCTGTGAATCACAAGATATTGATTTGTATCACAAATTATCACCTCTATGCAGTTTTCTTAAGGAAAATTTAAATGTTATTTACAGCCAGCATTTATTGACTTCACCTGCTCCAGAATTCAAGTGTCACTTAGAGCACTTTGTGTCTAAAGTTAAACAGTAAATGACATAAGAGGAAAATAAACATTGGTATCGATGGCCTATGAGATTTTTCTTTGAGTGGTATCATAAAATGGCTTCCTTATTTATTCTGCATGCTTGAAATGAATGAGAGTGTACAAACAATAGAATTTTCAAACTGCCAGGCTGGGTGTGTGGGGCTAGACATGGCAGGAAAATATCTCAAAAGAAATCTAAAAATTTGCCTGAATTTCAATTAAGGGGAAAAAAAAAATTGCTTACTTAGCATTTAAGTATGCTTACTTAGCATTTAAAAGAACCTTGATATTAAGTAATTTTTCAAATGCTATTTCAAACCAAAACTTGGATTAAATTGTTAAGGTTGCAGAAGTGAAGAAAATAAATATATACTTTGCAAAAGGAATGTCTCTGAGGTTATTTTTAAGCCCTTGATATACAGTGTATATTTTAATGAAGAAAAAGAAGTCAAAATCAATACAACTAAGCTTGAAGTGCCCTTCACCAACACTGAAAGAGGAAAAGGAGTTTAGGAATTTTATTTTTCACCACAGAAGGCTTTCAAATGCTTTAATGCAGCTCCAATTTATTTTCCTTAGGTATTATCTAGAAATTAAAACACACACACTTTCTTTTCCTGGATGCCGACACGCTTGTATGAAGGAATTTGAACAACCTGAGTGCTGCCAGGGACACTGGGGCCCAGACTGCATGGGTAAGCTCCTTTTGGACGTAATTTGAATAGAAGGAAAGCAGTGATTTTCTTGCTTTCAGAAACTATTTCCATGAGAATTTTATTCCTTAGAGTTTGTTACAGGAGTAGAAATAAGCAGCGCTGATTAACCAAAACTTGGACAATTTGGAGAAAATACATATCCAAAGATTCACCAAAGAATAAAAATCCATGGAAAATTTCCAAAACCTCAGGGATCTCCTAGATTTTGAGATTTTCAGAACAAATCATTTCAGTCAATGGCTGTAAAATGACTTCACAGAATCACAGAATGGTTAAGGTTGGAAGGGCCTTCTGGAGACCATCTGGTCAAAATCCCTATTCAACCAGGGCTACCCAGATCTGGTTGACCAAGACCATGTTCAGGCATCTTTTGAAGATCTCCAAGCAGGGAGACTCCACAACTTCTCTGGGCAACCTGGGCCAATGCTCCATCACCCACACAGTAAAGAAGTGCTTCCTGATGTTCAGACAGAACCTCCTATGTTCTAATTTGTGCCCTTTGCCTCTTGTCCTTGCACTGGGCACCACTGAAATGGCTCTGTTCTTTTTGCACCCTTTCTTCAAGTACTTCCACACATTGATAAGATTCCACCCAAGTCTCCTATTCTCCAGACTGAACAGCCCCAGCTCTCTCACCCTCTCCTCACAGGAGAGCTGCTCAAGTCCCTTGATCATTTTGGTGGCCCTCCACTGGACTCTTTCCAGTATGTCCATGCCTCTTGTGCCCTGGAGAGCCCAAAACTGGACATAGCACTCCTCATCTGTGCTGAGTGGAGGGTAAGGATCACCTTTCTTGACTTGCTGGCAATATTTTGTCTAATGAAGTCAAGAATACCATTATCCTTCTTAGCAGCAAGCACACATTGCTGACTCAGGTTCAACTTCGTGTCTACCAGGACTGCAAGGTCCTTTTCTGCAGAGCTACTTTCCAGCTCTGTGGCTCACAGTGTTCTATCAGCTGGGAGCATCCCCATAATTGATTTTTAAAAATAAAGTTTTCAAACAGCAACTTTCAAGTTTTTATTTTAGGTCAAAAGTGCTTTCTTCTGAATTTGCAATAGTTCCAAATCTACTTAACTCTTTACTTTCTTACTCTAGGAGGGTCTTTTCTTTCAGGGTTTTTTGGTGTTTTTTTTTGAAGACACTGAATGTTCAAGGCCATTACTCAAGTAGCAACAATGAGGAGTATGTCTCCTCCAGATGCCTCTTCCTCAGGAAAATTATTTCAGCATCTCCACAAGTACATCAAATTTCAGGCTAGTGATGCAGTCATCAAAACCTGCAAAGGATGTTTCCCTGCCCAGACAGCGCATTTCCCCCTTTAGTTCAAGGAGTCAAGGTCTGGTTCAATATCTATGAAGATTTTTTGTCCACAAAATAGATAAACAAATAATTTTAGCATGGCCTAAGCTCTGGTTTAAATGCAAGACATCTATCTACTAAAGAGAAAAAAAAAAAAAAAAAAAACTAACAACAACAACAAAAAAAAATCAAAATCCAACCAACATGTACTTTTATATAAAAAATAGGAGTGTAGTTAGCAGTGCAGTATTTCTCTGAAGATAGCCACTTGTGTAGCAATTTACTCTTTTCCCACGCAATGCCCAGAAAGAGAAATGCATTTCTACATTCAACCAACCCATACTTCAGGGTGCTCCATGAGACCACAAGAGGTATATGGGTATTTGCAGAGGGGGATGTGAGCTCTGCCCTGCTGCAGACAGAGGCTGCAGGAGCAAGGAGGCCCCCTCTTCCTTCAGGCATATTTCCTGGCCTCAGAAAGCAACTCTTCTAAAAATCAAGGTCTCAGCATTGTTTCTGCTGTCATTTGGAGGAAGAAAATAGCTCTCTGCGTTATCACAGTCTCTGTAAGACCATACAGCATGCCTTGAAATGCTTGGAGGAAAACCTGTCCTTCCTGAGACTGGAAGAAAAAATCCTGACTAGGAGTTTACTTCACCTTTAATATCTGATGGCAATGACAGAATTAGGTCTTAAATACTGCTTTGATTTCCTTAAACGATAGCACTTACTGTAACACATGGCATGAATGAAAAATATTTCGTCTGTTTCCCTCCCTACTAAGTGCCCTGAGCAAATGAGACATCCTTCTGTAAACAGACATCAGGATAAAACAGAAAAGCAGAGGGGGAAAGAGCACAGCTTTCTGACACTATCACTGTGCACCTGCCTGGTCAGAACCTTAATTGGCTCCACCAGGCCAGCAAGAATATAGTTTTATAGAGACAACTAATTTCTCTCCATCTCATCCAACTGCAGAAGCCAAAGCTGGCAGAGTTTGCATGGCCAACGTGTGTCAGCGATGAGCTCCAGTGTGAGCCACTCCTACCACATCTCATGTTGCCACACTGGGCACGTATTTGCATGACTCCGATCAAAAGCCTGGGTACAAAACCAAATGTGCACAGTATGGGCAATTGAGGGGAAAGCATTGCAAGAATAAAGAATAAAAAAGTTTAAAACAAAAGGTCAAGAGGAAAGATAATACACCAAATTCTATCAAAGAATATGGTTCAAACTATGTCTTTACAAGTGCTTCAGTGCAGGGAGCTGGAGAAGATACGTAATCCAAGAAGAGGATGCATTTGAAAGCACTTAAGAAAGCAAAACTAAACTCTATGAGGAAAAAAAAAAAAAAAAAAAAAAAAAAAACACTGATAGATTTAAGCTTTTATGAGCTAGGCATAAAGATTTGCCCTGCAAACTCCTGTATTTGTAAAGAGGTAAGCAGAAACATCTCTTTTTTACTACTTTTTGAAAAGCATCCTCAACAGAAACCAAATTCTCCCAAACACCAGGGCTGGGCCAGGTGACTATGCCAGCGTCACCCCGTGTCATGCTGGTGTCCCAGAGCAAAGCCCTGTTGCTGCCTACTGCAGCACCGTGAGTGAGAGGAGAGGAAGTGCTTTATCTGCCTAACTAAACTTGTCGAACAATGCAGTAATTTGCTAAGCTTCTGATAAAGCTGTCCCTTGGTGGTGGTATCAAAACAGGAGACAAGGTAGTGAAGACAAGGGGAAGTGGAATGAATACCAACAGCAAAACACTGTCTTGTCAGCAGTTTTGAAGTGTACTTTCCTGGAATTTACATCATTAACTTTGAGTTTTCTTCATCTTTGCACGCTTAATAGAAGCATCAGTGCAGTTGGAATTGTTTTCATTCGATAGCAAACATTAAAGAGTTTGCATCCTCATCAGTCCTAAAGATCCATATACCTGTCACATCATACCTAAAGATTCACTAAAAGCTACTTTAGAGATTAAAGTATATGTACTTGTCACTTTACCTTGTTCCTGGTTATTTCATCTCAATTCTTAATAAACACTTTTGTTTCAGCATATATGAGATGAACCAGATTCAGATTTTTACCTTAAAAAGTACTGATTTTTCCTGAGGAGCTTACTCAAATCCAACAGACCTCACAAACTCATCAAGAAATAAACAGAGAAAAATTGACAGTGTTATAAAGCCAAAGCCTTCACTAAAATTAGGTGTACACATATGCACATACACTTATTTGCTCATCACTCCACACTAATCAAATTCATTTTCATGTGAACTTCCGAGTCACGTAACCACTCTAAATAAGGATTACGTTCCCCAGTGGGAGCATAAATCCAGTGCTGTCCACTCCAGCACACATGGAACCAACCAAGACTCTATAAGCAATAAATCCACCAGTAATGTACAGCAGAGCACCTACAAGGGCAATAGGAGTTTCCTGCATTTAGATACCACCTGCATGAGGATTATGGTGCCTAATGGCAACTCCAGCTAGGCTGACAGGATGGAAGGGCTTATGCAAGGGAGTTAATAAATCATTTCCACAGAGAGGCTGCGTGACTTAAAAATAAGGATATTCCCAATGGAAGGAAAAACCTGACAGAACAATCTGACTAAAAACTACTCTGATATGTGTTTTCTATAGGTAATCTCTTATTAAAAACATGGATATTGAAAAATCTTAGCCATAAATTAAACTACTTTGATTTGGAAATGCAATCATTGTTTCTAATCCCCTCCATCTGGCTGGGGTTTGTGGTCAGACGTTGTCTCCCCTAGTGTACCACCACCTATAATCACAGTTTTAGCATCAGAGGATCTGAACATACCACATCTTTGGCACCCAAATGTCAGTAGTGACCACAGCCCATAGGAGAGAAGTGGGTCATGAGATACTCATATTTTAATTTCTAGGGGGGTTTGAATCAAACATCACAGTCTTACAGGAGGTATGAGGAACTTTCCAGATATATCAAATGCAACGGGGGGGGGGGGGGCGGGGAAGAAGAGGGAAGGGGAGGACAGGACACATGTTGCAGCAAGGCTTATTTAAACCTTAGCTTACCATCAAATATGATCCTGACAGCAAGTTCTCAATCAGTCAGTTGTATTAACGTACCAAAGAAGTGGTCATGCAAACGTCACTTCTGTTAAGCAATCTAACAGTTTAGAGGACGATAGAGGTGAATCAGAAGGGACTAAATCAGTGCTGCACTTTATTCTTGTGTAATCCCTTGATTAGAGAACTAGCTGAAACTTTCCGTACTAGAGAGTGGTGATGGTCTCTGGTGAAGCCAAGTGAGGAGATTTGGGCAGATGCAAAACAGCAGCCATCACCTGATCACCCTGCCTGGCCCAAAGCCCCACAGCCTCCAAGGTCCTCACCCAAACATTCAAGTGGGACAGAAGGGTCAGAGCAAGGTGACTGATCACTTATACATCATCATTTCCAGCATGTCCAGGAGGAGCTGCATCACCATGCAATGGGAGAGGACGCTGCTCCGAGGGCATAAAAGGGGATGGAACATGCATTTGTCAGGTACAGCCTTTCTCGTAAAGGAAAAAATATAACTTCAGTATATAAATGCCACTAAGAAATAATAATAAATATTAGTACATAAAATAGTACATGCTACATTGTGTACATGAGAGTATTTCAAAAATAGCAGAGGTGCCCTGCTTGGAGTTCATGTTTTGTTTGGTTTGCACTAAAATTCATAGTATTATTTCTATAGACTTAGGCATATCCAGGTGAAATTATTAAAGGGTTCTTCCATTCTGTTTTCTTGAAATATGTGGATTGAGATCTATCTTTTAATGTGTGCTGCTACTTATGACTACTTGCCCTAATTAGAAATAATTATATTTGGGACTATACTCTCAATATGTTTCTCTGAGAGTGCAATGTGCACTGCTTAATAAATTTAGTAAAAAGATTTAAAAAAAAAAAAAAAAAAACACTCAAATGTTTTTTTACCTCCTCCTCTACTAGTTAATCTTTCCATTACATCAAAATCATATCCTTTGGCGACGTGTGAAAAGTTGACAGGATAAGAAATAGTCAAGAAATACAACCTAACAATTACAGAAATGATTTGGGCCTTAGGCTTGATTATCATTCTCTATTGTTAACTTGATATTCAAAATGTGATATGATTTCAAGTGTAAAGTTAAAAAAAAAAAAAAAAAAGAAAAGAAAAGCAGAGAAAAAAATATTCAAAAGAACCATTTTCTAAATCTCAGTGGTCATTTCTGATTTGCTGACTGACTTTTTGTTTTGTTTTGTTCTTGGTGGTGGTGTGCTTTGGGGTTTTTTTGGAAGCTAAAGATGTTGCTTCCAGGCTACTAACTGTTTATCTGTCTATCTGTATACAGATGAGAGATTAAAGTTTTTATTTCCATTCTGTAATTCACAGAAAGGATTTGGTGGGACAGCCTGTGAAAAATGTGCTGAGGAGAATTTATTTGGTCCTCAATGCACATCAGGTAAGTTTAAGCCTTCTGTACTGAAACGGGGAAAAGCAGGTAAGTGCAAGCTGTATTCAGACACTAAGATATCACGGTGAAATGGGTAGGGTATTTAGTTTCCCACCAGGAGCTGCTCTCTGCTTCAAGAAATACAACAGGGAAAGAAAATAGGCAGCTACTCAATTTCTCGTTCATAGAGGGACTGGATTCACAGAATCACAGAATTGTCTAGGTTGGAAGAGACCTCAAGATCATCAAGTCCAACCTCTGACCTAACACTAACAAGTCCTCCATTCAACTCAAAGTCATGCAGAGAACACTGTCAGTGTAGCACTACAAAAATATTTTAATCTTATCTTAAATATCTTTTTTTTTTAGCCAACAGTCAAATAAATTTGGGATTAGAATTATTTTTGTGTTCCTGCAGTATGCCACCCTGTTATCCTGTCACCCAGTTTTCATCCTAAATGATGGATTTGCATTTACTTGATCTAAACGGTGCTTACAAAATATTGGACAGGAACATATCAATGCACAATTTATAGTGGTATACAGTGTTTTGGTATGACTTTTAAATTCATCTGCTAATTAGAACATCTGTATAGGGCATGAAATACTCATGTGGTATTGAAATTAATGGCTCCTGTTGGACCATCCTCCAGGAATTATATACCTTGTTTCTAAATCTAGTTCTGCTCTTGGTCTCCACAATGTTGTGTGCCATGGAGCTCCATAATTCAGTGAAAACTGTGAAAAAGGGTAGTTTTTGTTTAGTTGTGGGGTGTTTCTTTGATCACAGTGGCCATACTTCTATTAGGAGTAGTGGGACATTGAGGGAAGGATCTGAGCTATTTGCACTATTTAAAATTAAAATAGGTCACAAGTGTATACATTTGTATATTTTCCTATTTTGCCTGTTTCTTAATGATTTCTACTATTTTACTTACCTTCCTCAACCCTAATGAGCATTATACAAGTTCACAAAATCGCCTGCTTTCTTAAGCAGTAATAGTTGTTTATCTCTAAATAAAACACTTTTGTTCCCTCAAGAACTGCATCAAGTTACTCCTAAAAAAGAGTCATGAACAGCCTCACTTTAAATAATCTGTGATGGCCTTTCTATACTAATCCTACACCACGGCTGATTTAAAGGTTCTTTTTCCACCAGCCGTCCACTGGATGCCAGTGTTGATACACAGAAAGGCAACCGAGACGTTTTCATAAAATTAGGGTACTTGAATGAATTCAGTATTGCAAATGTAATTATTTTCCAAGCAGCTGCTGAAGGATTCAACTACATTTTAATTTAAGGATCATTTTACACTTCAGCTTGCAGATATTTGAGCTTATCCAAGTTTTCTAAGTACCTACAATTACCATGCATTTGTGACTAACTGCTTTTCCACAATACCGTAGATGTTTCTCCTTTTTATAGTAGGACTACTAACACAGGTAAAGTATTAGAAATTAATTAAGATAGGCGATTTGCGTGAATATGGCATATGTTTGTAAAGGGAAGGGGGTAAACTACCATCACTGCAGCTTAAACAGGAAGTCACCAATACAACTTTGTACATCTTAGAGGCTTGTTCAAGAGGAACTGTACAGGGTGTTTTTAAAAAGTACTATTACCATAATTGAAACAGTTATAACTAAGGCTTTTTAAGAATACATAAGGCTTCAAAAACCACTTATAGAGGGGTATCATAGTTGACTGGACTCTGAATACAGAGCCTTGTGTGTGTACTTTTACAAGGTTTATAACCTGAAATAACAGAATATAGGAACAAACAGGGCCAAAGTCTGCTTCAGACCTAAACCAACACAGTGACTCATTATCCTTTAAACAAAATTAATTCTGTTAAGGGGGGAAAAAAGTTACAAAAGTCATCTCTTCTGGAGATTTTTGAGAGAGAGGCAAACAGAATTAAAGCAAAAATGTACAATTTATTATTGATTTGTTAACAGTTATAAAAAGTATTTGTTACATGTTATATTCAATTTTGACTCAAGATCATATGTTAAATTTTTAAAGCTTTAAAATAATAGCAACTGGTAAGCCTTATATTTAACATATCCTGAAGATTTTCAGGCCCCCAGGCTATTATATCAGACTGCAAAAATCAGTATCTGTTATTTGCTGATATATGCAGCTACGAGTTTTGATCTTCTCATTAATGGAAACCTGTAATTAATGAAGTCTGATCAAAGCTTGGTTTGAAAATTGTGCTTTGTAATATTTAACAGCTGTTGGCCAGGACACTATTTGCTATGGGTAACCACTAATGATACCTTTCCAAACACCATCCTTATTCATTAAAGCCAATTCATCTCTCCATATAGTTTGCAACTGTGTTCATGGAGTGTGCAACAGTGGAATTACAGGGGATGGAAGATGCACTTGCTTGTCTGGATACCAAGGACTCAGCTGTGATCAGCGTAAGTAGGCTGTTTTCTATATAAGTTATATTCAATGGCTCTGATACAGTTAGAATTGGTGAGGACAAATGTAAAATTAGTCTCAGGTTATTTACTTAAGCAATTAGACATACACTGAACCTCAAACCCTGCCCGTGAACTTCCATAACCATTGTCACTCCTTCAATCCCCAGAATAAAGATGGGGATTGATGGAATGGATGGTCCCCAGGCCAGGTGGAGTTTCAGTTGGTATACTGAAAGCTGAAATGTCTCCTGGAACAGGAGTATGCAGACAGCTTAATCTGTCACCCTCTGCCCTCAGCAATAGCTGAATGCGAGGCCTTGCGGTGCCCTGCAAACTCAAGATGCACCATCTCAGATGAGGATGGCAGAAGATTGCAATGCACATGTCTGCCCAACTACCACGGGGACGGTACACATTGTGAACGTGAGTAATTTTAATGTAACTGGGTTCTTTGGGAACAACATCATTATTACAGTTCAGATATTAAACACTTCTGAAGCAAATCTCACCATCATCTTGACGTAACTGTTCTTGGGTTCACATATCAAAGCAGTCTCAGGTGCACAAGCTAGATTCCTTCCAGATGAAGCAAAGCACTAAAATGTGCTCCAGATGCACATCAGTCCAACTGCTCATAAACTTCAGTCCATACAACCAGAATAAACCTAGTAAGCCCCCTTAAAAGGCATAGCATGGATCACAGAATCACAGAATTGTAGGGGTTGGAAGGGACCTCAAGAGATCATTGGGTCCAACCTCCCTGCCAAAGCAGGTTCCTGAGAGCAGGTTGCCCAGGTAGGTGTCCAGACAGGCCTTGAAGATCCCTAGAGTAGGAGACTCCACAACCTCCCTGGGCAGCCTGTTCCAGTGCTGTCACCCTCACCATGAAGTTCTTTCACATGGATACTGAGTCACCTCTTGGGATCTCTTGGTCCTAACTCTGGCATCTCTTGGTCCTGTGTGGTAGTCCTCTCTGAGTAGACTTGACCACCATCCAAGAGCAGGACATCAGAAAGTGACTTCTCAGGGAATGCAAGGTTCTACTAGTAGGCAACACAGACAAGCAACCAGCAGAGAAGGATGCTAGCAGCCTTACCTCTTGAGGACAAGCAGCTCCAGCAGAACTATGTAACAGAGGATAGCAGTGATTGCCCCAACTCATCTGGGAGGTGGCATTGTTCATGGTCAGTTTGAGCACAGAAATGTGTGCACGTGTGATTTTGCACCAGAACAAAAGAGAAGGCTTGAGAGAGTGAAGCTGAGCATTGCCAACTCTCTCAGTCCCAGCTGAGGGGTACAAAAGGGACAAGGAGGAGAGGGGATGACGGCAAGTACCACCCTTCCAGCTGCAAGATGTGCTTGACTGTGTCCTAAACTGGACACAAAGGTGTCTAAAGAAGCTCTCCAAGCACTGCTGGAATATGAACAAGGACAAACAATGCCATTGACTTGGAAAAAAGAAAAAACAGCTCCTGGAAATAAACAGTGAGCTTCCAGTCCAGTCCTGAACCTACAACAGTGTGGAAGACACAACTAAAGAACTTGCTGGCCAGTTTTCCATACAGCTGAATGGTTGACATTATATTGTTTAATTACCGGAAAGAAAACAGCAGACCTATTGTATTGAGAAATAGTTTCCAACTGATCTAGCACACACTTAAAGCCTTTACTGACTTCATATCACATACCTGACGTACTGTAGTTAAAATCCACCACAGAACAGGAAAATAGTTGTAATATTTTAATGAGCACATTATATCTTTTAATCTGTTTATAACACAATTTGCCAAGTTAAGAGATCATTTCTGTACAAAAGCAAACAGTTGCTATGTTAGTACGTTAGTATAAACACATTCCTCCCTCCTGTCTTTATGTCGCCACGATACTTCAGACTTGGCTGTTATGAGAAGTTTAGTCTGCCCGGGCTTTGTTTGACATAGAGATGCTTGAGCAAATCCTTGTCTTCAGTTTTAGAGTGGTGGACAATAATTCCTTTACTTTTTTTTTTTTTTCTTCAAGCTATCAACCCATGCTCCAAAAAGGTCTGTGATCCTAATGCCAACTGCATTTACCTTGGACCAAATCACCACAAATGTGCCTGTCAAGAAGGATACAAAGGGGATGGTCAAGTCTGCTTACCCATAGACCCGTGCCAAGCAATATACGGGAACTGCCCTGCACAGTCTACCATTTGCATATATGATGGCCCAGGAAAGGTTAGTGTTGAACTTGTGCTTCAGATGTTTCCTTTGTCAGCTGCCCACGGAAAGAAATTGCATTGTCTCCAGAAAGAAGCCATGAGGGTACAGGCACAGGCCTCAGGGAAGCCAAGATCTACTCCTGGCTTTGGCATAAGCCTTGCAGGTGGCCAGGAGGGACCCCATTTCTTTCTCTATCTACACATGCTAGTGTGTTTCCCTCTGAAGATGGGAATGACATTAGTGTGGTCTTTTTCTGTGGAATGTTTTGGCTCAAATTTGTTTCCTCTAAATGGAGGCACCGAAATGGAGCTTCTCAGAGTTAAATTTCTGTGACTGCAAGGACCAGTAAGGTCCTCACACGGATACTGCAGCTAAACACCTAAAGTTAGCATAATTTGGGTCTTTCAGAACTACTGATGAATGGCACCATGTAAAGACTGCATAGCATTCATGCTATCGGGAACTGGCTCAAACTTCTCTGTTGTACTCCTGACACTGAGAAAGCAAAACATCTGTAGACCATGCCTGTCTTGCCTGGACACCCTGAGGAGCAGAAAAGTTACCCAGGGTTGTCCTGAAGCTCATGGTCATATAAGTTTCTCCATTTGGGGGTTTTTCAGCAAGCTGCACGTGGCTGGCAAACGCGGGCTGGTGTGTACTGCTGATACGCCTCACCAGTAAATAATGTGCTTTGGCACTTCTTTTGAGAGGACTCAAAAGTCAGAGGACTGTGGGAGCAGAGGCTTTAACCTATCCACGCTGATTTTAAATGTTTTCTGGTCACAGAATTGATTCTAAAGGGCTTTAACTGAGTGTCAGTAGTTTTCTGGAGTGGGTAAAGCCTCAAAGGGAGTTAGATAAATAGGGATAAGCTTTATACTTGCAACTAAACTCACCAGGTGATTAACTAAGGCTTTGAAAGTTTTCAATTTTTTTAAATCCTAGTAGCAGAAAGTATGCTGAAACCTAGTTTGTGCATGTCTGATTTTTCTCTCTCCTCTTCCATCCTTCTGATGTAGTCCCACTGTGAATGCAAGGAGCATTATACAAACTTTGTACCTGGGAAAGGATGCAGCATGATAGACATTTGTGAAACAAACAACACCTGTCACAAAAAAGCTAAATGTTCAATGGTTGCACCAGGACAGATCACGTAAGTCTTTTTGCTTTTTAAAGCTTTCACCCAGTTTCTCCCTCCTCCTGTAGTAAGCATGCTTTTAAAATAAATCCAGTGGATGAAAACCTCCTGAAGTTATCATTAATAGTTTCATTATCAAGCACAAATTATGGGATTTAATGGGGTTAGGGTGAACCAGTTAGGACATGCTTAATTTCATCAGTCCAATCACTAATGCCTATTAAGTTTTATTTTTATTAGCTCTCAGAGGTCATTTCTACATTAGTAAATAAGGACCAAAACCTTTTTTCTGTTCCTGAGGGCAAGCAGCATGGTCTGGCTCACAGCTAAATACTCTTCCTCCTCCAAAGAAGAGTAACTGCCTCTTGGCAGAGGTCCCTGGCACATGCTATCCCTTCAGCTGTGCTTGGGCATTGCCTGGGAAAACGTGTGCGCCAGAACCATGCCAGGCAGCATGCTAAAAATTAATCAGCATTAATTATCCCAGGACAGCACTGGAGCTCTGGCCCTTTTTAGTATACTAATGCAGATACAACCAGGGCATCTGTTCCCCATGCTGTGAAAGCAACACCCGCCTCCGCAGATTCCTCAAAGCATGTGGGAAGCTGCGCAACTTCTGTCAGAATTTGTTTTCCTGTACAGAAATTTGCTAAGCAGATGTTAGGAGGAAAGTTGGCTTTAACACTGGACTTAGCAACGCTGTATTAAAACAAGGAACTGGAATTACATGTTTTTATAGGCCAGTGACAGCTAGTACTGAGTCTACAGAGGTGTCCCAGAAGTGCTAGATTTCGGGAGCTGAGAATTACAATTTGAAAGACAAATTAGGCCATCAGTTGTAAGTTGGGGAACAAATTATTTATTTTTATAGATTTACAGACAGCAAGTGTTCACATGGGAAAGCATTCTTATTGTCAGTGCTTGCATCATTATTGAGCTTTTTCTTATAGTTAAGAATTAACATTGCCTTTTGTGTAAGCTATCGTGCATTTCCGACAAATTTCTCTAGAATATCCCCTGGCTCATTTCCGCAGCATATTGTAGTACTCAAAAGTACACTTGGCTGCTGCAGCACACCAGCAGAGCCAGGTGTAAAACTTTAAAGATCGGAGAGTATTTCTATGTGAAATTAAGACTAAAATGCTAATTTTCATGAGTTGAAAGATTAAAAACAAATTCCACAGCACACAAATCAGCACCTTTCCTTCCTACAGCATCACTTTTTCACTGTTGCAACTTAATTTTCAACAGCTGTTTTTTTGTTTTGTTTTTTAATTTTAAAATTTATGACAGTAAAAATGTATGACTTGTTACTGAAAAAAAGCAAACAAATGCCTTGCATGTCATTTATTTAATGACCTTTAACAGCAAAAATAAAACAGAAGAAAGTTTTAATATGATTTGAATCCCACTCCTATCTACTTGGCAAAAAGAGAAACTGTACTGAATAATTTCCAGTTAAGGTGAATCCATTTACAAAATAGGAAATTTGCAAAGAAAATAATTAGCAAATGTGAACACATTAAATTGTTTCTGATACATGTAAAAGTATTTTGGCTGCAGCCCAGATTTTAAATGTATTTGGGGTTAGGGAGGGGGGGTTCTGTGGATATGCTTTTGCAGTTTTTTGCTTGGTTGGTTTTCAAACTTCTAAAACAAAGAGCTGTAGTGAGTCCACAAACCCAAGTTTATTCCCTTCCATTTATTTTAGTTTTTAAATGACTTCCCACATATTGTTGCTTCTGATTTCTCCAGAATCAAATTATTTGTACTTACATAAACATGTAGAAAATACAAATGTTTAAAGTTTATGAACATAACAAAGCAACCTCTTGGAAAATCAAGATCATCTCTGTTTCTGCTCCTAAATAGATCTTTTCTGAATGAGTGCTGAGACTTTCCATAGCGCTGCTTCAGCAAGTAATTAGGTACAGCCTTGCCCAGAAACTATGAAGCTTCAGCTGGTGCAGAATTACATTGAATGTTAGACTGTAACTTCTCTGGTTTCCAAGCTGAACAAGCTTTCCCTCAGCTGATCTCCCTTTATTTTCTTTTCAAATTCCACTATAATTTTTACTCTGACTCTGTCTTCAGCGTAGAAATTAGTAGCTTCATAAAGAAAACCCCCCTTTTTAAAATAGATTAAAATAAATGGAGATGGAAAGCTGAGCTTCCCTTTTCCAGAAAGATATAATTCTGCTCCTCTTCTTAGGTAAACTCAAGTTGTGGCAGCTCCCCAGTCTTTTTCCTATGCTGTCCATGCATCGTATCATGAGAACAAACAACTCAGTTTAAATCGTCCAGCAAGACTTTTTTATAAATCTGTTCCTCTTCAGAGACACCCAGCCCTTGTAGTACACAACGCATTCAAAGCAAAACCTGTCCGGCCATACACAGTATGAGTTGTAAACCAGACCCTCCAGGCAAACTAAGACAAAATCAATGGAGACAGCTACCTAGCTGGTCCTTCCTAATCCCAACCACACAGAGTAAATGACTGCACTGAAGAGGGTGAGATGGTAGTCAAGGTTGAAGGCCTCAAGCCCCTGAGATAAGTGCTACTCTGTACTTGCTAAATGCTTTCCTTTGAAGGCAAATCCAAACCATGTTACTGGGCTCATACTCTCTTATAAGCAGTATTTTCCTCAGAAAATTAATTTCAAACTAGGTAGGTATTTCTGCAGTTCATTGTACCCCTGGAAGTGATAGCCAAAAATTTAGTGTTTAACCTCTCTCTTCTTTTATGGTTGTTTGCTGAAAAAGAGAGATTTATTTTGAAACCTTGATCTAATTTGTTCAGTATTTCAAGGGTGGTTTCTTTTTTTTTCTATTAAACCGCTCCTCAGCTTCGTTAAGGCCTCAGGTTTTCCTTCTCCACTCAGAAGTGAAGGGGGCTACGTACATCAGTATAGTGATATTTACCCCATCAGTCTCCACCACCACAGAAGAAAGGGGTCAGCCCCCAAGGAGGAATTGCTTCTACCTCCCAGCCCCAAACCCTTCATCAGGGCTGCAGTCTTACCCTCTACCCAAAAGATCCCCTTAAAAAGAAGGTGGCTCACCATCCAAGTTGCATTCTAACAAGTTACAATGCTTCTAGGCTGCTATTTTTACCCATGACCAGAAAGAATAAAAGCTTGAGCCTCCTGGCCAAAATCCTAGCTTATATCCCCCTGAGTACATATGCAACCTCATCAGTTTGCAGGGACTGTGGAGATTTTAGAATAAGATTGCTATCATCAAGAAAATAGCTATGGTAAAGACTATTTCCATGCAGACATGAGAACTAACATAGCAAACAGGAGTTAACTTGGCATCAGGTTGATACTTCTGTGATTGGCAAATCTGTGTACGTAACAGCCAGCACATGGAAATGGTTAGGTCATTAGTTATATAAAGGAGATTTTTCAGTTGTGTGGAATAATGTTTGATACCTAAAAATATATATAGTTTGATACTAAAAATAATAATAATTAAAAAGTCTACATGGATGTGTCATTATGGATAGGGCTTACATAAATACTGAACATGCTGGAGACTTGATTAGGGAAAGCATTATTAAAAGCCAACGTTTGGCAACACAGTTGTTTAGCCAAATATAGTTGTTTAGCCTCCTAAATATAGTTAGAATTTCTTTCTGTGCATGCTACATGTTGACAAGTGCCCGCTTTAATTTTAGCCCTGGAGATGAGTAAATCACAGAGCTGACACTTCCAGCTCATCCCCTAGGTGCAGCATTTCTGAAGGGTGCAACAGAAATTGCTGACTGGCAAAAACTGCAGGTGTTGGTAGCTGCTCACTCTGAGGCAGGCTTCAAGAGCCCAGATTTTCAGAAAGTACTGATCACCTCTCCTTGTCCATAACCAGGCTGACACAAGGTCGAGGCACATGCAAGGTCAGTTGCTTGTTGAAAATCACAACCACTTGTACCCATCAGCACCTAATACAAGCACGCGTCAACCCTGTCAACGACCAACAATTTCTTCCCCACCTCTCTTGAACACTGAGCTTTTCATGGCTTTTAAGTCCAATTTTCATGTGTTTCCTCCCTTATGAGATGGAAAATGACAGGTTGACACTCAGGGTTGCTTTTCCATAAATTTCCTTTAGATTTTCCCTTGGCTGCAACACATCACCCTAAACACAGCCCACCTCCAGGCTGCAAGGCTGTTGAGTTCTTCTCAAGGTTTTGCCCATCACTCATCTGGGCAACACAACCCAAGGCTGCCCTGGAAGTACATAGGGCTGGGTCTACCACGCATCACTGACACCGCTCACAGGCTGGCATCCCCATGGGACAGCCAGGGTGTCACAGATGACATGCTCTTGCCAGTACAGACACAGCAGCAGCACAACTTATACATCAGAAGAAGCATGAGATTTCATGCTTCTGCAGCTTCAGAAGAAAGATAATGTTAAAATACCAGTGTCATTGCCCAAAACGGTTGTGTTGCTTAAAAGTCATTGTAACACATTCAATCACTTTGCTTTATTGAAAGGACTGACACCCCTGCCACATCTTTTCTATGAGCTGCCACCACCCCCTTTATATGTAACCACCATTACTCCTGCCAAGCCACCAGGAGCGACTGGAGGCTTAAAGCTTTACATCACCTCCCCACTGCTGTGGGGGTGACACCTCACACCATTCCACCACAGCCTCTCCTTGCCCATGGGCAGGCAGGCTCCGTGGCTTGCTGGGCTTCAGCAACCATCACATTCAGGAACCCCAAAGGGATGGGAGGCCACACACTGCACCATGGCCAAGGGCATCACGTAGCCAGAGCCCCCTGTCAAAAAGGCCCTGCAAGACAGACACCACCAACACACCAGTGCCCAGCTGACAGAAGGACATCATGTCAGGCAAGTGGCCACCACGCTTCCCTACACACCTGCATGTATAACACACTGAGCCACTGCTCACACAGCTATAATTCTTTAAATAGCTGGGATTTAAGGGCACTCTTACTGCAAAGTAATGCAGTTTCACATTCATCACACTGCTGAGTCAAGGTTTGATGTAAGTCACAGAAGTGGCTACATGAGCAAGGGAAATTTACAGCTAGCAATTAATATCATTACCCATTAAATGACAAAATGCATACACCATCCCACTAGCAACTGTTACCTTACAGCATGCTGAAGGAAAGATGCAAAACTAAAATACATTATTGTCCCTGAATAAGCCTTCAGAGAAGTAGTTAATAAGACCTGGAGCATGCTTAGCCAGAGCCTTACTGACCCCACAGTGCATCAACACGCAGCTAAAGTGACGATCCCTTCACAGGTGTACGTGCCAGAGGGGCTTTGTGGGGAACGGGTTTGTGTGCTACGGAAGCATCATGGAGCGCCTCCAAGACCTGAACACCGAAGTGGGAGGACGGTGGCAAGGCAAGCTGACATCTGCCTTGTCACTCATGGGTAAGTGAGCACACGGTCACCTCCTGCCCTGTCTTCCTCACCACATCCCTGGCAGCAGGATCGTGCCACCAATGGCATGACACAGTGCACACTGACCACCACAGGCTCCCTCTGGCCACTTAGAGCTGCCTTTGGTCACCATGTTAAGCAATCTCCAAAAATTTCCAAGCAGAAGTGCTAAATATGCTCCCATGATCCCTCACACATGATTTGGTATGACCAGTGGGTTTTGCCCCATAGGATAAAATCCTCTCTATCCCTAGCCCCATTGCTTTGGATAACTGATATTTGATAGAGAACAAAGCACAGGAATCCACCAAAACATCACAGTTACCACCTGGGTCCCTCTTTTCCAGTCCCCAGCCATCAACAGTGGCATTGCTTTCACCAGGAAAGAGTAGAGAGGAGAGGGGAAGAAACCATCACTATCTCAGGACCTCCCTTCTGATCCACCCTAGAGCACCTTGGCCGCAGCTGGGGGACAGGGGTCTCCAGGTTTCTAAATTGTCTGCAGAGAGAGGTGGAGCCCATTATGGTTCATGGATGAGATGTCCACCACCAAAGCACCTGAGATGTCCTGCAGAGCTGCAGGATAGGACTGCCAGCTGCAGAGCAGCCATTTCTCCATCAGAAATTTTGCTTGTATTCGACAAAAATCCTGCTAAACCATAATCCCCCTCAAAGGAGTGTTTCAAACTCAGTGCATTGGCATTTTCTAACATAAATTTAATCTGTTTTGTTACCCTTGTTTTAGGAAAGTATTTTAATAACATAGTAAGGCATAGAGAAGCAAATTCTTCAGCCACGCTTTAGCACATTTTGGTATTTAATTTTAAATTTAAAACTCATATTATCCCACACTATCTAATAATAAAGTTATATCCATCATGCCATAACACCCAAAGCTGTCATTGTCCTGCATATCATCTAATTGTACAAAGCAGTGATAACATATCAGATAAAAATGATGAAATTCAAGAAATGGGGGGAAAGGTGTTAACTACTTAAATTAGATCATAATGTAAAATCCATTTCCAAGGCAGATCCAAATACTTCCTTTGTAGCTGAATTTTATTATTCAGGACAAATGCAATCCTATAATCAGATGAGCTGCAAATCCTTGGTATTTATGAGGTTTGGAAATGCAACAGGAGAGCAACATAAGGAAATATCCCAGAAAGCACTAAGCAGGAAGGATGGTGGCAGCAGAAGGAATTTCTGATGGCAGGACAAAGATTTTAGAAAACGTGCATTTGTACACAGAGCTTTTCTTGGGAAATTAAAGACAAATTATTTGTGAACTCTCAAATAAAATGGTAAAAAAGTATAGGAAAAAAAAAATAAAGGATTCTTTTAGCTAGCTAGATGACTCACCCTCCTCAAAGATGTTCATATCTGTTTACAATTGTGGCACAATAGCAAAGAGGCATCCAAAGAAATGAGTCCAGCCTTTAGCAGTTACTGCAGCCACCCTGTGAAGAGAACAGAACTATCTTTACCACCAGATCTTTATCTTTGCAGTGACAAAAATTTGAGCCAGGAACAAACACTGCTAGAATCAAGATGGATTTTGGAATTAGATTTACAAATATGAAGAAATCCCTCCTGTTTAATATAATTTGCTTAGTTCTTCTCACTGAGCCCAGCAACTAAGAAAAAAAGGCCCTCAATTACCAACGAGAATAGAGTAAGAATCCTACATAGCTGGCCAAGGAAAAAAAATGGCAATTGCCTTTATATTTAGCACTGAAAACAGATATCCATTGCCTCAGCAGTGAGAGCTAAGTTGAAATTTCTCTGTGTTTCTCCTTCTGTGTCTGAAAAGTGCTTGGCATGCTGAGTGCCACCATTTGTCAACAACAATCCAAATGTTATGTTATTTGGTTAAATTTTGGACTTAAATGTGCCATATGATTCACCAGCCGGCAACTATAAAGACACATTAACTGCATAGGTTATTTTACAGTATATTCACTCCACATTAATGTCTTTCAAAAACTAAGAATATAAAGCAGAATAGTCCAGACAGTGTATTAATTTTAAGATATATCCTGTGGTACAACATACCCATCATGACTATAAAGATGCTTTTTTTTCCCCATTTCTAATTTCAAAACTCTGAGAAAAGAACTGATTATTAGAAATATTTAATGGCTTCAGCTACAGACTCAGTAGTCTTCTCTGTCTGTCTTGGAAATGGAAATACCATCTGGGTAGCAAGCAAACTAATTGACTTGCAGTGCATCAGCTTTTATTTCCAGCTATGTCTTTGCTGATATTTGCATTACCAGCAGGTTGTCAACCACATATCCCTTATCCCATGAAGCCCGAATTGATTTAAATCAGGAAGACATTTCCCTGCAAAAGCACAGCTCTAAAGCAGTGCTGTTTTCGTGGCCATCACCCTGACTTGCATGTTATGGAATCCAGGGTACTAAAAGCATTCTGAGTATTTTGCCTCATCCTGGGTTTAATACGCAGCAGCACCTGGATTAACATTCCACTGTCTTTCAACAGTTCATCTTCTAGAATCTTAAATTAACATTTCATAATCACAGATACTATAGTTGCTTGTTCTGTCCTTTCATACCTCACACAGAATATAGAGTTCCTTCCTTTAATGAGCTTTTAAATACTCAATTATCTTTTTTTCTCCTCTCCTTATAAGAAAATGTCTATGAATGGCCATTGAGTAACCTGGGACCATTTACCGTGCTTGTACCAACAAACAGGGGACTCAAAGGTATCAATGTAAGTAAACAACAACAAGGGTTTTGAATGAGAGAGATTTATCTCGCTCAGAAATCTAATCTGCATTGAAAGCACTTTGATTCAACAGATTCAGAACTTTTTGCTGTAGTATACTTCTGGCATACCATTCAAGTCTAGAGACCAGAGACTGTCTTTTTACTATTTGAAATACAAGCAAAATAGTTTGGTGAATCAGAGTAGAATGTAGTCGTGTTTTAAGTAAATTTTGGATTGTACCACATAGATGTTTGAGGGTTTTTCACTTGAATCAAGAGCTGAATTTTCAACAGGAAGACCTAAAAGTAACCCTTTGTATAAGAGCGATTTTTTTTAAAAGTGCTTTTGCTGGTGGGGTGGTTTGGTGATGGTTTTTTTTGTTTGTAGTTTGTTTTTCTGCTTGTTTTTTTTTTTTTTTTTTTTTTAAAAAAAAGTCGCCTCATTTTAAAGGGCTTAACATACAGGACGTTCCACCAAAGGTCAGGACAACTCTTTGAGGCACTGCTTACCACACATGCAGGTACATAGGAATGGAATCTGAACTGAAACCAAGTTCAGACTTTACTTTGTTCAGACTATCACCTCACTTCGGAAGAAAACATTTCATTTCAGAATTTAACAGTTGGAGGAAAAAAACACTATGATTTTTTTATTTATTTAAGATGAATCCTGTATTGAAATACATCTCTTATCTTCTCTTCTTCTAGATAAAGGACCTTCTGAGCAATAAACTGAAAGCACAGTACTTTGTGAAACTCCATATAATTGCTGGTCAATTGGATACCAGTAGCTTGAATAATACTAATGTAATATATACTTTGACTGGCAAGTCAGGAGAGATATCAAGGGGAGAAAAGGTAAGTGGCCTTCCAGCAAGGATACTACTTCACTGTTTTAATTCAAAACATCTAATTGACGTTTAATTCAAAACATCAGTATAAATCATCTTTCCTCTGTGAGCCATCAGGCTGCAGAAACTTAAAACCTCACTGGCAACAAAATCAGTGAAAACAAAAGTTACTTTTAGAATTGCATCATTGCTGAGTAACTACAGCTCTAAAATGTAGAGTAATACAGCTCATCTTAAGTCATCTTAAATCTGCTGAAATAGCCAACAGAGCTAGAGGGGACATTTTAGCCATCAGAGCTAAAAGGGGCATTAAAAGAGCACAAAAACCATGAGGTGGTGTGGGGAGGTAAAAGCCCAGATCTTATGCTGGAAACGCCGTGTTCAGCTTGCACAGAGCAAGCACTGACTGCATTGTAGATCCCACCTTCCACTGAGTATCAGCCTGGGCATCCTTTGAACAATGCAGGAAATAGAAGTCTTCAACATAAATAAAATTCACGTGGCAATTTATCATGAAAAACGTGGGATAAAGTTCAACACAAGCCTGTCTATTTGATGTTAGCAAACATTAGGGCAGTCTGATGCCATGGTTTCAAAAATGTATTCTCTACAGCTGTTATAACAGATTTTATTAGATTTTTTAAGAGCTATTGTTCTTGGTCCACTAAATATCTGTTAATGGCTTGAGCCTGTGTAAGGGCTAAAATAAAGTACTTCTCATGTTTTCTAGTAAATCAGTGACATCTAAGAAACGAGATCTATTGTATTTCTTTAATGAGCATGCATTCCATTTGTAACAGGAAAATATTATTGCTGTCTGAGGCCTGCTAGCTTCCTGCAGGCTTCAGAACAGTGCACAATCAGCAACATTTTGTTGTTTTAAATATACATATAATATAAGGAAATGGTTTGTAGTCCCTTAAGATTATGGGAGTTGACCCATTCACTGCAATCACATTTTAAATCATTTCCTCCCAGATTTTTATTAGTAAGAGTCATCAGAGTTCTCTCAGGTATGCTGCTAACAGCTCACTCCCCCATACCTGCTTCTCTGCCAAACTTTGCTGTTCTGAAACAAAATAACATAGTTTCAATCCAAATTCAAAGGATTGTTTTCCATTTCCTTGATAGGCATTGGAAGCAACCTTTAGCCTCCCCAGATTTAAATGGCCCAGATGTTGGCGATGGCAGCAGCTGTTAGATATTATTCAACATGCATACTCCACCTGTTGTCATTCCACGATAAAGAGCTCACTACTCACTGTCTGTCTTCTTTCAGGATAATCAACTAAGAATTAGAATCCAGGGGGGAAAGAGGAAAGGAAAACTTTTACAGGGTGATATTATTGCTTCCAATGGAATTTTGCACATTGTTGACAAATCCATGGACAACATAGAGCCAACATTTGAAAGCAACAAAGAGGTGAGACGTATGCTATACACATACAGTGTTGGACTTCCTCTTACAACAGTTTTATGTTCATTTAATGCAAAGGAGTGTGACTGACAGCAGCTAGACAAACTACTGAGACAATGCGCATCAACTCAGAGAAACAACCTTCAAGGTGGAAAGTAGCAATGCAGTTTCTAAGACAGACAGACACTTGCTCTTCTGCCAAGCTGGTCCATAGACACAGTTGTACTCACTGCATTTGAGCTGTTCATTCATAATCAGTACATTTCACTGAATAGAACAACCTAGAACAAGGAACATTTGGACAGATTCCAGGCAAAACTTGTATTCAAACCAGCACACACATACACAGACACCCCAAAGGCTAAAATTACAAAAACTTATAATTTG